>NC_083349.1:148921524-149227524 GCF_030254825.1 Meriones unguiculatus | reverse complement strand
GGCTCTGAGGAATCTGGGAGACTCGTGGAGGCTCCAGAGGGTGACATGATGACAGAAGAGGGATCTGTAGAGCCCGCAATAGATTCAGAACAACTAAGGGAGGGGGAAGGGGAGGCAAGTCTTGTGGGAAGATGCTTTTAAAAAGTGGGCTCGTGAAACTGGGGAGAAACTTGGCAGAGCACGGCCACCCAAAGCAAAAAATGACAACTCTCTACCCTTCACTGCCAGCAGGCCGCAAGCACAAAGGTTGTGCCAATGAGCCAGGAGGCAGCTGGCACCAACAACAGGGAGGCGTGTGGCCGCCTGGAGCTATTGCAGAAACAGGCCATTACTGAATAGGGTCAGCCTCAACCTGCCGCCTGCCCTGCTGCCCTGCTGCCCTGCTGCCTGCTGGGAGATGGGGAGTGTGGGAGTGAGCGCAGCACCGCCTGCAGGCGACAAGTGCAGAGGTCAAAGAGCCTCAGGGAGGCACACATCAAGGGCAGGGAGGTGTGTGGCAGCCAGGAGCTCACACAAACGTGCTCCCTGATGCTCTGCCTACATGCAACGTCGCCCTGACTGTGGGCAACAGCAGCGGCATCTCTGGTGCTTCAGAAACCAGAAACCTTGAACCAAACCAAAGACTCATTACAGTGAATATTTTCAGGTTAAGCTATTTGGGCAAATATATATGTATATACTTTGTGACACACTGCAGTTTCCAATGCCACTATGACAGACGGATATGCAATGGAGATGTGGAAAAGATGGAGGACCGATGGTCAGTGCAAGGTGGAGTGAGGCCGGACTAGAGGTGTAACACTGGCTGAGACAGGTATGAGAGAAGGCTGTGATGGATGGGGCACATGTTCTTACTGAGTAGGGTTAAAAGGGTGGTGTGCAGCTACCTGGAGCTTTGGCAGATTGAGCCCCTAAACATGCTGCCCAGCTTCACCATTGCCCTAGTTCTGAGCAACGACAGGCTGTCCAAGGTGAAGGGTGGTTCATTTCTGGCCTGGACCTCCTCAAAAGACCTCTATGATCCGTGCTGCCCCTGGAGGCCACTTTGTTGTCAGTGCTCCACTGCCCCAGGCGGTGTGGAAGCCCAACATTCGTGTTGATGCCCTTCATCCTCCAGCAGCTGGGGTCTGTGTTGATGTCTGTGGCCCACGCTACCACCAAAGGCCAGGCAGAAGCCCATGGTCTGTACCGCCGCCTGAATCCATGTTAATGTCCATGAGCCATGCTGCCACCATGGCCATGTGGATGTGAATGGCCTGCTCTGCCATCAGCCATGTTGATGTTCTTGGCCTGTGCTGCTGCCAAGAACATGATGCTGTCTGGCTAGTGCTGCAGCAGAGGGTTGTGTTGAAGGTCCTGGTCTATGCTGCCACTATAGACCATGCTAAGGTCCAAAGCAAATGAGGACCCTGGAGACCACGTGGCTGCCCAGGGTCCATGCTGTGGCCAGAAGCTCTGTAGAAGTCCATGATCCGTTTTCCCGCTGACTATAAAGGACAAGGAAGTTGTGTTTGTGGTGGTAACTATGACTGAAGACTCACAGTTGAAAAGGAGGGACATAGAAAGCTTCTGTGACAATCCCCACTCCCACCTCACCCCACAACCCCATCCTATCCCATACCCTCCCCCATGGGAAAAAAAAAAAACTAACAGCCTCAACAGAAGGCCATCAAAGCAAACTCTTAGCCTTGGCCTGTCCTGCACTTGCTTTTTAGACCAGGCTGGCCTTGAACTCGCAGAGCTCCCCCCCCCCCCGCCTCTGCCTCCCAGAATGCTGGGATTACAGGCGTGTGCCACCCACTGTGCCCGCCCAAAGAGAACTCTTAAAAATTATGATAAGGATGCAGAAGTGCAGCTCTCCACAACTGATGGCTTCTGGCAGGAGTGTGTGGGTGGAGAAGGACTCAGTTTTCTTTAAGGGGCTGGCCACTGGGAGTCTGACCATGCTCCAGTGAGTATATGGGCAACATAAATTGGATTTGTTTTTTTTCTTTTATTTTCTTCTTCTTTTTTGTGGGGGAGTGGTGTTCACAAGGATGGCAGGGTAGACCTGGGAGGACTGGGAAGTGAGTGTGATCAGGGTTCATGACGTAAAATTCCAAAATGATCATTAAAGTATTATGTAATTTTAAAGAAGAGTGAGCCGGACAGAATGAGACCAGCAGAAAGCTCTTGAGTGAAAAAATTAGCAAATGTGAGCAAAGGTGTTCAGGGTGTTGTTGTTGTTGTTACTGTTGTTGAGACAGGGTCTTAATACACAGCACTGGTCTGAAACTCAATGTGCAGACCAGGCTGGCCTCAAACTCATAGGAGTTCCGCCTGCTCTGCTTTCCAAGTGCTCAGATTAAAGGGTGCACCACCACATCCGGATAGAAGTTTTTAAATTCCTTCTTTGAAGATCAACTAAAACTACTTAGTGCAAACAACAAAGAATTTTTTTTAAGGCCAGAAAATCTTGAAATCCTAGAATAACAAATAGAAAATAAGAGCTAGTCTAGGAAATATTTTATGATCATACTGAGGAATAAGAAAATTTATTAATAGGTAATACTGGTTTGGTATAATTTACCAGGCTCCAGGTTAAGTACCTTACACACACTATATGTTAGATACTAAATTGGTATTATACAGATGCTGTTGAGGACTTATCTGAGGTGCAGAAATGAGGTTAAAGAACTGCCAAAGTCACAGGTACGAGATCTCAATTCAGGACGTTCACATACAGTCTGAACCACTATCCTAATGCCACTTCACTAACTATTGAGTCAAAGCTGAGTTAGCATACTGCAGAATGCATTACATCTGAGGATTGGCGTAATCCTCATTTTATATTTTTTTATGTGCAGAAAATCCAAATGTTGAAGAAAGAGTGGAAAATCAAAAAGCCCGAGAAGGAGCCTCTTCTTAAATAGGAATAATAACGTGAAAATTGAACCTCAGAGCGAGTAAACAATGTGCTTAAATGCCCCTACATTGACTTGCTCCTTCACTACTTGGCAAGATTCAACTCAGAAAAGTTATTTTGAGAAGAGGATAAAAATCAGTGTGTAGGGAGTTGGTAAATGAATCAGAGGCAAAGCAAGGTGATGAAGTATAGAGGAAGGCGTACAGTCACTAGCCTGGTCAAGAAATTATGTCTGACATTAGAGTATGAGACACAGATAGCAACGAAGAGGGCAAAGAGCCTTCATGTGGGGATAGGTTTTAGAAAGAGGAGGAAATTAAATAATCAGTGAAGCTATATCCCTGAAAGAGTTCATAGCATTGTTACATTTGCCGTAGACTGAGGGTGAGCCAGCCACTTCCAAACATCTGTTGTAGGGGTGGAGGACATGAAAAAGGCGAATAAAAGGCAAAAATATGAGGTTTTTTTTTTTTAATATGTAAAGAGGAGAGATGAGTGGTGGTGGAAAGCCATGGAGCACTCAGGGTCGTGGGAAGACTTGAGAGTTCAAAGGATGAGAAGTTCTCCATCAACAAACTATGCATCAAAGGCTTAGCTTTCTGGCCCTTCCGGCACATGGGATTAGTGACAGCTTGTCACTGGAGGAAGTACCACTCAAGCACTTGGGAGACGATTTTACTCATCCTCGTCATGCTATTTTAGGACAAGCACAATCACTGTGAGTCACTGGGCCTGTGGGCCTGTTCCCACCATGGTAGGTCAATCATTTTTTCCAGTTATGTTTTCCTTAGATGTGCTCTTCCTGCCTCTGTCCCCGACCTTCCTGCCAGTTTCCCCCGCTCAGAAGCCAGCACAATGCAGGAAGACTGTTCGCATTCCTTTATCTTCTTGGTCTCCCCCAGCTCTAATGACGGTCTCTGGACAAGCAACCTAGATGATACCTGGGTGCGTGCTTGGAACACATATGCATACGCAGTGCGCCACGGCATTGTGTCAGGATCCTCTGGCCAGTTGTATGGTTTTCGTCACAACCTGTCCTATCTTTAGTTAGGAACTAAAGAGAAAGGGATCATTTATCATTCATATTTTCTGCTAGCTATTTGCCTTTGGGTTGGTGCCTGTCTTCCTCAGCTCAGCATAGGCAAATTCAGTTTACTTGTAAGGTCCTCTTTTGTTACAGCTCTCTCAACCCAACCTATCTGTCTCATCCATGGTGCCCAAGCTATTATGCTAATGAAGCTTGGTGGCATTTGGTTTCCTCCCAATTCTTCTCTTCTTGTTGGTCATCATAAGAGTCTATTGTCCTCTATTCCAGAAACTTGTCCAGGACTACCAGCTCTTCACACAGAATACTCCCTCCTCTGCTATTATTTCATTTTGTTAGATGTCTATGATGTTGGATATAAGCACTGCAATAATTATTTTCTTATGTAATTTTGAAATAAAATAACGCCATAAGGTCGGATGATGTATTTTATCTTTTATCCCTGGCACAATTTCTAGCACCTAGTAAGAAATCAAGACATGAGTATATAAAATCTGTAGTCCTAGAGAAGCTAAAAAACAAGGAGGACCCTAGGGAAGAGACTGAAACCTTATTCAGAAGGGCAAACAGGATAGACATAGGAAGTAAGAGAAGACAGGGAACAAGACAAGAGATTTCCACAGGGGCCTCTGAAAGATTCTACCCATCAGGGTATCAAAGGAGATGCTGAGACTCATAGTCAAACTTTGGGTAGAGTGCAGGGAACCATATGGAAGAAAGAGGAGATAGAAAGACCTAAAGGGTCTCCACAAGGAGACCTAGAGGAGCTCCACAAGGAGACCAATAGAGCCAAAAAAATGCTGGCCCAGGGGACCCTGCAGAGAGTGATACTCCAACCAAGGACCATGCATGGAGAGGACCTAGACCCTGCTCAAATGAAGCCCCTAGGCTGCTGAGTTTCCAAGTGGGTTCCCAAGTATGGGAATCAGAGATTGTCTCTGACACGAACTCAGAGTTGCCAGCTCTTTGATCATCTCTCCCTGGGGGATGCAGCCTTGCCAGGCCACAGAGGAAGATGATGCAACCAGCCCTGATGAGACCTGATAGGCTAGGGTCAGATGAAAGGGGAGGAGGACCTCCCCTATCAGTGGACTAGGGGAGGGGCAGGGAGGAGATGAGGGAGGAAGGTGGGATTGGGAGGAATGAGGGGCGGGGCTATAGCTGGGATACAAAGTGAATAAATTGTAATAATCAAAAAACAAATTTAAATATATATATATATATATATATATATATATATATATATATATGAAAGCAGATTGAACAAGCCATCAGGAGGAAGCCAGTAAGCAGCTTTCCTCCATGGCTTCTGCATCCATTCCTGCCTTGACATCTTTGTATGATAGAGTACAAACCGTAAGAAGAAATAAAGCCTTTCCTCCCCAAGTTGCTTAAAGTCATGGTGTTTTATCACAGCAATAGAAACCCTAACTACAACAATTTGGTTTATGTATTTAGTACATATTTTGTTTGTTTATATGTGTGTATAAGTCCAAAAATATAGTTGGCTTATATGTGTTTGTGTATATATGTCTTTAGAGTACATGAATTAGCTCAGGTTTCCCAGGAGAAAATATGAAGAGCAGAACATGAGAGAATATTAAAACTGAGGGATTTGGAGAGAATGTTTTATTTCCACGGCCACCAAAGTGACTAATATAACCACATGAATCCCCAGGAGCTTATGGGATTTGTTTCTGGCCAAAGCTACATTCTAAATAGTTACCCAAATGCCCAAATCCTCTAGGTTGCCAGAACTATATTTACAATTGTCTTACTTTTCTGTGGGGGCTTTAAACTCCTCCAGCTCCTGTCTGAACCACTTACAAAGTAGATCTCTGTGTTTTTGTCATTTTTCAGGGCCAATCGGGATGTAAAATATATAAAATGTACCAGAGCTTTAGAACTCTCCCCTGACCCGGGAGAAACAAAAAGGGGGAGGCGGTAGAAAGAAAATCATTTTGGAAAGCTCCATTGCAAGTCAAGCATCACTCGGGGCTTTCACATGCATCTCACTTGTATCTTAATAACTCAAAGAGGCAGCATCCATTCTCCTGGCTCTCAGGTCTTTTCCAGTGGGAACTAACTACCATCTTTTGGGTTCTTCAGCTTAACCACTTCATGTCTTGAACTTCTTAGCTTTTATGGTACATGAGCCAGTCCCGTATAATAAATGTCTCTCTCCTTGACCTAGATGGAGGAAGAAGGAAAGAGAAATGTGATCATTTCATTTCTCTGGACAGACAATGTTAACATAACATATTTACAACTCATCATTTCCACAGACAAAGGCAAAGTGGGTGCACACTCTCTGGAAATGCTAAGGTGGTCCATATGTTGCTTGCTTTTCAACTATGCTTGTTTAGGCTTAGCATATGCATCAAGAATTTAAAAGTTGAGGTCTGTTTCTGCACAACATAAAAAGAATGAAGATGGTGGTTGTTCAGATCACAGTTTATCAGTGCTTCCTTAAGGACTTTAGAGTCAGGTCTTTCTTTTTCCAGAGGACAAAGATTTGTTATTCACAATATCCCAATTCTTCTGCAATAGGAAGTGCACTGTTTCAGATCTGTGATTAGGTCATTCAGCAATTTACTTCTTATAGATGAAAGACAGATTGATAGATGATGATAGATAGACAGATTGATAGATGATAGATTGATAGATAATAGATGATAGATGATTGATAGATGATAGATTGGTAGATGATAGATGATGATGATACATAGACAAGATTGATAGATGATGATAGAGAGAGACAGGTAGATAGATAAATATCATTTAATTTTTTAAATAACCCTACAATCAATATTATCTTGACTTTATGGGATTGGAGAAGTAAAGCAGGTAACTCTATTATTACTTATTTCCTGACTGATTTTGGTCAACTTAACAAGATGTCTCTCAAACACCATACCTTCATCCTTAACTCAGGGTAGTTTGTTTCAGGTCACAGGGTTGTTCTAACAACTAAATGATGACTTGATTAGCAGAGCTTTCATTTGTGTGTGTGCGAATGTAGCGCAGGCTAGCCTCAGGTTTGTGACCCTACTGCCCCAGTCTCCTGAGTTAGCAAATCGTGCCACTGTGCCTGACTATGTTATACATTTTTACATAGTTTAATTTATTCTTTACCCGTGTTAGACAAAAACTAACTTTCTTTTATTTATACATAGGACATAAATGACTTTTTGTTTCATATTATGGGTGATTCTAAAAAGCAAAAATACTCATAAGGAAAAGTCAAGTGATAAGATGATAAACTGGTAGAATCATTTTATGGGTTGTTAAATTCCATGACCCTTTAGTTGGCAAGCTTATTTATAAACAATGCAAAGAAGACGCGGGGGCAATAAATCACACTTTCTGTGTCTCTCAGTTTTTCCTTCCTTCTTCCCATGAGGTCTTCTTCTAAAATCACACCCCCTCACGCCTCTGTTCACAGCTTCAAGAACAGACATTCATGGGAGAATTGAGAGATACAAAAGCAATTTCCAAACCGGCCTAGCTTCAGGGAAGTCGAAACACCGAGGGGATCCGTCTCCTGCCTCAGTGTCTGTCAGCCTTCCCCACTGCACAGCTGTCTGTAGTGTGTCTGTGCTCGGGGCCCAGACCTCAGCACAGCCTCAGGAAGCTGATTGATGTAGGAGAACCTTGCTCTTGCTGGGCAGCTGCTCTGCTGGGACCTTCTGTCAATCTCATGAGCTACGTGCAGTGACCACACACATTTTATGACTCACATTGTGCTTATGACTCTAAGCTTCATCAGATTCGCAAATAACACTTCACTTTTTCTAGTTTTAGTTAACCCAAGTAAGATTCTCCCACAAATCAAAACTATCTCAACTGGATAATCCTAATCAGATAAGCCCTAATGTGAGGGTTACTTGTTCTTGTGAGTCTCTGTGTTTTCAAGAGGGCGTGGAATGAATGAGGTCACTGAAGCTCCTACTCCTCACCACTACAAATCTGGAGGAAAGGGTGAACTGACTCCTTTGGGGAAGGGGGAGGCAGAGGAAATCCACCTCCCACTAGACACATCCCAGATGACTACCACACACACTCCTGAGAGACAACTGAGCAGTCTTTTAGTTTTAGAAGCACTGACTCTTCAGAGCTGAGGAGAATGCTCTGTCTGTCTGTGAAATACCTAACTTGCAAGCACGTGAACCTAGGTTTGACCCCCAGAACTCCTGGTGGTGAGCACGTGTAAGCCAGCAGTGAGAAGGCAGACACAGGCAGACCTCTCGGGCCTGCTGGCAGCTAGCCTAGCCTACCTGGGGAATTCTGAGTCAGGGAGAAGCCTTCTCAGAAAATGGGAGACAGGCGCTGAGGAATGACAGCCCAGGTCAGCTATCCTCTGACCTCCACAAGCACATGTACACACATGCACTAACATTTACACACATGTGCACGCACAAGCACACACATATACATATACACAAGTATTGTTTTTTCATATTAATCTTTGGAGATGGTCATGATTCTCCATCTACTTTAAAATTGTCTTTCGATTTTGTTGGGTGCCACAATTGATTCAAATACAAAGAGGGATGAAAAAAAGGACGTGCTACAAATCATCTTGGCATAACAAAACCTCCCAAGCTGCTAGATTTCGTCCTCAATCAGTGGTTTTTCCAACATTAGCATGGAGTGGAAGCACCTGGAAAGCTTGTTAGAAGGGAATGCTAGTCTGCAACCCAAGAGCATCTGACTCCATAGGAGTAGCAGAAGTTTAAGTATACATTCCAGATTAGGTCGCTTGGTCCTGATGATACTGATCTGAGGATGCTTTAAACAGGCTACTGAACTCCCAATATCACCTTCTAATATCAACGTACATTTATGGGAAAAGTTAAACAGACAAGAATGCTGCCCTGTATTATGTTGTATTGTGGTGAGGACATTTATAGTAGATGATTCAGATAGTAGTCGTTTCAAAGCTGTAATAGGAAAGTCAACTTGACTGAACTGAGGGATCCCTGGGGAACTGATAAAGCATTGCTTCCAAGCACACTTACCAAGGTATTTCCATAGATTGAGATGAGTTGGGAGACAACTGTCTCAACAAGGGAAGACAATATCCAGCTGGCTAGGAACTCAAAACAGGAAAGCACAAAGGAAGCTCCCTGGTTCTTCCTCCCTTGGTGGGGCTGTTTTCTCTTGCTATGGCCCTTGGATGCCAGATTCATGGTTCTCCAAGCTCTGAATTCTGAGATGTGCACTCTGGGAGCCCTTGAACCTTTTCCTTGGTCTAAAGCCAGATGTAGCAGGTCTGATTATAAGGTTTCCATCTCCTTGGTTTGAGCCAAGCGCCTGACTTCCCTGGCTCTCTGGCTTAAAGAACAGCTTCTATGGTCCTTGAATTGCTGACTCTGTCTCTGCAGAATCTAACACAAAGGCGAAGCCAGTATTCTGTGTCTCAGCTAGTCAGCATGTTGGTGAAAGGCAGGGCACTGTCACAGAACAGCAAGGCAGATGGCCTATGACCTGAACCAGCCATGACTCCTACTGAAAAAACCCTCAGAGAACAACCTGCCAAACAACACTGCTGCTATCTGGAGGAAAGAATGTCTAAACAAGAGAGAGAAAAGGAGAAATAGGATAAAATAAAGAAAAAAAAAGCTTTGAGCAAATGAAGCTTTGAAAAGGCAAAACAAGTCAGGCAGTGGCGGCACAGGCCTTTAATCCCAGCAGTTAGGAGGCACAGGAAGGTGGACCTCTGAGATGGAGGCCAGCCTGGTCCACAGAGCAAGTTCCAGGACAGCCAGTGCTGCACAGAGAAACCCTGTCTTGAAAGACAAAAAAGGCAAAACAAAGTGTCACCCACAATCTGCTAGCCTGACAATCTGCCTCTTCGCTACGGTTTACTCCAAATGTCAAGAGTAGATTCTGCCTTCGTCCTAAAAATAACCTTTCCAGTCTTTACTGTGTCATTTGTAAAATCTTCTTGGTGATGTTTTCTACCAAATAAGACCCCCGTCAACACTAGATAAAAACAACACATCTCATATGGTATTACTTAGGTTATAATGTTTCTGGAGAGCAAGCTGGCTGTGTTAATCAAAAGCTTCAAAAAATATAATCTCTCTGACTCCAACAATCCATTTCTTGGAATTTATCCTCAGGAGAACAAACATGACTATATCTTCAAACACATGGCAACATTAATAGTCATCAAAGCAAGGTTTATTTTTAAAGCATTATGAAATTTTTAAATGTCTAATAAAATATTTTTTAAATCTGTGACACATTAAACCCAATCTCTTAAATATAGAATATTTTAATTGGTATAAAAATCTCCAGAATATTATACCACATTTTGAAACACAAGTTGAAAATAGCAGCTTTCAAATTATCATTTTGGAGAACTATGCATATGAACAAATAAGAGACTACAAATAAACTAAAATACCGGCCTGTAATCTCATTACAGAGGGTCATAGTTGTTAAATATTTTTAAGTCATCCAAATAGGCTATAATAAATAGATGTATGTTTTGCAATTAAAATGAATTTGAGTCATTTTAGAATCTTTGAGAAGCTATAAGGTCAGAACTTTTATACTGCATAAAAAATAATAAGGCTACACGAGAGCTCAGTCCTTCAAACCCCAGTTGATTCCCCTTGGTTTAAAAACACTTTCAGAGCTGCCTCCACCACCCAGCTCTAGCTGAATCCCAGTCAGTCTTCTCTGCTTTAATTACTCAGCGGTCCTAGATTTTCCGGTCAGCTATACAGATGCAACTTTTGAAAAAGATCTCTAAGTTGTGGAAAGCTTATTTCTGCCCCTCTTGCTTTTACTCCAGCTCTTTCTTGCTTATTAAATATTCTTCACTTAGCATAAACTCCAAAGACATGAAAAAAAATTACAAAACTGATGCTCATTATTCTAAAGAATGAAAACTGGAAACAATTACGGCACTATTTGTAGAGACTCTCATGGAGATGGGATCTTCTGTTTGTTAAAACTGAGTGATGAAAGACAGCTTCCTACTGAGGAATCAAAAACTAAGTGGATTGCTGTAAAAGGCCCTACAAACAGAAATGACAGCTTTTCGTCTGCTTTTAAATTAAAGTTTAATGACTCATTTGCTGTGTAACTATGAATGGCATTTAATTTTTATGTTTGAATGTGATTAAATTTTATCCTTGCTGTGAGTGCTCAGTTTATACCCTTTATTAAAGAAAAAAAGAACACCACTTCTAAAATTAATGTGTGCGATAGTTAGTGTGGATTCCAGCATGCGTGCTTAGGCATAAAGGGAAAATGCTGTCTCCATTCAAAGCGGCCTGTTCTTCCTGCCGTAGCAGCTGCAGGAGGTCTTAGCAGGGGTGATAGAGGAGGCTAGGCTTGTGCTGTTTAATGAGGAGGCACTGTGAGACCTCCCCGCCATAAGCGGAAGCGCTGTCTCCTGATCTGCTGGATACCAAGCAAGTACAAAATCTTGCACCAATTTTCTTCACTTACTTAAAATAAGAAAGAAGTATGCCTAGCAGCAGCACTTTAGTTAGCAGCCAAATGTTTCAGTTAAAAGATCAATCCATGTGTCCATTAATGGATGAATGGATAAAGAAAATAACTCGGTCATTAAAAAAAAACATGAAATCCTGTTGTTTGAAGCAACATAAATGGAACTGGAAATTTTTGTCATTAAATGAAATAACCTTGGCATTAAAAAGTAGATATCTGTGGCGCTGGGGAGATGGGTCAGCGGTTAACAGCACTGGCTTCTCTCTCAGAGGACCCAGGTTCAATTCCCAGCACCTACATAGTAACTCACAACTGTGTGTAACCCCAGTTCCAGGTGGTCTGACACCCTCTCACAGACATACAGGTAGGCAAGACACCAATGCACGTAAAAGTGCTTTCTTTGAAACTGCGTTTATATTCATGTATGTGCCTTGTGCCTGCAGAGGCCAGAGAAGGCATTGGATCCCCCAGAGCTGAGGTTATAGATGTCATCATGTGGGGGATAGGGACCAAACCCAGGTTCTCTGCAGGAGCCGTGAGTGCTCTTCGCCCTGGAGCCATATCTCTAGCCCCCAAAATATACTTTTAATCAAGAAAAAGTAGTACTTGTAGAGATTGATATATTTTATTTTAACATGATATGTTATTCATCTCAAAACACCACATTAGCCCATTCATTAATATTGTATTTTATATTTCTATGTACAATTAAATATTATATATATTTATTATATTTTTTATATTTCTATGGACTAATTAAAGAAACTGTAAGGATAATGAAAGTAAAGTTAAAGTAAAAATGTTCTTGGGAGCAGGGATGATGGAGAAGCTATTTGTCAGCGCTGATACTTGCAGTGGAGAAAGTGACGGGGAGAAAGACGGATTTTATAGGTGACTCAGAGAGAGTATCAGAAATTCCTCAGAAGGAATTTATCCAGCTGACATGAATGGAAGCAAAGTTATAACGGACTTGGGGTCGTCTTCCTGTGATTCTCTTTTCTCTCATGAGAGGTGCGTTAATTCTGGCCAGCTGACCCCAGCTCTCTGCAGCAGTATATACAGGGCATACCAGCGCTCTGCGGTTGTTCTAGTTGAATCTCCTTAGTGATATCGCAGGGTTCATCTCTCGTAAAATTCCAGAATATTCTACATGCTGCTAAAAATTTATGGGTGTAAATTAAAAAGCTAAAATCTCAGGGGTGTTCTTATACGATGTCATAAACCTCCAGGACTAGGCATATGAACTCATTAATGTAACAAACTCCCCAGGGCTAAGTACATCACATCTCTTTTATATATACATATATATAATCTCAAATATATACTTGTTTATTATTTTAATATTTCCTTTTATTTTTATTAATTAAAGTTTATTCCCCTTGTATCCCACCTGTAGCTCCCTCCCTTTTCCCCTCCCAATCACACACTTCCTCTTCTCCACCCATGCCCCTCCCCCAGTACACCAATAGGGGAGGTCCTCCACCCCTTCCACCTAATTCTAGTGTATCAGGTCTCATCAGGAGTGGTTGCATTGTCTTCCTCTGTGGCCTGGTAAGGCTGCTCCCCCTTCAGGGAGAGGTGATCAAAGAATAGGCAATCAGTTCATGTCAGAGACAGTCCCTGTCCCCACTACTCTGGAACCCACTTGAAGACTGAACTGCCATGGGCTACCTCTGTGCAGGGGTTCCAGGCCATCTCCATGAGTGTTCCTTGGCTGGAATATCAGTCTCAGAAAAGACCCCTGTGCCCAGAATTTTTGGACCTGTTGCTCTCCTTGTGGAACTCCTCTCCTCTCCAGGTCTTACTATTTCCCACTTATTTCATAAGACTCCCTGCACTCTGCCCAAAGTTTGGCTATGCGTCTCAGCATCTGCCTCGATACTCTGCAGGGTAGAGCCTTTCAGAGGCCCTCTGTGGTAGGCTCCTGTGCTGTTCCCTGTTTTCTCCCTCCTCCAATGTCCATCCTCTTTGCCTTTCTGAATTGGGATTGAGAATCTTATCCAGAGTCGTCCTCCTTGATTAGCTTCCTTAGGTGTACAGATTGTAGTAGGTTTATCCTATATTATATGTCTAATATCCACTTATGAGTGAGCATATACCCTGTGTGTCTTTCTGCTTCTGGGATACCTCACTCAGGATGATCTTTTCCAGTTCCCACCATTTGCCTGCAAATTTCATGATTTCCTTGTTTTTTATTGCTGAGTAATATTCCATCATGTAGATGTGCTGCAATTTTTCTGTATTCATTCCTCAACTGAGGGGCATCTGGGCTGTTTCCAGCTTCTCATTATTACAAATAAAGCCGCTACAAACATGGTTGAGCAAATGTCCTGTAACTTGGTTTTTAAATGCATACATGTACCTGCTTAAACCTGTGCGGTAACATTGAGCCCTGTGCTTGGGGAGACAGCTCAGTTGGTAAGAGCTTCTCCTGCATAGGCATGGGCCCTGAGTGCAGCAGCTAAGCATGTAGGTAAAATCTGGGTGCCTGCACCTGCTGCAGTCCATCAGGTCGGACAGAGGCAAGACAACCCTGCTCAAAGACAGACACCCATCAGCCTTCCTGGCCTCCTCATAAACACGCATGGACTGTTGTACCCATATACACACGTGTAGGCATGATACACACACGTACTCTATGTTCTCTTCCCCTCCCTCCCTCTCTCTTCTCTCTCTTTCTCTTTCTGTCTCTTTCTCTCGCTGTGTGTGTGTGTGTATCTCTTCACCTTTCACATACACACACATGGGCTGGAGGGATGGCTCAGAGGTTAAGAGCACTGGCTGTTCTTCCAAAGGTTCTGAGTTCAATCCCCAGCAACCACATGGTGGCTCGCAACCATCTGTAGTGAGATCTGGTGCCCTCTCCTAGTTTGTAGGCATACACACTGGCAGAATACTGTATAAATAATAAGTAAATATAGCTTTTTAAAAAAAGAATTATACATGCATACCCATACACACATACCCAAAAAATTTTAAAGATTAATTTATTATTTTTGCAATGTTCTGTTTGCATGTGCACCTGCATGTAAGAAAAGGGCTCTAGATCTCATTATAAATGGTTGAGAGCCAGTGGTTGCTGGGAATTGAGCTAAGGACCTCTGGAAGAGCAGTGAGTGCTCTTAACCTCTGAGCCATCTCTTCAGCCCCCCCAAAAAAATATTTTAACTTAGAAAAATGTAAATGTGAATACTGAAAAAAAGGCAGAGCTGCTATAGACATAGCAGACTATCATCCTATGAAAAGCAAGACCCCAGCACTGAGAAGAAACAAAGAACCCCCAACTTTCTCTAGATGGTTCTTGAGGTCCTCCCCTCCACCCAACAATGCTCTGCAACAAATAGAGTGGAAGGGACAGGAGTCAGTGGTATAAATGAGCTGTTGAGTCCATTCCAATCTAAACTTCATGATTCTGTCGTTAAATCTGTTAATTATAAAAAGCTAGATTTTTGTGGTTAAATATTTCATAATTACAATGGATAAAAATGTAACACATACTATTTTAAACTTCAAAACAAGAATGAGAATAACTTCTATTTATATGACAATGATAAAATAAATATTTTTATCCCTTCTGGCCTCGGGTCACTGCATCTTGGAACTCAGAATAAAGGGATGAACTTTATATTCCAACCAAAAGCAGCCCAGCCTAGACCACAGATGTACTTGTGTCCAAGAAGGACCACGTCAGCCCTCACCACAGTAAACACAGCTTCCCAGCCATGGGCATCTCGGGCTACACACCACCTTCTATAGAAATATGCTCCCAGTTTGTAGAAAACCGTCCTCAGTTTTAAAAGGAAAGAGTGAACCGATACAGTGATTATATCTGTAGACCCAGCCACTGTGGAGGTTAGTGGAGGATCAGTTGAACCCAGCAGTTCAGCCCAAGCCTGGACAGCATATGAGAGGGTAGGGGAGTGCTGTCACCAATTAGGGCAGAAACACAGCAAATTCAACAGCAATAGGACATAAATCAGCAAGAACCTAGAGATGAACGGCCCTCTCTTCTTTGTTCGGGCTGGTCCAGGATTCCAGGATTTAAATCTCTGCCTGGTTTGACTTCTGTTTGGGCCATACTTTGAACTCTTACCCACCCTATAGCCAGGTCCCCTATAATTAGCTAAACAAAAGATAGAAGGTGAAGATAGAATTAGATAAACAAAAGACAGAAGGAGAAGTTAAGACAAAGTATTAGGAAAACTTTCTAACTCCTCTTGAAGAACCTCTCCAGAATGAAGTATTTTAGACACAATGCTACAACTTCTCAGAACAGACAAAACTATATTTAAAAATGGCAAGTCTGGAACTAACATCCAGAAACAAATGATTCAGGAAGTTCATAGCTATTTACAAACAAAATAATGACAATACATATTTAATCATATGTATAATAGAATTATTCATTTAAACTCCATCACATAAGAATATATATATATTCACTCAATGAAGTAAAAACATAAGTTTTGCTTTTCTCCAATAATGAAGTAAATTTTAAAAAGAGATATATAGGGATGAGTTTTTATGTTTCTATTTTTTATTTTGTATATCACTTGTAATCATTTGAAATGACTACAAGAAATAAAACCAACACATGATAACTTAGATACTACAAATTAATTTTTGCCTTAGCCTTTGCAGACTACTCTCATAAATACGAGAGACTGGGCGGTTTAAATTATAAATACCCTCACAGTGTGGGTGCTGTGGGCTCTGAGATAAAGGAACTGAGAGAGTTGAACTCTGATGAGAGCCCACTTCCTGACCCACAGATGACTGTCTTCTTGTGTCCTCACAAGGCAAAGAGGGGAGAGGAATTCTCAGGGATGTATCTAATGAGAGCACTCATCTCACTCACCCTTCCAATCAATGCATCAGAGGTTAGGATTTTAACCCAAGAACTTGAAGAAGACACAATACACATCTTGTAATGTTTTTTAACCCCAAATGCATATGCCGAGTGCATTCTCCTGATCTCCACAGCCCGAAACTTTCAGGTCATTTTTGATGTTTATTCTAAAATCCCAAGTACAATGTATCTTGTAAATATGATCTAAGTCCAGGGAAAGACGATGGATCAATAGCTGTGTGGTGCCGTGAATGAGCCAAGTCAAGATCAGGAAGAAGAGGCTGAATTCCAACAGAGAGAAAGGTGAAAAGAGCATCAGAAATCACAAAGAGTGATAAAAGAGCTCCCCTTATTAAAATAAATAAATAAATGAGAAAGAGAGAGGGAGGAGAGAGAGAGAGAGAGAGATTGGCACCCTGCACACAGGAAAGGCCCACCATTTTCACAACCTTCAAATCCAAATCTAGGGGTCTTGATGAGACAGTGACTCCTCCAGTGTGATGAATCAGCAGTTGAAACAAGATCTACTTTGTCACTCCTCTGTTCTCAGAGGGGCTGTGGCTGGGTGCTATTTGATGGAACTTATTGTTTAAGGCTGTGTGACCCTGGGGGTTGGATAACAAGGAACACTCTCACTTCAGGAAGCCCGAGGCAACCTGCCAGACTCCCAAAGTGAGCAGCAGCCTTGGGAGGCAGTCATGGAGAAGGACAAGTCACGACACAGACTCACAGAACAGTGTTAGGCAGCAAGAAGTTCAATGAACTCTAAAGATTGGGCTGCCTGCTAAGCTTCCCAAATAAGATTAGATGAGATATCCAAACCAACAAAACTGAAAATCATAACACAGGAGCACAAAAAAAAAATGAAAAATCAAGATACCACCAAAGGATTGTAACTCAGTTATATGATCCCAGGATACAAAGAATTCAAAACGCTCTGCTTCTAAAATTATCAAAAAACTTTAAAGAGTAAATAGGTAAACAGTGAAGTAAGGAAGTCAATTTAAGTGACACGTAAGAACATTAGAGAACATTAGCAATATAAATAACAAAGTCAGTGACTGAATTAATACCCTGAAAAACAAAGAGATGTCAGAAACAAAAGCCAGTCCATCAAAATAAAAGACACTGTGAGAGGCATCACCAATGACTAGACAAAACAGAAGAAAGGATATCAAAAAGAGAGAACAGACACAGGAAACACTACCTTTAGACATCAATAAAGAAATAGCAAAATGTTGCCATAACATCTAGTAACTTGAATATGATCAAGAGGAAAAACCTAAGAATTCATTAGGTAGAAGGAGCTAAAATAAAATAAGTTCAGAAGAAATGTATTATATAAAATTATAGCAGAAATTTTCCCAAATGTAGGGAAGGAAATGGACGCTCAAGCACAGAAGGCTTTTAAAATCCCCCAAAATCATAAGCAGAGACTTCTCTACAATGTAAGAGTCAATCTTGAAAATACCTGACAAAAGGGAGTCATATGAAAGGGGAGGAGGTCCTCCCCTATTAATGGACTTGGAAAGGGACAGGGAGGAGATGAGGGAGGGAGGGTGGGATTGGGGAGGGAATGAGGGATACAGCTGGGATACAGAATTAACAAAATGTAACTAATGAGAAAAATAAAATTATGGAAAAAAAACAAGAGTCAAAATGTCAAAACTACAAAATAAATAAGATGAAAAGCTGCAAGGGAAAAGGCTAAACAATCTACAAAAGCAAACCATCAGAATAACACCAGACCTCCCAGCACAAACTCTAACCCCAAGAAAGCAGGAAATGGCATCTTGCAAGCCCTGAAAACAAGTACATGTCTGCAATGATCATCAACAGAAAAATAAGCTACTTCAAGACAAGTACAAACTAAAGAATTTATGACCACCACGCCAGCACTGCAGAAGATACTTGAAAGAATCCTAATAGAGAGAAAGCAACAATAATCTCAATCATGATAGCCCAAGAAGAAATAAATTTCAGGACAGGAAGACATGAACACAGAAAAACTAAGAAAAAATAAATCATGTCACACTTAGCAGGCCAGCAACTCTTAGAATGAATAGAGGAGGACTAAAAAACACACAGAAAAACACATCCTCAAGGAAAGAACTAGCAAAGTCTATCTAGAATCCTACAAGTAAACCAGCTAGTGATAGAATTAAAACTTAAGCTCTAACTATTTCTTCTACATAAGAAATGAACCCACTGGCAAAGACACGCACGGACTGAAAGTGAATGAATGGGTGATTGTCAGCATATCAAGTAAATGGAAGCCAAAAATAAACTAATCACTACATTTGCATCTGATAAAGTAGACTTTAAGCAAGAAAATAGTCGAAAGATGTTACCTAAAGGTGAAAATATGGAAAAGAATACTATAAGCAAATGAAAACAAACAATTGTCATTGTTCTAAAATCTGACAATATCTACTATAAATCAAAAGTAGTGAGAAAAGATAAAGGTTATATCACACTTGTTAAGAAAACAATTCAAGAGAATATTACAGTTCTAAACATACACAACAAAAATGAGTATATCTAATTTCATAAAGCAAATACTAGTACATATAAAGGTACAGATTAACTTATAGCATAATAGTGAGTGACTTCAACACCCTACTCTCACCAATAAACAGAACACCCAGCAATAAATAAACAGATAAACAATAAATTAAATGACACACCTTGGCTACAGGACATAGAACAATACACGTCAAACTGACCAGGAAAATTCCTCCAAGTTGGCTAGCATTTATACTGCTGAAAAGTGTTCTGCAGGATGCTAGGGAAGAAAAAACGGTCTTAATAAGCACTGGACCCTGCGTGCTGCAGTGTCAACCTGCCAGGCAAAATATAGCCACTGGAGCGATCGCGGCCTGCGGGTTATAGGGTAACCACATTTTATCTGGATGCAAGGCCTTGTCTACAGGAGGTAGTTCTTACCGGGTACTGTAAGCTGGGGTTGTCATCGCTCCTAGAGTAGAGCCTGCTATTATTATTTTGCTAAGTAGGCATGCTCTCAAAGTGCTTTCTAAATATTGATGCCTGTGGCCGTAAACCTGGGCTGCTCTTGGCCTTTGTCAGAGAAGCTTCTTTTTTT
Source organism: Meriones unguiculatus (assembly GCF_030254825.1). Taxonomy (NCBI): domain Eukaryota; kingdom Metazoa; phylum Chordata; class Mammalia; order Rodentia; family Muridae; genus Meriones; species Meriones unguiculatus. The sequence goes on along the minus strand of NC_083349.1, from coordinate 149,208,149 downwards.
TTCAGTGGACAGCGGTCAGCGTAGAAGTGCATAACCGGTCACAGTACGGAGAACAAGAGACTTGAGAACTCAGCCTTTAAACGGAATACCTACATCAACCTCCCTTCAAGTCTCAGGGAAGAAGGAGGAAGAAAATGTGGAACAAACGGAAGAGCTGGATAATGTGGGGAGGGGCACTGTGAAAGGCTGGCTTCTAGTCATGAGGGGGCCGTCACACTATGAGCTCGCAGTGTCTGCAGTTACCTATGCAAGATCAAACCAGCCAAGATTCTGGCAAAAATCAAGTAGGTGGTCTGCAGGTCCCCACCCCTAACTAAAGAGTTATTGAAACTTGGTAATTTCTGGAGAAAGAATATCTCCTTTTAGAGTTTTGTGGTCACCAATATCAAAAGCCAAAAAAAAAAAAAAAAAAAAAACCTGTATCTTAAACAAATTATAATAAGCTTTGAGACGGAAGCAGCAGTGAAATGTTTTTTGACCAAAATGCTCGGGCCCCAGATAAAGAGATTGCTGAATTCTACCAAACTTTCAAGGAATAACACCAGTGCTTTTTCAGCTATTCCACAGAACAGAAAAGGAAGGGAAATGATCAAGTCCTTTCTATGAAGTTATTATCTTGATACCAAACCCAATAATGACATACAAAATAATAATAAAATTATAGACCAAAATAATAAAATAGACCAATAAATAATAAAATTATAGACCAATCTCCCTAATGAACATGCATGTTTCAAAAATCTTTTTGTTTTGTTTATTTATTTTTATTTACTTTATATCCTGACCAGTTTCCCTCCCTCCTGTCCTCCCAGTCCTTCCCCCCACCAATCCACTTCTCTCTTCCTCTTCAGAAAATCGGAGGCCTTCCATGAATATCAACCAGCCTTGGCATGTCAAGTTACAGTGAAAGTAGGAGCATCTTTTTTTGTGGGGGCTAGACATGGAAAGCAACAGTCAGACAGCCCTGCTCTCAGTGCTAGGGGTTCCACATGAAGACCAGGCCACACAACTGCCACATATGTGCAGAGGGCCTAGCTCAGTCCTCTGCATGCTCTCAGGTTGGCAGTTCAGTCCAAGACCTCTGTGAGCCCCTATGGGCCCAGGTTAGTTGAATCCACAGGTTTTGTTGTGGTCCTTGACCTCTCTGGCTCCTATAATCTTTCCTCCCCATCTTCCATAGTATTCCCCAAGCTCTCCCTAATGTTTGGCTGTGGGTCTCTGCATTTGTTTCCATCAGTTGCTGGGTGAAGCTTCTCTGAGGACGGTTAAGCTAGGCTCCTGTCTGCAAGTATAGCAGAACATCATTAGAGTGTCAGGGCAGGCTCCCTCACATGGCATGGGTCTCAAGCTGGACCAGTAATTGGTTGGCCATTCCCTCAATTTCTGCTCCATCTTTACATCTTTACACATGTTGTACGCAGGACAAATTGTAGGTTGAGGGTTTAGTAGCTGGGTTGATGTCCCAATCCCTCCTTTGGAAGTCTCACCTGGTTAGAGAAGATGGCCAGTTCAGCCTCTCTATACCCCATTACCCAGAGTCTTAGCTAGGGTCACCCTCATAGATTCCTGGGAGTTTCCATCACACTAGGTTTCTCGTTTGTCCCAGAGATGTACCCCCATTTCAGTAGTCTCTCCTCATACTCTCTCCCTCTGTCTTCCCCTAACCTTATCCCTCCTGGCCCCATCCCCATCCACTCCTATTCAGTGTACCCCCACCTCCACTACAAACCAAATTCATGTATAAACACGTATAAACGCCTGGAGAAATGGCTCGGTTGGCAAAGCGCTAGCCTTGCATGCATGAACACCTAAATTTGACCTCCAGAACCCACTTTAATAAAATAATTGCGCATAGTGGCACACATCTGTAATCCCAGGACTGCAGAAGAGGGGTAGATCCTGGAGATCACTAGCTAGTCAGCCTAGTCTAGCTGGTCGGCTCTAGGTCAATGAGAGACTGAGATAGATAACATCTGAGGGACAATGTGCAAGTTTGTCCTCTAGCCACCATCTGCTTTCATACACATGTAAGCTACACACACACACACACACACACACATACTTATAAGCACATTAACCCGAACATAAGCATACACATACACATCTATCCGTAAAAGAACACATCAAAAAGATCATTCAACATGATCTAGCACACTTTATTACTGAGATGCAGAGATGGTTCCGCACACTTAAACCAGTAAATGCAATGCATCACGTAAGTGGATTGAAGGACATAAATCACATGTTACTCTCAAGAAAAGTAAGAAATATTTTTCACAAAATTCAAAACCCCTTCATGAAAAAAAAAAGCTCCAAAATAAAAGGCATATGAAGAATCTGCCTCAATATAATAAGACTAAGCAGCATTAGTTTTCCTGAGTTATGGAGGGGGACATCTGAAAGAAGGGATCCAGAGTTGGGGATTGTAAAAGAGAGTAATGAGGGGTGAAGAAAATCAAACCTCACTGTCAACAGGTAGGAAATTGTGAAGAAAGTTTTAGAAGTAGATATATGTGAAAGAATTGCTGGATCACTGAAAATGTCCAAGCTTTTTCATAATTATCCATAAATATATAATTCTAGTAATTATATATAATTTGAGAAAAATAATTTCTAACTCTGACTCTCAATACTAAGAAATCCTGCTTGGCCAATTTGTTACATGTCAACTACTTTATTCATGTGTTAATTCAGCAAATATTTACTCAATACTTACTATGCCAGGCATTCCTGTATCCAAAGCTTTGTGTTCAAACTACTTTGAGGTTACATGTAGGGTTTCCATGATGTTCTCTGTAGTCACTGGATAATTTAACCAATTGACACCTCTGTCTGCAGTATCTATATATGAATAGATCGGAGGTACATTTTACTGGTTGGAATTTATGTAATAATCAACATCATAATTATTAATTATCTGCTTCGTAATCCTACTATACTAAGCCCCTGTTCGTATTTTTCCTGTCCTTTCCTTTTTAGGAAACCTCTAGTGAGTGTTTTCCTTGCCTGTCTTCTACGAATCTTCCCAGAGGACCCAGACGTTCTGGTGGCTTTCACTATTGTGACACAGAACTTAATATTTCAAAATACACAATATTTGAATACTTACATTCCTGATTGCTCGCCTGTTTGCACTAATTCTGATTACAGAATACTTTTCAGCATAAATCAGAAAGGTACTTGAAAGCTTTCTTTCGCTTTCTTCCTTTCTTGACAATTTCATACATGTTCACAATGAGTTTTAATTGTCTTTAGGCCTCATTACTCTCTATTATAACCCTCCCACCCTGGATTCCTTCTTTCAGAAATCCCCCTAAGCATATTAACTCAGGAAAACCAATGCTGCCATGCTCAAGTATGTTTGCAAGTGGTTTATATAAGCTTTCAAGTACAATTCAAATTTATGCTGAAAGTATTCCATAATAAAAATTAGTGCAAACAGGCAAGCAATCCGGAATGTAAGTATTCAAATACTACGTATTTTGAAATGTTAAGTTCTTGTCTCACGATAGTGAAAGCCACTGGAGCTGCTGAATCCTCTGGGAAGATTCGTAGAAGACAGGCAAGGAAAAGACTCACTAGAGGTTTTCTAAAAAGAAAAGGACAGGAAAAAAAATACTGCAGATTATGATACAGTTCTGAAACTTGAAAATAGGGGAAAAGGAAGAGCAGTGTGTGCGAAAAGCTCCAGAAGTCTCACACTGCCTAAAAGCTCTGCAGCAAAGATTCCTGATGAGAGACTATTGTGCTGGGCTGAAAGGTCAGGCTCTGTTGTCCTCACAGGGCTCCGTGGCTGTGGTTACCTGATAAACAGAATGGCCATGTGTCCTACTTTGCTTCTCTCTTGTGTTATAAATACTGTGACCAAACACAACCTAAGAAGGGAAGCGTTTGATTCATCTTACAGCTTACAGTCCACCATGAAGGAAGTCATGGCAGGAACTCAAGGAAAATACCCAAAGGCGGGAACTGAAGCAGAGGCCTTGGAGGAGGGTAGCTTACTGGCTTGCTTCCCTTAGCTTGCTCAGTCTGCTTTCTTATACACCCCAGGACCACTTTCCCAGGGGAGGCACCAACTGTAATGGACTGGACTCTTCCACATCAATCATTAATCAAGAAAATGCCCTACAGACTTGCCCACAGGCTAATCTGATCTTGACAATCCTCAGCAAAGTTCTCTCTCCCCAGGTGACTCTTGCTTGTGTCAGAAACAGATAAGCATGCCATTATGACCTAGAAAGTACCACGCTAGAGCCTCCCGGCTAGCCAAACTCACAAGTAACCAGCCCTCTTGTTTCTTAAAGGGATATCTGAACAGTGGCTCTTCATGACTGTTACCACCTACACTGAAGCTCTGGGATGATCTATTTTTACGTATGTGCTCATGGAAAATTAGTCAATAAATGTCAGCTAATGATCCCATTTGTAGCCATTATCCTTTCAGGACTTTCCTTCTGTTCAAGATGACCAATATGAAGGCTGGGTACTGCTGATCAATCATTCCTGTCTACCTGTTATGTTCTGCCTCCTCCGTGGTGGATATTGACTTTCTGGTGAGCATTACTTACAACTAAAAATCTTTTACACTTCACATCTACTCCCAATTCTCCATACACACTCACCTATCACAAGCCTCCTCATCCACAGTCTCAGTTCTTTTCCTGTGAGTCTTCGAGCAACTACTCAGTAACTGGTCACTGTCCGGTCATATGTGTGCATGTATACTACTTTACCTTAAGGGTTCAGTTTTAATATGTGTTCCATAAAGGACAAACCATATAGGAAGCATGTCATTATTGTTATTATTGTCAGTGGTGTATTGCAAGATTTTGGCATTAAGTGGTCTTGAGTACAAGTTCCAATATTCACGGATGTCTTTTGACAAGTCAATTAACCTCTATGCACCTAGATTTCATTGTCTGTAAAACACAATTATATATCATGTAACCTATATACCTAAAATACTAAGTGCATCAAACGTAATCAATAAAATGATGGCACCTGTATTACATACCTAATACATAATCTATTTGTGATTATCATGACATCTTCTTAACAGGGCTCTCACCCCTTGTCTCTTTCCGCTGGAGCCCACTATTGCTATTACTATCAAAACTCTCAAACTGAGAATAATATGAATCACACCATTTCTTCGTCAACAAATTCAACCATAGTTCCTTCTAGATAGATTATCAAATCATTATCACACTATAAGATGCATGCGGGACTTGACTTTTATTTCTTTCCCCTCCTCTCATGACACAGTTCAAATGTTGCCAATGGCAACCTTTGAAACGATGCAGGTGCAGTGACTGGTGGCAGGGCTCCCATATCATCTGGGATTCGGGAGCATGTTAACTGGATACAGCCCCTACAGCACATCTCCTCTTCCTGGGGCAGATGGGTACTTGCCCCATTTATGAAGACACAAATGCTCATGCTGTCAAATATCAAATCAGGGCTGCCATGAAGATGAAAAGGAATATAATAGATAAATCTAATCAAGGAAGTTTTCCAAGAAAAAAAGAAAAACAGAATCATGATAAAACTCAGCTTCTGGCTTTAATCTTGACACTGGAAGAGGAGAGAGAGAGTGCTGCAGGAGGCTCTGTGAAGGCAGACAGCAGGAGGAGAGCCAAATATCCATGTGAGGTGATTATCTGAGAGCCCAGACAAGTCTTTTTTAGTTCAGGGCCATGAAGGTAGACAGGATTTCTACAAGTAGAAGCAACAGGGTAACTTTCAACAAATAGGATAAGTGTCAAGTCTGGTTCATCCATTTGTGGCCAAGTGTAAAATCACTACAGAGAAACAAATACTTCAAGTGTAATCTGGGCACTGCTGGACTATAGAGATTCTGGGTATCCTAATCAGCCATTCTCAGCTGTGATGTACATCAGGATCACCTGGTGACCTGATAGCACACACAATGTTCACTGGAGTACAGTAGGATGTGAGCTGGTTTTGATCAATTATTCCAGGTAATAAATGCACAATTTGTCTTAGTTGAATATTCCTCTTTTATTGAAAATGGATTTTTTTTCATATAATATACCCTAATTACAGTTTCTCCTCTTTCTCTTCCTCCCAGTCCCTCCTCCCCTCCCATTTGGATCCACACCCACTTCTACCTCTTATTAGAAAAAAAAAACATATAAGGGATAAGAATAAAATAATAAAATAAAATGAAACAAAAGCAAACAGAAGAAAAGGAGCCCAAGAAAAGGCACAAGACACAGATATAGGTGTAGATACTCACTAGTTTACACACTCAGAAACCCCAAGAGCTTGTGTGGGGTAAAGAGAAAAAAGGAAAGAAAAAGACAAAAAAAGTAAAAAATACATAAATGTTTTAAAAGTTAAAATTTAAAAGAAAAGGCCCTGATACATAATTAAACAAGAACCTCCAAAGTCGATGCTGAAATCATTTGCTGTTGGCCATCTACCACTGGGCATGCAGCCCAGCCTTAAGAGTGGTTTGCTGCCCAGTGGTGGTGGTACACACCTTTATTCTCAGCTCACGGGAGACAAAGGAAGATGAGCCTATGAGTTCCAGGAGAGCCAGGACTACACAGGAAAAGCCTATCTCAAAAAACAAACAAACAAAAGAGTTGTTTGTTTCCCCAGTGAGTAAACTAAATTTTCATTTGCAAGTGGTTATCACTTGAAGATAGCTTCTGGGCTAGGGATGTCTATTTGTCCTTTCAACTCCATCTGGTATAGATCTGTGCAGGACCTGTGCGTGCTGCCTCAGTCTCTATGACTTCATATGTGCTTTGGTCCTGTTGTACTTAGATGGCTTTGTTTGCTTGGTGTCCTCAATCTCCTCTGGCTCTGATACTCTTTCCTCCTCTTCTTCCACAGCGTCGCCTTAGTTCTGAGGGGAGGGATATGGTGAAAGCATTTCATTTAAAACTGAATATTCCAAGGTATCTCTCTTTCTGCATATTGTCTGGATGTGGGTCTCTGTCTCTTCCTATCTACTGCAGAAGGAAGCTTCCCTCATGTTGGATGAGCAAGGCATTGATCTATGAGTGTAGCAGAATGTCATTACGAGTCATTTTACTGCTGTTTTTGTTTTGTTGTTGTTATTGTTGTTTAATGTTGGTACTTGGTTTTACTTTAGGTCCCTGAGGTATCTAATCTCAGGTTCTTAGTCGAGAAGCATCAGATAAGGGTTCTCTCTCAGGGAGTGGGCCTTAAATCAAGTCAGATATTTGCTGGTTACTCCCACAAGCTATGAGCCATCATTACATTAGCATATCTTGCAGGCGGACACCTGCAAAGATCAAAGGTTTGTACCTGGGTTGGTGTTTATGTTTCCCCTTTGGTAACCTATGGAGTATCTTCTGGTACCAAAACACTAGCCCAGAGATATAGGAATTGTTAAACTTATATAAATTGATAAACATAATCCACCATATAAATGAGCTGAAAGAAAAAAAAATACCCACATGATCACCTGCCCCGAAAGGCATTGCAGGTATGGCTGCTGGGTCACATGTGTGTCAGTGGTTGGCAAAGGGGAGACAGGCTCTGTCTATGCTCAGTGTTCTGACCTGTGACTATCTGGATAAGTAGCCTAACACTCTCTGAAAAAAGCGAATGAGACTGATACAACCACCAGTCTGGTGCCAGTCAGGCTCCTAGGATGGGGAGCAAGCTGGAAACTACAAGAACCCAGCCTGGGACCTCAGAGCCCCCGATGGGAGTGAGTCCAAGACAGATGACCCTCACAAGGGGCTACTTGGGCAAGCCAGGTGAGAAGAGAGCCTGAGATGACCACCTGTCTGGTGCCTTGAAAGTCAGGGGGTGGAAGAGGCCAGACCATGCCTGAAAAACCCTTGTCCAGTGTTATAATGCATGAGTTGGACATAGCTCTCCTGAGACAATTCCTGCGGCAATCACGGACACCACTAAGAGAAGCAAGTAAATGGTGGAGAAATAGAGCAACAGAAGGATGTGGACACATTGAAGAGAGGCAGAACTGGAGATTCAAGGGTAGTGAGGAACAACCTGATATGCATAGCCAGTGATGCTACCTGTCACCACATCTGAGTCAGTAACTGTGCAGCAGCAGTGGTCTGTTACCACCAAAACGCTAGGTATGTCAAATGTCAGTGTCTGAGGGTTGTGCAGAACTGGCTCCACGCCTCACCTGGAAGTCGTGGGAGAGCTGGCCCTGGAGGCAGGAGAGCAGGAGAGCTGACCCCACTCCTAGCCAGCTCCCTGCACTTTGTGGGAGTCGCAGGAGAGCAGTTGCTGGCCCTGCCACTCATCTACAGTGCAATGGCATAGAAAAGGAAAAGATACTCTCCTCCCCCCACTAGCCCTTGCCACCTGTAGTAAGTGGAAACCTGGCCTTGGGGTCATGAGAGCAGAAGAGGTGGCCCTGCCCCTCACCGGCCACAGCACTCTAGAGAGCAGGCCCTACACCTCATCTGTGCAGCACAGCAGATCTGACCCTGATGGTGGGGACATGAGCGAGCTGGCCTCAAGGGTGTGAGCATGGGAGAGCTGGCCCTGCCACTTTTCTGCCATTCAGCAGCTGGCATTGTAGGTGAGAAAGAGGTGCGCTCCCTTGCTTTCAATCCTTGCCACCTGTGGCAGAGGGAAGAGCTGCCCTGGGGTCATGGTAGCAGGAGATGTGTCCCTACCCCTCACCTTCCACATCACTCAGAAGAAAGAGCCCTTCACTGTGCCTGGGCAACACAGTAGAGCTGGGGGTTGCAGGTGAGCATTTTCCAGGGCATGAACACAGAAGAGAAGACCCTGCCTCTTGTCTACTGTGTGGTGGTGCAGATGAGGGAGAGATGCCCTCCTCCCCTCCCTCATCCCTCATCACCTATGGCAGTCAGAAAAGCTTTCTCCAGAGTCTTGAGAGAGGGAAGAATCGTCATGTCCCTCACCAGAACAGACCTTGCACCTCACCTGGACAGCAGAAGAGAGCTGACCCTGGTTGTGGGAATTACTGGTGAGATAGCCCTGAGGTGAAAGCCAGAGAGCTGGCGTGCTGACCAACTCAGATACCTCTTAGGCCCATATCCAGGACTTTTAATTGGCCTACCCTAATATCTATCCCATTGATAAATTGCTGGAGTACATGAAGGGACCGATCCTACAGATCCAAAACTACAGGATTTTCATGACATAAAGCAACAACAAGATATCTAATAGAAGTCCCAATGAGGTTCCAGTATTTGATAGTGTAGCAGAAGCCAAAGGCCTTGTATCAGACCAATGACTCATTGCAATGAACATTTGCAAGCAAATGAAATGTGGACATCCTGGAGAGGACAGGAGCTCCACAAGGAAAGCAACAGAACCAAAATATCTGGGCACAGGGGTCTTTCCTGAGACTGATACTCCAACCAATGACCATTCATGAATATAACCTAGAACCCCTGCTTAGATGTAGCCCATGGCAGCTCAGTACCCAAGTGGGTTCCCTAGTAAGGGGAACAGAGACTGTCTCTGACAAACTCAGTGGCTGGCTCTTTGACCACCCTGCCCCCTGAGGGAGGAGCAGCCTTGCCAGGCCACAGAAGAGGACATTGCAGCCAGTCCTGATGAGACCTGATATGCTAGGGTCAGATGGAATGGGAGGAGGACCTCCCCTATCAGTGGACTGAGAGAGAGGCATGGGAGGAGATGAAAGAGGGAGGGTAGGATTGGGAGTGAAAGAGGGATGGGGATACAAAGCAAATAAAATGTAATTAATGTAAAAAAAATAAAAATTTAATTTAAAAAAAGAAGTGTGACCAGGGAGGGAGTGTGGGCTTGGGGAAGGAATGAGGGAGTGGGATACAGCTGGGACACAGAGTTAACAAAATGTAACTAAAAAGAAAAATAAAATTTAAAAAAAAAGAAGTATGGACATAAGGGTATACTATAGGAGACACTGTTATACTGTTACACACTACAAATTTCACAAATTTCCAAATTTCTCTTTTGGAGTCAGAAGTTTGCAAAGGTGGAGGATGAGTATGAGGATAAAAGATGAGTGGGTTGTGTTACATAATGTGAAGATCCAATAAAAACTGTTTTAAAAAACACATGATCATCTCATTATATGCAAAAAAAAAAAGACCCTTGAAAAAATATAGCATCCCTTCCTGATAAAAATCCTACAGAGATTAGAGATACTAGGGACCTATCTCAACATAATAAAGACAGTTTACAGAAAGCCCATAGCCAGCATCAACTTAAATGAAGAGAAACTCAAAGCAGTTCCACTACCATCAGGAACAAGACAGGGTTGTCCACTCTCTCTATAACTATTCAATATAGTTTTTGATGTCTTAGCTAGAACAATAAGATAACTGAAGGCGATCAAGAGAATACAATTTAGAAGGGGAAGAAGTCAAATTATCTTGATTTGCAGGTGGTGTAATACGTTATATGTATAAGGGACCCTCACTATTTCACTGGGGAACTTCTACAGCTAATAAACACTTCAACAATGCAGCAGCATACAAATTAATTCACAAAAATCAACAGCTCTCCTATATACAAATGACAAATGATTGAGAAAGAAATCAGGAAAACACCTTCCAAATGATACTAAAAGCCTTAATAGATCAATAGCCTCAAATGACATAAAATACCTTGAGGTATCTCTAACCAAGCACCTGAAAGGCTTGTATGATAAAAACTTCAAGTTACTGAAGAAAGAAATTGAAGAAGGTATCAGAAGATGGAAAGATCTCCCATGCTCATGGATCAGTAGGATAAACACAGTAAAAATGGTCATCTTAAAAAAGCTAAAAAAAAAAAAAAAAATACTGAGCAACTAATCTTTAAAAAAAAAAATGGTCATCTTACCAAAAGCAATCTACAGATTCAGTACAGTCCCCACCAAAATTTCAACACAATTCTTTACAGATATTGAAAGCACAATTTTCAGCTTTGTATGGAAAAAAAAATCCCAGGATAGCTAGAACCATCCTGAATAACAAAAGAACTAAAGGAGGTATTATCATCCCTGACCTCAAATTCTACTACAGAGCTATAATAATAAAAACATGGTATTGGCACAATAATAGTCCTGTTGATCAATAGAATCAAAACATTGACCCAGACATAAATCCACAAACCTATGGACACAGTGTTTTTTGATAGAGAAGTGAGAAATGTACTCTGAAAGAAAACATCCTCTATTTTTACACAATGGAATACTACTCAGCAATCAAAAAGGAGGAAATCATGAAATTTGCAGGCAAATGGTGGGATCTAGAAAAGATCATTCTGAGTGAAATATCCCAGAAGGAAAAAGACAAACACGGTATATACTCACTTATATAAACCTATAAGATATGATAAACATAATGAAATCTATACACCTAAAAAAGATAATCAAGAGAGCGGACATGGGGTAAGATGATCAATCCTCGTTTAGAAAGACAGATGGGATGTGCATTGAACGTATGACAGAAGTATACTGAAGGCATCTGAAAGACTTTAACTACCAGTGTTTTCAAAGCAGATACAAAGACTCATAACCAAACCTTTGGCAGAGTACAGGGAATCATATGAAAGAAGACGAGTTAGTATGATGGGGAAAGGATAGGAGCTCCACAAGGACCAAATATATCTGGGCACAGGGTCTTTTCTGAGACTGACACTCAACCAAGGACCATGTACGGATATAACCTAGAACCTCTGCTCCTATGTAGCCCGTGGTAGCTCAGTAACCAATTGGTTTCCCATAGTAAGGGGAACAAGGACTATTTCTAACAGGAACTCAATGGCTGGCTCTTTGACCTCCCCAACCCCCAAGGGAGGAGCAGTCCTGTTAGGCCACAGAGGAGGACTTTGCAGCCAGTCCTGAAGATACCTGATAAAACAGGATCAGATGAATGGGGAGGAGGTCCCCCCCTATCAGTGGACTTGGAAAGGGGCAGGGAGGAGATGAGGGAGGGAGGATGGGTGGGATTGGGAGGGAATGAGGGAGCAGGATACAGAGTTAATAAAATGTAACTTATAAGAAAAAAAATTTTTAAAAAAAGAAAAATGAAATAAAAAGAAAGAAAAAGAAAACACCCTGAACAAATGGTTCTGGCCAAGCTGGATGTCTACATGTAGAAGAATACTAATAGATCCATACTTATTACCCTGTGCAAAACTCAACTCCAAATGCATTAAAGACCTCAACACAAAGCCTGATACACTACGACTGATAGAAGAGAGAGTGGTTAACAGCCTTGAACTCTGAAAAGACTTTAACTTATCACTGTTAGAACAGGCACTAAGATCAACAATTAATGAGGCCTCATGAAACTGTAAAGCTTCTGCATGGCAAAAGACACCATCATTTAGACAAAGTGGCAGTCTACAAAATGTGGGGAAATTTTTACCAACTCCATGTCTACACTATTAAGAGAGTTAATATCCAAAATATATAAAGAAGTCAAAAAATAAAACCAGATATCAAGAAAATAACCCAATGAAAGAATAGGGTATAGATATAAGTACACTTTTTTTTCACTTTACATTCTTGCTGTAGCCCCAACCCTCCTCCCTTCCCAGCCTGACTCTCCCTCCTTCCTCCTCCTGCCTCTCCTTTTCTTCAGAAAAGGGAAGCTCTCATTCCCATCCAGTCCAGCTCATCAAGTTGCATCAGGACTGAGCATGTCCTCCTCCCCTGTGGCCTGGCAGGGCAGTCCTGCCGGGGGAAAGTGTTCAAAAAGCTAGCAAGTGAGTCTATGTAAGATGCAGTCCCCACTTTCTTTACTAGAGGATCCATATGAGGCCTAAGCTGCCCATCTGCTACAACTTTGTAGGGGACTTAGGTCCAGTTCGTGCAGGGTCCTTGGTTGGTGCTTCAGCTTCATCAAGCCCCTGGTTAGTTGGCTCTGTTCCTCTTCTCGTGGTGCTCCTGTCACCTCCAGGTCCTCTTTCCTCCCACTTTTCTACAAGACTCCTTACATATCACCCAATGTTTGGCTGAGTCTCAGCATCTGTCAAAAGAGGGAACTAAAATGGTTGAGAAGCACTTAAAGAAATTCCAACATACTTAAGTCATCAGGAAAATAAAAACTAATGTAAGATTTCATCTTACACCTGTCAGAATGGCCAAGATCAATAAAATAAATGACAGCTCATGCTGGTGAGGATGAGTTTCAAAGGAAAAACTCATCATTGCTAGAGGGAGTGCAAACTCATACAGCCACTATGGGATAGGGTGTGATGGTTCCTCAAGGAAAATGGAAATAAATGTATGTCTAGATTCAGCTACACAATTCTTGGACATATACCCAAAAAGCCACTTCATCCACAGCAACATTTGCTCAACCATGTTCATTGCTACTCCATTCACAATAGCCAAAAATTATAAACAACCTAGATAATCTTTAACAGATGAATGGATTAAAAATGTGGTACATTTAAACAATGGAATATAATATTACTCAGCTGTTGAAAAAGAATAAAATTCCACCTGGAGAGATGGCTCAGAGGTTAAGAACACTCACTGTTCTTCCAAAGGTCCTGAGTTCAATTCCCAGCAACCACATGGTGCCTCATAACCATCTACAGTAAGATCTGGTGTGTAGACAGAATGCTGTATAAATGATAAATAAATATTTTTTTAAAAAAGAATAAAATTTACAGGTACATGTATGGTACAAGAAACATCCTGAGTGAGGAATCCCAAACCCATAAAGACAACTATGGTATGCATTCGCTTATATGTGGATATTAACTATTAAGTCAATGATAATCAAACTATATAGACCCACATAGGCTAGATACAGAGTAAGAAATTGGGTGGTGGGGAGGACAGACAGATCTCTCTGGAAAACAGAAAGAGAATAGATAGCTATGAGTGGAGGAAAGGACTGGAATGGGAGGATCAAGAGGGGAGGCAGAGGAATGAAAGGGCCAACAGAAGAAATACAAGGAGAGAAAGAAACAAATTAAGGACCATTTGAGGAGCAGTATAGAAACTTAACACAGTAGAAGCTTCCTAAAATATGTACATATATGAAGGTAGTCTAAATGAAATCACCAATAATGGAGGAGACAGAGCCCCAGCTGGGCATCTCCTATCACCAAGTGAACCTTCCAGTACTGGGATGGGATTGCATCTCATTGAGTTGTTCGCCAGTAGGGTCCCTCAAACAACCCTGCTGTTGCCAAGACAATCGGTTGCTCTCCACAAACTGACGACAAAGCTCCATTGTCAAAGACAGCACCTACACAACTCATTGAACATGGAGAAGTAAAGCTGATGCTTGCGTAGAGCCTTCACCCCTAAGTTCTAGCATCCTTGGTGCAGGATCAATCTCAACAGGCAGAGGAGAAATACAAACACCAACCTAACCACAAACACTGAGAATCAGACTGGGAGCTGCACAAACAGTGCCCCTGAAAAGGTATACTCTGAATCAAAAGCCTCTGAAGCTTTCCTGGTAATTCTAAGAGACCGTAGGTGGATGAATCAGTACTCTCTAGAAAGAGTATGGATCCAGCTTGGTAAGTGAAGATGATGAGCTCCTCGATATTCTGCACGGAGTTAAAGCAAACCTAACTGAAGAAATTTGGAAAGTGCATTTGAAGAAATTGTTTTGCTAATTTTACTTTGTTCTTGTGCTCTCACATTTTGTCTGCAAGTGTAGCTTACAGAAGAAGGCAGTAAACTTTAAATAACTTAAAAATTATATCATATTTATTTATTTATTTATAGGTTTTTAGAGACAGGGTTTTTCTGTAGAGCCATGGCTGTCCTGGACTCACTTTGTAGACCAGGCTGGCCCTAAACTTGCAGTGATCCGCCTGCCTGTGCCTCTCCCCCAGTGCTGGGATTAGTCACCACACCCGGCACATAGTTGAATTCTAACAATATGTGTATTTTTAAGTTGTACTTTTAATTATAGTACTGGAAAGTCATGTAAATAAAACTAAATTTAATCTATGGAGTGAACTATTTCCAGCTGTTTTAAATTCTGTCCTATTACAAGCAATATTTAAGACTATGTTGCCATCTGCTGGTAAACCTTTTAAGAATCTCAGGGACCGTCTCTGACATGAACTCAATTGCTAGCTCTTTGACCGCCTCCCCTGGATGGGGGAGCAGCCTAGCCAGGCCACAGAGGAGGACAATGCAGCCAGAGACCGGATAAGCTAGGGTCAAATGAAAGGGGAGGAGGACTACCCCTATCTGTGGACTTGGAGAAGGGCATAGGAGAAGATGAGGGAGGGAGGGTGAGAGAGAAGGTGGGATGGGGGGGGAAGGGAGGGGACTACAGCTGGGATTCAAAGTGAATAAACTGTAATTAATATAAAAAAATAAAAATTAAAAAAAGGAATCTCAAATAATGTAATGTTTCTTTTCTTTTAAATTAAACTTTGTGCTACTAATTAGAGTGGGGGGTGTTTCACTTTTTTATTGTTCAGTTTATTTATTAAACAGAGCCTCATGTAGCCTAAGCAGGCTTCAAGCTCGCGACACAGCTGAAGATGGCTTGAATTCCTGACTCTCCTGCCTCCACCTCCCCTGTGTTCCTATCAGAGGATTGCCTCGCCAGAGTGAACAGAGGAAGACAGTGACAGGTTGGTTGAGTTTTGCAGTGTGGGGCCTCCAGCAAAGGCATACACACTTCCTAGACAAGCACTCTACTTCTGAGCTGTATTTCCAGTTAATCATACTTCAGTTTAAAATTTTAAAACTCATAAAACAAACCACCTAACCTAATTAAACCACCTTATTCTACAACAGAGTTAAAGCCTGTGACAGAATAGGCTTTGAGGAAATGCCTGTACTAGGATTCTGTAAAGAAGACCACACAACCAACAGAGATTATTCTTTTATGAAGGCCTTGCAGACAAAGACAGACAGATTCAGCTTTTTTGAGACCCATAAAATTAGAGCAATCAAAAGAAGGCAACTGTTTAAACTAAAAAAAAAAAAAAGGCAGACACAAAAAATAATACATAATTGTATATTTATATACATACACATGTACATAGAAGAAATATTAGGAAGGAAGTTGCTTATATTTCTAAAACCAGAGTACTCCACCCCTCTTGGTGTGGTTGGTACCCCATTCCTAAGAAATATTAAACTTCTAAAACATATGGGCGGGCACTCTTGCAGATGTCTGAGAAGACGCTTCTAGCATGAGTATCTTTTTTTTTTCTTATCAGTTACATTTTATTAACTCTGTATCCCAGCCGTGTCCCGCTCCCTTATTCCCTCCCAGTCCCTCCCTCCCTCCCTCATCTCCACTGTGCCCCTTTCCAAGTCCACTGATGGGGGGGACCTCCTCCCCATTCATCTGATCCTGTTTTATCAGGTATCTTCAGGACTGGCTGCAAAGCCCTCCTCTGTGGCCTAACAGGACTGCTCCTCCCCTGGGCGGGGGGGAGGTCAAAGAGCCTGCCATTGAGTTCCTGTTAGAAATAGTCCTTGTTCCCCTCACTTTGGGAAACCAATTGGTTACTGAGCTACCACAGGCTACATCTGAGCAGAGGTTCTAGGTTATATCCATACATGGTCCTTGGTTGAATGTCAGTCTCAGAAAAGACCCTGTGCCCAGATATATTTGGTCCTTGTGGAGCTCCTATCCTTTCCCCATCAGACTAACTCCCCTTCTTTCTTATGATTCCCTGTACTCTGCCAAAGGTCTGGTCATGAGTCTTTGCTTTGAAAACACTGCTAGTTAGAGTCTTTCAGATGCGCTCAGTAGACTCCTGTCATACGTTCAATGCACATCCCATCTAGCATGGGTATCAATACAGCCAAATTCACGCTATGCTGCAGTAGCTCCAGTGCAATGCTGTAAATTGTTTACTAACCTCAGACCTGAAGCACGGGAACATGCTGGGGACTATTGCCAGTTTTCAGATATATGTTCAAAAAACAAATTCATAAAACACTGCAGCGAATTAACATAGATTTAATAAAGACAAAACCTCAGTAGACAATGAGATAAGAAGTGTTACTTCAGAAACTGTGGTTTCCTTTTGAAATGTTTTTCTCTGTTGGTGTAGTGGGTTGTGTCTATGGTGTGTGTGTTCCTGTGTGCTCATGTGCACATGTCACAGGGTGCTGTAGAGGGTGCAGGACAACTTTCAAGAATCAGTTCTGTTCCTCTAGCCTGTTTTTGAGGCAAGGATTCTCTTCCTACTTCTGCTGGGTTGTAGCTGCCCCATGAGCTTCCAGAAAAATCTGTCTTCACCTCTCATATCACCATGAGAGTGTTGAGATTATAGATTCACACCGCTTTAATTAATTAATATCACCTTATAAAAAAATCCACCTGGCTGGAGTGATGGCTTGGCTAGCTAAGTTGCCTTTGCTGTTCAAATATCAGAATCTGAGCTCGGTCTCCAGAATGCATGTAAAAAGCTTGGTGTGCTGGCACACACTTGTGACCCCAGTGCTGAGAAGGCAGAGATTGGCAGACCTCTGGTGCTTGATTACCAGCCAGTATAACTTAATTGGGCAGCACTAGGACATGAGAGACCTTGTCCCAAAAACTGAGGTAGATGACATCACAACCTACAGCCAGATGAAGTTCCCACTTTTCTCCACACACATATACACAGGCATATATGTGCACACATACCTACACATACAAACATCCAGACCTATGAAAAATACATACAAAGAAACCCAAATTAAGAAATAAGATGAACGTAACCTGAATCTTGGCTTAGTTTTTGGTTTTGTTGTTGTTCGTTTGTTTGTTTGTCTAAATAAATAAATAAATTGATGAGTGGTACATTTCTAGATCTACCACATGATGACAGTAGAGGGAAGTCTGGGCATGGACTCTGTGGACTGCTTTCTGATCACTTCCCCCTGGTGGGGCTGCATAGGAAGGAGAGGAAGATGGGGACCCTTTCAGTCCTGATGCAACTTAATGAGTTGGGGGAGGGGGTGTCCCTTTATCTGAGGAATAAAGGAGGGAGGATAGGGGAAGAGGGCAAGAGGGCGTGACTGGGAGGAGAGGAGGGAGGGGCTACAATCAGGATGTAAAGTGACTAAATAAATAAATTTTTTTTAAAGTGAAAATTCATTCAACAAAACAGTGGTAGAAAACTTAAACTGCTTTTTAAAATTTCAATATGGGGTGGGAATAAGAGGTCACATCAGGAAACATCAAGTTGTGAGCCTGAGCATGTACTAAGTCTCAGCACAAGCTCTCTTTGGTGATGGGGTGTAATTGCCACGTTATGGATTCAACTGTAAAGGTGGAAGCAGCTGAAGTCGCTTTTCTGCATCTCAGCTTGTTTTGTAGAGCCTTAAACTCAAAGGTGGCCTGAGCTGTATTCTGTCTTCTATATTGGAAACAAAGAACTTCTTTGTCAGCCAAGAATTGTACAAGATAGAAATTGTGGAAATGGTTTGTCACACTGGAATCAGACCTTCAACTATGTGGAAGACAGAGAGTACATAGTTTCTTTGTCATGACAGACACACATCTTAGAAGTACAATAGGGGCAGTTCTCTGAAGATCAGAATGCTGCTGGAAGGTGTAGAAAATTAAATCACCTCCCTCATTTCCATGGTAAAATTGTTTTAAAGTCAAAGAACAAGACTTTAACTGTTCTCCCAGGGTCCGGCCCTGGGTTTGGACAGAGCCTAAAGAACGGTGGATGTCAAGAGCATCGAGGGAGGAATGAATCAGGTGTGGGGATCCTGGGGAAGAGTTTTACATCCTGACTGACTGGCAGTCTGGGTGCTTCTTTATTTATACAGAATTTAGTAGGCAGGAATAGATGCATGTTGTTCCAAAACATAAATCATATCATTTTTGTCCCTGGACAAGTATTTTAACTTCAGTTTGGTCATAAGTTTAGTCATTATTGATAAACCAAAATAGAATTGAATTATCTTTTACAATCAATTTCCCTCATCAGTTCCACAACTTTTAACAATGTTGCAGTTTTAAGGGCATATTCTACCAAAGTATGACAGCCTTATCCCAGGATGGTAGCTCTTATGGTTTCAAAGGGACTAGACAGAGAGAAAACATCCAAGCCAGTCTGGGCAGATTGTCATATCCCAAGCAGTGTATTATCAACTTTAATAGTCAGAGTGCTGTCAGTAAGCCCAAGAAAAATCTTCAGGACAAAGCTACAGCAGTTATTGTTTAATTTCTGCCATAATACAATGTTTATACTTTATATATTTGTAGAATTTATTTATAAATCTAGTCTTGATATTTTTTATTCTTTGGTTATATGATTTCATTCATAGTGGCCCTGTATTGTTAGCTTTTTCTAAGAAAGAGATGTCTTAACGTCTTATTCTTTTACCATTTATCCACACCATTCTTTGTTCATCTGTAGTAGGAAAAAACTTTTAATTTGATCTGCTGCCAACTTCTCTAGCCCACCGCATATTGTTTACCTTTCTAAGTTTACTTTGTTCTGGTTATCCTGTTGCTGAGTAAGTGCAGGGGCAAATGTGCCAAGAGTATTTTTAAGTCAGAGCTCCATAAGGAGGTCTCTAGCATAATTATTTGAGCTAGAATCTCCAGGGCATAAGGAAGACCTTCAAGTAGGCACAGATAAGGATATCTTCCTAAAAGTGGGAGGGGTATTACAGTCAGGACATTCCTGGGCAAGCTTAGAAGCAGTACTCCTGGGAGAAGATATAAATGATTCGTAAGAACATTTGCATCAATACAATATCCCCAAGTTGCAGAAATAAAAAAAAAAGACCCCCAAGCATGTGACACATAGAGATCAAGGCCAAAAGAGTGAGAGACTGCAACACAGCGATTGCATCACTCAGCTCAGCTTTGCTGGATCTTTGTCAAGCAGCTGTGCTGGCTTTGATTTTGACTGTTCCCACTACATATGGCTGTGTCACTGTTCTATAACTCAAACCCTTTTGCGCTCTCCTTTATAAAATCACGACACTTTGTCTCTGATAATTGTGACTGGAACATGAGATATCTAAGATAACAATACGTGAACAAACCAATAATATGTGTCTTTGTTTCTGTAACAAACATCCTGTATAGTGAGAATCTGGCCCAAGCCCCTGAGAGCTCCATATGCCATTCCTTACCAGACTCCTAGGGCCATTTCTGTTTCTGTTCCCAGGCCAAAGCACTTTAAAATTTCCTGTTTTAGATTATCTTTATTACATTTATTTATTTATTATTTGTGGGAGCAGGGTACACATGTGCCATAGTGTTTAGAAGTCAGAGGATAATTTATGGGAATTGGCTTTTTCCTTCTGCCATGTGTAAGATCAAATTCTTCAAGAGCTTAACAACCTATTTTCTTTTTTTTTTCTAAGACAGGGTCTTGCCATGTAGTTCAGGTTGACCTCAAACTCACCTTTTAATACAAACTAGTGCAAACTCATAATCCTCTCAGTGAAGCCTCCTGAGAGCTAAGATGACTCCAGGGCCACAAAACCTAACTAGAACCTGTTTAATAAAAGAAGATAGCAAAGCATCACTGCACAGTCTCAGAAGATCACTCACTATTGTGATGAGTTTCCAACACAAAGCAACAATGTAGCTGGAGCACTGGGGGTTTTCTAATCTAACCGAGACTAGTGCTGAAATCCAGAAGAACCCATGGAGAACCTTGCAGTAGTGTTTCAAGTAGAATGGTGATTCATCCCCTGGGCATTCCAGGGGAGAGAAACTGTGGGAGAGAGAGAAAAAAGCTGCTGGGTCCTTTCTAACCAGCACACACCTGAAGCACACCTGGTGCACACCTGGCTGTGGCAGGTTATGATATCAGAGGTTGCTAGGCAACTTAGAAGAAGGCTAGTGGGAAAACCTAACATTCCTCCCTTTCGTTTAATTAAAAAATGAGATCCAAGTGGGTACCCTAGTAAGGGGACAGGGACTATTTCTGACATGAACTCAATGGCTGGCTCTTTGACCTCCCGCCCTCGCCCCCCGACACATACACTCAGGGAGGAGCAGCTTTGCTAGGACACAGAGGAGGACATTGCAGCCAGTCCTGAATATACCTGATAAACTAGGGTCAGATGGAATGGGAGGAGGATCTCCCTCATCAGTGGACTTGGAAAGGGGCAGGGAGGAGAAGAGGGAGAGTGGGTGGGATTGGGAGGGAATGAGAGAGCTGGGGTACAGCTGGGATACAAACTTAATAAACTGTAACTAATATTTAAAAAATAAAATTTAATTAAATAAATGAGGAAGTAGAAAGGGGTGACAAGATGAGAATGAGGACGTTGGACTGCTTCTTGCAAGGCAAGTTAAAATGTATAAATGCAAGTTTCACTGGAAGCAGCTCTTGGCCACTATGCAAGGAGGGGAGGGAGGGAGGGAGAGACAGAAAGACAGAGAGATACCAAAATGTCTGTATTATATAGAGAAGGAGGAGAGCAAGCTCCTGCCCTAGAAAGTTCAGGGTAGAGGGTGGGGTATGCCAGCCATGCCCTGCAGCAGGTAGGGAGCAAAGGATGCTGGGAGAGCCTGAGTCTGAAGCACACCGTTCTTTTATTGATAATAAGTGGATAGAGGGTAAAGAAATTGTCTTTGGCTACTTTCTGCTGACAGTGGGACAGTGATGGGGCTGAAATGTTAGCCAAGTCTGGGAAAAGCAGGCTGTTGTATTTGCTGTCCAGGAAGTGAGAACATCTGTGGCTAGGAAGGAAAATGCAGATCCAGCCTGACTCAGTCTGCAAGGTTAGACTGGAGCACCTGTGGGTAGCTTCTTTGGCACTTTCTTGGATGTAGGAAACACCTAGACCTGACAGGATACTGGAACATATATAAGGGCAGAAGACAAAGTTAAGTAGGTTAGGGAGAAAAGAAAAAATTAGGTGCATATTTGAAGCTTTGGGACCCATGGTTTCAGTAGTTGGGGGAGGGGAGTCCCAAAACTAGGGAAAAGGTTCCACTTGATGAAACAATCCTCCTCCAACAAACTATGACCGATAAAGCCTAAGTTAATATTGAAAGGAGGCAGGCACATGTAATGGAGCTGTAGCTTAAGAAGCCAGTGACACTCTCAATGCAATCTGCAAACTCTATAAGACTGCCTTGATGTTCCCAGTCCTCTGAGTTCATTCAAGGAGAAGAAAAAAAATCTATGAAATTTAGGATCTAAATGTTTCATTATGTTAGGGCAAGTTTGTACAAGTCATCTTTCTTTTCTCAAATGAGAGGGGAGTGTAAATCTAAGAACCAGAGAGGGCAAGAGAAACCAAGGAGCAGAACACCTACCCAAAAAAGAGAAGAGCAGAAATCAGTACCTAGAATTAAAACCTTTCCAACTAAGATGTCAAGACACCAGTGTGAAAAACTCAGTAACAGTCGAGACAATATTTCTCCACTAGAGGCCAGCAACACACCACAGTAGACACTGCATACTGATCTTACATGACAAAGATCTTAAATAGCTTTCATGACTGATGAAGTACATGACAAAGATCTTAAATAGCTTTCATGAATATATTAGAAGTCCTTTAAAAATATATGAATGAGGAAGACAATGCAGCCACTCCTGATGAGACCTGATAGACTAGGATCAGAGGGAAGGGGAGGAAGACCTCCCCTATCAGTGGACCGGGAGAGGGGATAGGAAGAGAAGGGAAGGGAGGGTGAGATTGGGAGGGGAGGAGGAAGGGAGCTACAGGAGGGATACAAAGTGAATAAACTGTAATTAATAAAAATAAAAAAAGAAAACCAAAAGAGGGAAAAGACGCATATACATCAATAACAACAACAAAATAAAAGGAATCAACAAACACTCTTCATTGCTAGCTCTCAACATCAATGGTCTCAATTTCGCCAATAAAAGACTAACAGAATGAATGCAAAAACATGATACGTCCTTCTGCTGCATCTAAGAAATATATTTTAAAATGAAGAACAGACATTACCTCAATGTAAAACAATAGAAAAAAATCCAAGCAAAAAGATCTAAGAAGCAAGCTGTGTAACTATTTTAATATGTGACAAAATAATACTTCACACCAAAACTAATAAAATGCTACATACATACACATAAAAAAAAATCTATCGACAGGACATGGCAGTTCTTAACATCTATGCCCCAAACAGAAAGCCAAGGTGGTAAAAGAAATGCTACTACAGCTTAAACCACATATTGTCCCTCACATACTTACAGTAGGAGGCATCAATACTAAACTCTCACCAATAGACAGGTCATCCAGACAAAAACCAGCAGAGAAATGCTAGAGTTAACCAGGATTATAAATGGATATTTACAGAACGTTTCACCCAAACACAAGAGGGTATACCTCCTTCTCAGCACCTCATGGAACTTTCTCCAAAGTTGACCACATATTCAGATACAAAGGAAGTCTCAACATATACAGGAAAATTGATTTAAAAAAAAACAACATTTGTCTTATTTGAACACCATAAATTAAAGCTGAATATCAACAACAGAAAGCTTACAAACCTATGGAAACTGAACACCTCTCTACTGAATGAAAAATAGGCCATGATACAAATTGAAGATTTTCTAGAATTGAGTAAAAATAAATATACAACATACCCAAATTTATGGAACACCACAAAGGTGGCTCTAAGAGGCAAATTCATAGCACTAAGTTCCTATTTTTAAAAATGGAGAAACTTCATGCTAGTAACTTGAAACTTTAGAACAAAAAGAAGAAATCATACCCAAAAGAGGTAAACTGCAAGAAATAATCAGACTCAGGGCTAAAATCAATAAAATGGAAACAAATAAAAAAAAATTACAAAGAATCAATGAAGCAAAAAGTTGGTTCTTTGAGAAAATCGATGATTGTCAAACCCTTAAGCAAATTAACAGAAGAAACATTCCAAAATTTGTTTTATGAGATCACAGTTACCTGATACCCAAACCACATAAAAACCAAACAAAGAAGAAAAGTTTCAGACCAATTATGAACATATGTGCAAAAGATTCTTTTTTTTAACTTTTTATTGATTCTTCGTGAATTTCATACCAGGTATCTCAGTCCTACTCATTTCCCCATCCCTTCATATCTGGCCTTTGCTCTTGCAACCTCCCCACCAAAATAAAAAAGAAACAAAAGGAAAATGAAGAAAAAGAAAAAGAAGAAAAAACAAAGTGTAGGATTTTTCACCAACTCTTCTTTATTTAGGGTTTTTCAATGTTTCTACCTTTCTTCCATTCACTGAGCAAAAGGTAGGGGAGAAAGACGATTATTAGGTAAAGGGGGTTGCAGACATTTTTAGTAGTTTTTTGGGATGAATCCACTCTTTGTGTCTAGATACCAGCAGTCCAGTCTAAAAGACAACACCAAGCAGCAACAAAAATCAGCATGATTCAGAAGACCCAGACAAGTCAGCGAAAGCCGCAAGACTCAGTTGGATTGCCCTGAGAAGCTCTCTGGAATGTTTCTCTTTGCAAAGTCAAGTGTGGAAATATGAAGGTCAGTGCAGTGATGTCGATCCAAAAAAAAATGATGTCTCACTCCCACAGATGTTCTCATCTGGCCAAAGTCACACCCCTCACATGAGAGAGCTCACAGCAAAATCATGTGCCCTCTCACAATCCAGCCTCCAGCAAAGTATCACCTGCCCTCTCACAAGACAGCTTCTAGCAAAACATCACATGACTCAACTGAGTCTTCAAAGAAACCAGAAACTTCCACTTCACCAAATCATAGAAAAGTATCTCACCGGGAAGCTACAGTGTGTAGTACATCCCTCTGTCCAGACATCTTTACTGCAAAGTCACTGGTCTGATTCAATACCTCTGTGACACCATCAATACTGGATCCTCACCGATTATCCTGTTGTTGCCCTGTGTCCAGAAATCCCATAACTTTGAATCAGCAGGCCTGGCCCTTTCACCTGTCTCAACCATTTGCAGATAATATAGATTTTGGGGTGGGCCAACTCAGAGTCCTAGCTCTGGGCTTGGGTCGTAGCTGAGCTGGTGACCACCCCAGCTCTCCCTTATCTGTATCACCAGGGCCAGCTCTCCACCAACAGGAGGCAGAATCAGCTCTCTTGCTCTCAAGCCTTTGGGGCCAGCTCACCTGTACCAATGCCTACAGACCCTGCTGCACTGTGCTGCCCAGTCAGGGCACAGGGGCCACTTTCCCAAGTGCTGCCTGCTAAGGGCTGGGCCCACTCTCCCACTCTCATACCCTTGGGGCTGACTCACCCATGCCTTCGCCATCAGAACTAGTCCATTTTGTTCCCAGGCGAGGTACAGGGCCAGCTGTCCCTAGTGCTGCAGCCCCAACGGACAGGGACAGCTCACCTGCTCTCATGATGACTCCAGGGTCAGCTCTCCAGACTGCCACAGGTGTCGAGGGGCAAGGGAGGGGAGGGCATCCCTCCCTAGCCCCTACACAGTCCACCTTGAAGCAGAATTGTAAGGACAGCTCTTCCTCATTCACATCCTCAGTGACAGTTCCACTGTGCTTCCTGGGCCAGGCGCAGGGCTGCTGCCTGTGAGAGGTGGGGCCAGTTTTCCAGAGAACTGCAGCCAGTGTGGGTAGAGCCAGATCTGCAGAGCCCCTGGACATCCAGTGATGTCCCCATATTCTATAGGGTCATATGAGCCACAGATGTTGGCACCTACCACTGTGTAGCCATGCACCCAGACACTGCCCTCAGCTGCAGCTCTGCATGTGACCTCACCAAGGCCCCAGGCAGTTTGCCAGTATTTTATTAAGAAGTTTTGCACCAAACTAGGTTGAACAAAGGACTGCTATCTGCTCTGCCTCTGACTGATAGAAGAACATCACCAACAAGGTATCTCTTTGTCCATTGACAGGGGCATCAGTGGCTTGAAGCCTGGCTTGGTGGCCAAACCTGCTTTATGCCTAGGACACATAAAAATCAAATCAATGTACCACAGTTTCTGCATCCATTCTTCAGTTGAGGGGCATCTGGGTTGTTTCCAGCTTCTGGCTATTACAAATAAAGCTGCTACAAACATGGTTGAGCAAATGTCCTTATTGTGTACTTGAGCCTCTTTTGGATATATGCCTAGGAGTGGTATGGCTGGATCTTGAGGAAGCACTATTCCTAGTTATCTGAGAAAGCACCAGATTGATATCCAGAGTGGTTGTACAAGTTTACATTCCCACCAGCAGTGGAGAAGGGTTCCCCTTTCTCCACAACCTCTCCAGCATGTGTTGTCACTTGAGTTTTTAATCTTGGCCATACTGATGGGTATAAGGTGAAATCTCAGGGTCATTTTGATTTGCATTTCCCTGATGACTAATAAGGTTGAGCATTTCTTTAAGTACAGTGGAATATTACTCAGCAATGAAAAATAAGGAAATCATGAAATTTGCAGGTAAATGGTGGGAACTGGAAAGGATCATCCTGGGTGAGCTACCCCAGAAGCAGAAAGACACACACGGTATATACTCACTCATATAGACACAGGATAAACCTACTAAAATCTGTGTACCTAAAGAAACTAATCAAGAGGGAGGACTCTGACTAAAATGCTCAATCCCCATCTGGAAAGGCAAAGAGGATGGACATCAGAAGAAGAAGAAAACAGGAAACAAGTTAGGAACCTGCCACAGAGGGCCCCTGAAAGGCTCTATCCTGCAGATTATCAAAGCAGATGCTGAGACTTATGGCCAACTGTTAGGCAGAGTGCATGGAATCTCATGAAAGAAGTGGGAAATAGTAAGATCTGGAGAGGACAGGAGCTCTACAAGGAGAACAACAGAACCAAAAAAAAAAAAAAGAACACAGGGGTCTTTCCAGAGACTCATACTCCAACCAAGTACCATGCATGGAAATAACCTAGATATAGCCCAGATAACTGCACAGATATAGCCCATGGCAGTTCAGTGTCCAAGTTGGTTCCATAGTAATGGGAACAGGGACTGCCTCTGACATAAACTGATTGGCCTGCTCTTTGATCACCTCCCCCTGCGGTGGGGAAGCAGCCTTACCTGGCCACAGAGGAAGACAATGCAGCCACCCCTGATGAGATCTGATAGACTAAGATCAGAAGGAAGGAGAGGAGGACCTCCCCTATCAGTGGACTTGGGGAGGGGAATGTGTGAAGAAGGGGGAGAGAAGGTAGGATTAGAAGGGGAGGAGGAAGGGGCTTATGGAGGATACAAAGTGAATAAAGTGTAATTAATAGTAAAAGTTAAAAAAAAATCAAATCCAGGCAGCATAGTGCAGGAGGAGAAAGACGGACAGAGACCTGTGTTCTGCTGTGCCACATGGTGGGAGAGGGTAAAATAGCCCATAGACCTGCCTTTACCCCACAGCACAGGGGACAATAGATACACAGAGTCCCACCTAACTTCATACAGCACAGCATGGAAGGAGGAAGACAGAGAACTATGGACTACCATGCCACCACAGGCCTGCCATCTGGCACATGGCACAGGCTGTCAGGAGATACCCGCTTGCCACCATGCCATGTGGCACTAATAGAGGATGTTACCCAGGGTTCCATCAGTCATGGGAAGCCTGCAGTAGAAGCCCCCATAATAGGTGAGTATGTGGTGGACAGATGAGAGAGAAAGATTAGCGGAGCAGCTTGAGCATGAAGAGAGATGAAAATGAAGACTATATGATCATTTCATTTGATGGAGAAAAGGCCTTTGACAAAATCCAACACACCTTCATGCTGGAAGTCCTAGAGAGATTAGGAATACGAGTGACATACTTCAACATAAAATAAAGACAGTTTCCAGAAAGACCATAGCCAACATCAACTTAAATGTAAATAAACACAAAGCAATTCCACTAAAATCAGGGATAAAAACAAGGTTGTTCACTTTGTCTATACCTATTCAGTATAGTGCCTGAAATCTTAGCTAGAACAATCAGACAACTGAAGGAGATCTGGAAAATACAAATAAGAAAGAAAGAAGTCAAAGTATGTTGATTTTCAGATGATATAATAGTATAGTATTTGTAAAGTGTATAAGTGATCATGAATATTCCACTGCGAACTCAGCAATGTAGTAGCATACAAATTAACTCACAAAATCAGTAGCCCTCCTATATACAAATGACAAATAGACTGAGAAAGAACTCAAGAAAACAACAACTTTAAAATTATGTTTAAAAGCCTTAATATATCAATACATCAATAGCCTCAAGTGATAAGAAATAGCTTGGGGTATCTCTAACCAAACACATGAAAGACTTGTATGATAAAAAACTTCAGGTCATTGAAGAAAGAAATTGAAGACACTTTCAGAGGATGGAAAGATCTCCCATCTCATGGATTGGTAGGATTAATGCAGTAAAAATTAATATAATAAAAAATAATATAGCAAAAATCCTACCAAAAGCAATCTACAAATTCAGTGAAATCCTCATCAAAATTTCAAAGCAATATTTTACAAATCTTAAAAAAACAATTTTCAGCTTCAGATAGAAACACAAGGAAAACCAGAATGGTTAAAACAATCCTCAATAATAAAAAAACTGCTGGAGGTATCTTCTCTGACCCCAAACTGTACTACAGAGCAATAGTAATTAAAAACAACATGGTATTGGCACAAAAACAGACACATTGATCAATGGAATCAAATTGAAGATTCAGACATATGTCCACACACCTATGGACACCTGAGTTTTTATAAAGAAGAAAACAAAACAAACAAAAACTAGGGGGAAAAAACCAACAAATGGTGCTGGTCAAACAATGTCTGCGTGTAGGAAAAAAGCAAATAGATCCATACTTATCAGCCGGCACAAAACTTAACTCCAAATAGATCAAAAGCCTCAACATAAAACCAGACACACTGCAGGGGAGCCAGCCCCAGGGCATGAGACTGAGAGAACTAGCCCTGCCTCCCTCACTGGCTTGGCAGATCGGACCCTGCACCTCCCCTGGCCAACTCAGTGGACCTGACCTGTGATGGTGTAGGCCAGCCCAGAGAATGTGAAAGCTGGAGTGCTGGCCCAGCAGTTGGGAGAGTGGGCCCCACGCTTTGGCTAGGTGGCACAATCAAGCTGGCTCTAAAGGAATGGGTGAGGATGAGCCAGCTCCCAAGCCAGCTCCCATGAGAGTAAGAGAGCTGACCCTGCATCTGCCAATGGCAACATTCGGTGGCCTAGCCAGAACAGTATGGAGTACTCGCCCTGGTGGTGTGGATAAGGGAGAGCTGGTTTTACCCATAAAGGGAAATTTGAGGAGTAGTATAGAAACCTAATACAGTATAAGTTTCCTAATATATACATATGTTTCCTAATATATACATACATATATATATGTACATATGTATATACATGTATTGAAGGCAATCTAAATGAACTTGCCAAATAATGGAGGAAACAAAGCCCCAACTGGGCTTTGTCAGCAAATGAAGTTTTCAGTCACAGTGCTGGGTCACATCTAATTGAGTTGTTGGCCAATGGGAGCCTTAGGGACCTCCAAACAACCCACGCTATTGTCAGGACTATTGGTTGCTCTCCACAAACTGACAGCAAGACCCTGAAAACAGCACCTATACAACTCATTGAACACAGAGACGTGTAGTTGATGCCTGCATAGAGCCTTCACTTCTAAGTTCTAGCATCTTTGGTACCAGAAGATACTCTGAATGCTACCAAAGAGAAATGTTAGCACCAAAGCAGCCATAAGCCCTTTGATCTACAATGCTGTTCTGTCTGTAAGATATGCTAGTGCAATATGGCATAAAGCTTGTGGAACCACACTTGATTTGACTTAATGCCCACTCCATAACATAGAACCCATACCTGGCACTGTTTTGGTGGCCAAGAACCTGGGACTAGATATCCCAGAGACCTAGGCTAAAACCAAATACTTCTGTTGAACTAAGAGAACGTAGTAATAAAATGACTTCTAATGACATTCTACTATATTCCTAGATCAGTGTCTTGCTTCCTCCCACTGTAGATGGAAAGAAATACAGAGATCCACAGCCATAAAATACTCAGAGACTAAGAGACCTTAGTGCACTCAGCCCTACGTAGAATGTCTCCATCAAGTTCCTCGGGGCTCAAGCAACCCTGTGGACAAAGAGGAGGAAAGAGTATAAAAGCCAGAAGGGATGGAGGACACCAATGAAACAAGGCTTTCTAAATGCAACAGGATTAATGCCCATATGAACTCAAGAGACCTAAGCCGCACATACAAGGTTTGCACAGGTCTTAAATAGGGTCCTAGAAGTAAAAGAAGAAATAGACACATGCACCCATCTCTAACGCAGAACCTATCTCCAACTGATAACCACTTTCAAATGATAATTTCGTTTTCTCCAAGGGAGTCTCACTGAGCAAACAAACTAGTCTTAAGGGCAGGTTGCATGTTCAACAACTTCTGGCCAACAGAAATCAAACCCAACGGCATCTTTGGAGGGTCCATGTATCATAATGTCTTGTCAGGGTTTGTTGTTTGTTGTTGTTTTTAATCTTATTTTATTTTACTTATATTGGTTTTCTCTTTATTAGCCCTACAGGTCTTTTGTCTATATTTTATGACTTTCAGTTTAGTGGTTTTATGGGATTCCTACAAATGGAAACAAGTTTCTTTGTGGAAACCTGTGTCTGTATCTGCTTCTTGTGCCTTTTCTTGGGATCTTTTTCTTCTGTTCTGTTTTGTCCTGTTCTGATGTGTTAGTTTTTTGCTCTATTTTATTTTATTTTATTATTAACCCTGTTTGTTAAAGGCCTGTTATAGGTCTTTCTTAATGAAAGACAGAAAGGAAATGGCTCTGGGAGGTGGGAGGAGTATGAGGAGGAAAAACCTTAATAAAGATATATTATACAACAGAGAAATCTATTTTCAATAAAAGGAAAAAAGGAAATCAATTCCAAAAAAGTTGTGTACTTTAAATTTTTGTCATATTTTACTTATTTTAGGGGTTGGGCATGATGCAGAGCATGAGCTAGGGGTCAGAGAACAACCTGCATGAGCTTGTTTTATCCTTCCACTATGTGTACCCTATAAGCAAAGTCAGGCCATGAGTTTGGCTATAAGCACTTTTACCTACTAAGTTATCTTGTCAGCCCCAAAGGAACATAGTATACGAGTCCTTTCATATGAAGTATTCATTATAGGCAACTTCACAGAGACAGGAAAAGAGTATTTGTGATTGCAGAGGCTGGAAGAGTCAAAGGGAAGTGACTCAATGCATATGGAATTTCTTTTCTGGGTGATGCAAATTTTCTGAAGTTAAATAATAGCAATGAGACAATATTGTTGATATAGACATTTGCATACTAAAATCACTAAAGTATAAGCAGGTGAGCTTTGTGGTATGCAAAATGTATCCTAATTTTCTTTAAAAAGCAATTGTCTTCTGATAAAAATACTCAGTGTAGGAGAAAGTGGGGTTGAGATTGCATGTGCTTTTGAGCACATTTATGCTGGAAACAGAAGTTTTTCTTTAACACACTATCTAAAAATTAAAATAATATTCATCGCTCACTTGGAGATAACCATTGCCTTGGAAATGTCCCTTTCTCTTTCTTTGCCAGGAAAAGAGTGAACAGTGTGCCATCTCTGCCTGTGCAGGTGCACATACACCACAAACCGCGTGTGGAGATCAGGACAGCTTTCAGAATTGGGTTCTGTCCTTCCGCTCTGAATTCCAGGGATCAACTCAGGTCACTGAGCTTGTAAGGCAAATGCTTTCATCCGCTGGGCCATCTAGCCAGCCCTAAAACAGTATCTATGCCTGGGATTCAAGCATCAACTCATAGCCAAGAAAAGACACTGAGCTTGAGATTCATGATATGCTGTCTGACTGCTTCTGCCTGGTAGAACCAATAAAGCAGCCAGAGTCTGTGTCCAAAACAGAGAGAAAAAAAATCTTTGTGAAAACCGTAGGTACCCTCCCCTAACCAAGCACACG
Source organism: Meriones unguiculatus (assembly GCF_030254825.1). Lineage (NCBI taxonomy): Eukaryota > Metazoa > Chordata > Mammalia > Rodentia > Muridae > Meriones > Meriones unguiculatus. The sequence goes on along the minus strand of NC_083349.1, from coordinate 149,176,390 downwards.
TCATCATGTAATTCTTGGCAGCTCACTGTGGGTTCAGCACACCTTCCTTGCACAAATCAAGGAGCGTAGAGAATGTGCCTGGAAGTTTCTAGTACCTCTGACGCTCCTGCTGTATTGCATCATTTGCATTTAATGAATACACTGTAAGGCGTTCCAAGTCTTTCCGTTATCCAACCTAATACACTTGCTACATGAGTAATGTATTCCGCACTGCAGCCCTTTATCCGCACAACAGATAAATGAGCAGGAGACTCAGAAATCCTATTCTAGCCTGGGCAACATAGTAGTGCTGACCCTGGTAGCAGGGGCATGGGAAAGACAACTTGAGGATGTGAGGTGGGAGAGCTGGCCCAGCCCCTCCAGGGATGCAGCATTCTGCACCTCACCTCGGCAGAACAAGAGCTGGTCCTATTAGAGCTGCAGTGGATATGGGTTAGTTGGCCTCAAGCATGAAAGCAGGAAAGCTGGCTCTTCCTCTTGCCAGCTGTGGCACTGGGTGAGCTAGCAGGGGCAGTGCTAGAGAGCTCTCCCTGGTGGTGGTAGCTAGTTGGTTAGCCGACCAGCTCAAGCCAAAATCCAGGCTTTGAGTTGGCCTACACCAACATCTACCCATCTATGAACTACTGGAGCATGTGAAGGGGCCAGTCCTACATATCCAAAGCTAAGGATCTCTATGCTACAGGGCAACAACAGGATATCCAGGAGGAATCCAGTGAGAATCCAATACTGATACTATCACAGAAGCCAGAGGTCTCAAACCAGACCAACAACTTGTTGCAATGAACATTTGCAAGTAAAGAAGCAGCGTGGACAAAAGCATATAATATAGGACACACTGTGACACACTACAATTTCCACAATAAGATTTTTTTCTCTTTTTTTGGAGGGTAGGGGTTGTTGCAAGGGCAGAGGTGGAGTATGAAGTGACAGGGAGATGAGTAGGATTGGGGTGCATGATGTGAAATTCATAAAGAAGCAGTAAAAAGTTAAATAAGACTTGCTGTTTGAGATGCTGGCTTGAGTTTCATTCAAGGTCAGTGAATGAGTTTTGGAATGGGATTAGGACAGAATTTCCAACAATTTCTGAAATAGCTCTAAACATACTGCTGCCATTTTGTACTGTGTTTTTATTCATAGCAGCATTCTTGAGTTTGATGATTATAAAACCAAAACATTGATCAGCCCTGAGAATGGTTGGAGATGCTCTCCAAATATTCAGCCAAGATTTGATTCTTTATGTAAGAATAAACAGCACATCCTCTCATTAGTATTCAAAGTTTCTTTGTTTTAATAAATTACAAAATTACATGTCTGCTGAATAAGTGTTTAAAAATAAAATTGTTTATGATTTATTATCAGTAAATGTTTGCTTTGAATACCTATCACATAAAAATTTCTCAGAGTAAAGAAGATTATAAGTACAATTAGTTTAAGAAGCACTGGTCTAGACCTTGAGCAACTGCATATCATGGTCCATACTTCTTTTCAATTGGAGAACCAACTACTCTGTAATTATTTATATTTGTTTCAGTTTAGTTTTTACAGGGGTTTCTGGCTTTGTATTGGCTTTGTTTGGTTTGAGGGGACAGTATATCACCCAGGAAAACCTTGAACTCATAGCACTCTCCTTGCCTCCACCTCCTGAGAGTTGAACTCATAGCACTCTCCTTGCCTCCACCTCCTGAGAGTTGAGATTACAACTTAGGGCTGTTTGTAAACTGCTTTACCAAGACCACTTGAGCCATTAGTGTTTCTTCAAGAAGACAATTTTTCTGATACTAAGTCCTTCTGAACTTGTCTGGATAATTCCAAAAGACACCTTGGTTAAGACACATATGATTAAAAAATGTTTGGATACAAAGATTCCTGGCTCTAAGGAAAAGCTCAGCATGAACAACCTCCATTCACACCTTCAGCCTCGCTGGAACCAGAACCTGAGCTCACAAATCAAGCTGGTCTGCACCTTGTCCCTTGACATACACAGCAAACACGTGGGACAGTTGTGAATTCTTGAATACCAAATATAACTGAAGAATGATTCAAACAAGAGCTCAAAGACAAAAATACTAACAGCTAAGAAGTTCAAATAGAGACTAGGAAATTTTTTTAAATAAATCTAACCTGTTAAAGAAAAACTCCATTTTGCTTTTGCCTCCAATCCACTCTCAAATGTGTACAGATAGGGATTCCTGAACTTAAATCCCAAAACGCACAGAATAAAGCCTGGGGCTTGAAGGGCTGGAATATAAATGAATCCAGAAGAGTTCTTTGAATTATCACTAAACAGAGGAGTAGGTCTAGCTTGTTGCTTTAGATGCAAAAAAAAAAAAAAAAGAGAGAGAGAAAAAAAGACTAGAATGCTCTAGTGATGGGTAAACTCTGTTCATGCAGTCTGTGTCCTGAAAAGCCAGCTTCCCAGTACATACATATCCACCTTCAGCGTGAATGGCCAGAGGTATAGCTGGTGCTCTGGTTGTGAATCTCTCTAAGCAGAACCCCTCAAGTGTCCCGAGGGGCACCATGGAAGAAGCAGTCTGAGCACCTAAGGAGCTGTACCAGTTTTTGTTAGTTCAAAGTCATTGTGGCAAACTTTGGGCAGAGTGCAGAGAATCTTATGAAAGAAGGGGGAGATAGTAAGACCTAGAGGGGACAGGAACTCTAAAAGACCAACAGAACCAAAAAATCTGGGCAAAAGGGGCTTTCCTGGGACTAATACTCCAATCAAGGACCATGAATGGAAATAACCTAGAACCCCTGCTCAGATGTAGCCCATGGCAGCTCAGTGTCCAACTGGGTTCGCTACTAAGCGGAACAGGGACTGTCTCTAACATGAACTCAGTGGCTGCTCTTTGATCACCTCCCCCTGAAGGTGGGGCAGCTTTACCAGGCCACTGAGAAAGACAATGCAACCAGTCCTGATGAGACCTGATAGGCTAGGGTCAGATGGAAGGGGCAGAGGACCTCCCCTATCAGTGGACTTGGTGAGGGTCATAGGAGGAAATAAGAGAGGAAGGGTGGGATTGGGAGGAGTTGAGGGAGGGGTTCCAGCTGGGATGCAAAGTGAATAAACTGTAATCAATAAAAATAAATTAATTAAAAAAAAGAAATTCCAAAGTGTAGCTCTCCACAATTGATGGTGTCTGGCAGAGGTGCAGAGGAAAAGTATGCATTTCTATTTAAGGGGCAAAGCCACTGAGAGTTTGGCAATGCTCTAATAAGTGTATAGATAACATAGATTTTTTTTTTTGTTCTTATTTTTATTTTTTGCTTCGTTTATGAGGGAAGCTAGAAGGAAGGAGTGGACATGGAAGAATTGGAAAGGTATTTTGATCGGGGTGCATGATGTGAAACTCCCAGAGAATCAATTAAAATGTGGTGTGTCTTTCTCCTGCCTGCTGGGGGACACAGCCAGCAGAACTCCATACCCTCCGCTCTGGAGGAGGCCTGCCAGCCCCAGGATCATCCAGGCCTGTGGGTCCCCAGGAACAGCCTAGGTTAGAGACTGCCCAGCCTTCCTTCTGCCCACTTGAGACATAGCCAGAAGAGGAACATCCAGGACTACAAGTACCCAGATACACTCAGCCAACAGAAATGAGAAGTCTGCTATTCCCTGAGCTCCACTCTCAGGCCCAAGGCTCTGCCTGGCTCACTGGAGAGTCCTTGTCAGCATCAGGAAAATCCAGCTAACACCAGGGACAACCAGGCCAGCATAAGAACACAATCAACAAGAAACAGAGCAATGTGGTATCACCAGTACCCAGCTATCCTTCTACAGCAAGTCCTGGACACCCTGACGCAGCTGCAGGAAAAAAAAAAAAAAACAACTGACATTAAATCCAAGGTCCATCTTATAAAGATGATGGAGGCCTTAAAATAAGATATGAAATCCCTTAAGGAAATATAAAAAAAAAATCCATCAGGTGAAGGAAATGAGTAAATCCCTTAATGAAAACAGGAAAAAAAACAACAATATTTGTCCACAAATTCAACCCTACAGAAGATACTGGAAGAAAAACTTCAACTGAAGGAAGCCAACTACACCCAGAAAAACACAAAAACAAGTAACCCCATATCAGCAAAACCAAAACAATGTTCACACTCACACTACACACGTATGTTCTACCAACAACAACATCAAGATAACAGGAATTAACAATCATTGGTTATAATAGCTCTTAATATTAATGGGCTCAATTGCCCAATAGAAAGACACAGATCCATCATTCTGCTGCATACAAGAAACACACCTCAGCAACAAGGATAGATATTATCTCAGAGTAAAGGGCTAAAATAAGGTTTTCCAAGCAAAAAGACCCAAGAAGCAAGATGGAGTAGCCATTCTAATATCTAATAAAATAGACTTTCAATCAAAATTAAAAAAAAAAAAAGACGAGGAAGGACACTTCATACTCATGAAAGGAAAAATCCACTAAGATGACATTTCAATTCTGAACATCTATGCACCAAATAAAGGGCACCCACATTCATAAAAGAAACATTACTAAAGTTTAAATAACACATCAAGCCTCACACATTAATAGTGGGAGAGTTTAACACCCCACTTTCACCAATGGACAGAGATCAAGACAGAAACTAAACAGAGAAATAATGAAACTAACAGATGTTCATGAATCAAATGGACCTAACAAAGTATAGAACATTTCACCCAAACATAAAAGAACATATATTCTTTTTTTTTTTTTTTCAATGCAGTTTATTCAGGAACATTGAACAATCCTCGGACCCCGGGGAAAGCCAGCCCACAGCTTAAATAGCCTCTGGGTAGCCAACCCAGGCGTGCCACGGGGGCAATGCAGATAGGTCCACATACATGGAAGCAAGCCAGATCCTCGGCCTTAGCCAAATGTGGAGTTGTTCGTGACAGAGAGCACTCACCATCGGGAAGGTGGAAGGCAGAAACCAGCATAGCATTCCGCAGCTCTCTACAGTTCCCCCTTTTTGTTTTAGATGCATCAGGCAAGAGTAGAGGTCTGATCTCTGATATTAGAAATAAATTGGGACTTTGTACAGATGTTCATTTAGGTGTCATCCACCCAAAGAGCATCAGACCCGTCCAATACCTTTTTCTCAGAGGCGGGACCTGGGGCATCAACCCGCATGCAATCAGACATGCTCTTCTCTGGGTCCAAAGCGGCTGACCCTGAGTGCAGTGCTTAGCCTCGCATCCTGAGCGTATCATTTTAGCTTTTTATGGTATCCAACCATGCTTGGGGAGAATGTCCTGCTTCAATGGCTGTAAAGGCCTGAATGATCATGGCTGCATCACACTGTTGTGAGACTCTAATCTTGCATATATACCACAGGCAAACCAAGGAGACCAACACCAGAAGGCCTGCTAACACTCCCATGCCCGCCCATTCCTTCAGGTGATTCATGGCTGCAGCAATCCATGTTGATAATCCTGTGGCTAGTCCTGCGTCCACTCTGGTAGAATTTACTGTGACAATGGCCACTCTCAGCTGCTCCATCGTAGTATCGAATTCTCCAGTCCAATTACCTAAAATATAGCTAGACAATTGTTTAGACAGATTTGTAGCACGGGAAAAATTCTCATATTGTATGCTAGTGACACAAAGTCCAGCATACTTTCATTGACAGCCAGGTTGAGCGATTTGCCATAGGGTATCAATTTGCTCCTGCAAGAGGTCAATCCTCTGATTGAACACCATCAAGCTTCCTTTTAGTTGAGCATTAATTCTTTTATGTACAACTAAGGCATGAGCTACATTGGCTAAATGATTATTCAGGGTCTGAGCAGTCTGCCCAGTATGACTCATGGCTAATGCCCTGGTGGTAGCTCCAACAGCCGCCAATGAGATGGTAGTAACAATGGTGGCTGTAGTTCCAAGATCCCTTTTCTGTCTGAAGAGAGTCATAGCGTGAGGGGCATCAATGGGCATAGGCACCCAGTGAGGCATGCGAGTAACCAGGGCATACCTAACTTTACTAGCATTCCAGCATTGGGCAAAAAAGCAAGTATCATTACCACAATTACTTGGCTCTTTCTGGCTAATAATGAATAAAAATGGGGGATATAGACAAACAGGTGTGGGCTTATAGGAAATATTATGAGAAGCCTTAACCCCTCGTTGGAACATCCTGCGTCAGTTCTAGAACTAGCAGTGGTGGTGTCCGAGGTCTGAGTAGGTTCAGGAGACCATTGCCCCCAGGGGCGAGACGTGCTCCATGCCAATTGACTAACTCCATGTTTTCCTCCAATTTTGAAAGTCATTTAAGGTTCTTAAATTATTTTTTTCCCTTTTTTCTTAAATTTTTCATCAATTACACTTTATTCATTCTGCATCCCCCCATAAGCCCCTCCCTCCTCCCATCCCAATCCCACCCTCCCTCCTCCCTCTGCTTGCATGCCACTCCCCAAGTCCACTAATAGGGGAGGTTCTCCTCTCCTTTCTGATCTTAGTCTGTCAGTTCACATCAAAAGTGGCTGTATTGTCCTCTACTGTGGCCTGGTAAGGCTGCTCCCCCCCCCAGAGGGAGGTGATCAAAGAGCAGGCCAATCAGAGTATGTCAGAGGCAGTCCCTCTTCACATTACTATGTAACCCAATTGGACTCTGAACTGCCCTGGGCTACATCTGTGCAGGGGTTCTAGGTTATCTCCATGAATAGTCCTTGGTTGGAGTATGAGTCTCTGGGAAGTTCCCTATGTTCAAATTTTCTTGTTCTGTTGCTCTCCTTGTGGAGACCCTGTCCTCTCCAGCTCTTACTATTTCCCAGTTCTTACCTAAAATTCCATCCACTCTGCCCAACAGTTGCCCATCAGGCTCAGCATCTGCTTTGATAGTCTGAAGGGCAGAGGCTTTCAGAGGCCCTCTGTGGTAGGTTCCTAGGTTGTTTCCTGTTTTCTTCTTCTTCTGATGTCCATCCTCTTTGCCTTTCTGGATGGGGATTGGACGTTTTAGTTAGGGTCCTCTCTCTTGCTTAGTTTCTTTAGATGCACAGGTTATTAGTGGGTTTGTCCTATGTTGTATGTCTATATGAGTGAGTATATACCATGTGTGTCTTTTTGCTTCTGAGACAACTCACTCAGGATGATCCTTTCCAGATCCCACCATTTACCTGCAAATTTCATGATTTCCTTATTTTTCATTGCTGAGTAATATTCCATTGTGTAGATGTACCACAATTTCTGCATCCATTCTTCAATTGAGGGGCATCTCGGTTGTTTCCAGCTTCTGGCTATTACAAATAAAGCTGCTACAAACATGGTTGAGCAAATGTCCTTTTTGTGTACTTGAGCCTCTTTTGGATATATGCCCAGTAGTGGTATGGCTGGATCTTGAGGAAGCGCTCTTCCTAGTTGTCTGAGAAAGCGCCAGATTGATTTCCAGAGTGGTTGTACAAGTTTACATTCCCACCAGCAGTGGAGAAGGGTTCCCCTTTCTCCACAACCTCTCCAGCATGTGTTGTCACTTGAGTTTTTGATCTTGGCCATTCTCATGGGTGTAAGGTGAAATCTCAGGGTTGTTTTGATTTGCATTTCCCTAATGGCTAATGAGGTTGAGCATTTCTTTAAGTGCTTCTCTGCCATTCGGTATTCCTCTACAGAGAATTCTCTGTTTAGCTCTGTTCCCCATTTTTTAAGTGGATTACTTGGTTTGCTGCTTTTCAGCTTCTTTAGTTCTTTATATATACTGGATATGAGTCCTCTGTCAGATAAAGGGTTGGTGAAGATTCTTTCCCAATCTGTAGGTGGTCGATTTGTTTTGATGACGGTGTCCTTTGCTTTACAGAAGCTTTTCAGTTTCATGAGGTCCCATTTATTGGTTGTTGCTCTTAGAGCCTGTGCTGTTGGTGTTCTGTTCAGGAACTTTCCCCCTGTACCAATGAGTTCTAGGGTATTTCCCACTTTTTTTTCAAGCCGATTTAATGTGTCTGGTTTTATGTTGAGGTCTTTGATCCACTTGGACTTCAGTTTTGTGCAGGGTGACAAGTATGGATCTATTTTCATTTTTCTACATGTAGACATCCAGTTAGACCAGCACCATTTGTTGAAGATGCTATCTTTTTTCCATTGTATGGTTTTGGCGTCTTTGTCAAAGATCAGGTGTCCATAAGTGTGTGGGTTTATTTCTGGGTCCTCTGTTCGGTTCCATTGATCCACCATTCTGTTTCTATGCCAGTACCATGCAGTTTTTAAAACTGTTGCTCTATAGTACAACTTAAGATCAGGGATGGAGATACCTCCAGAAGATCTTTTATTGTAGAGGATTGTTTTAGCAATTCTGGGTTTCTTGTTATTCCATATGAAGTTGAGAATTTTCCTTTCCAGGTCTGTAAAGAATTGTGTTGGTAATTTGATGGGCATTGCATTGAATCTGTAGATTGCTTTTGGTAGGATGGCCATTTTTACTATGTTAATCCTACCAAGCCATGAGCATGGGAGATCTTTCCATCTTCTCATATCTTCTTCTAATTCTTTCTTCAGAGATTTGAAATTTTTTTCATACAAGTCTTTGACTTCCTTGGTTAGGGTTACTCCAAGGTACCTTATGTCATTTGTGGCTATTGTGAAGGGTGTTGTTTCCTTAATTTCTTTCTCCGCCCTTTTGTCTTTTGTATACAGGAGGGCTACTGATTTTTTTGAGTTAATTTTGTATCCTGCCACTTTGCTGAAGGTGTTTATCAGCTGTAGGAGTTCCCTGGTAGAGTTTTTGGGGTCACTCACGTATACTATCATATCATCTGCAAATAGTGATAATTTGACTTCTTCCTTTCCAATTTGTATCCCCTTGATCTCCTTCAACTGTCTTATTGCTCTAGCAAGGACTTCCAACACTATGTTGAAGAGATATGGAGAGAGTGGGCAGCCTTGTCTTGTCCCTGATTTCAGTGGGATTGCTTTAAGTTTCTCTCCATTCAGTTTGATGTTGGCTATAGGCTTGCTGTATATCGCCTTTACTATGTTTAGATATGTGCCTTGTATCCCTGATCTCTCCAATACTTTGAACATGAATGGATGTTGGATTTTGTCAAAGGCTTTTTCAGCATCTAGGGAGATTATCATGTGATTTTTTTCTTTCAGTTTGTTAATATGGTGGATCACATTGATGGATTTCCGTATATTGAACCACCCCTGCATACCTGGGATGAAGCCTACTTGGTCATAGTGGATAATATCTTTGATGTGTTCTTGGATTCGGTTTGCAAGTATTTTATTAAGTATTTTTGCATCAATGTTCATAAGGGAGATTGGCCGGAAATTCTCTTTCTTTGTTGAGTCTTTGTGAGGTTTAGGTACCAAGGTGACTGTGGCTTCATAGAATGAATTTGGTAATATTCCTTCTGTTTCTATTTTGTGGAATAGTTTGAAGAGAATTGGTGTTAGCTCTTCTTTGAAGGTCTGGTAGAATTCTGCGCTGAAGCCATCTGGTCCTGGGCTTTTTTTGGATGGGAGACTTTTGATGACCGCTTCTATTTCTTTGGGGGATATAGGTCTATTTAGTTGATTTACCTGGTCCTGGTTCAGCTTTGGTAAGTCAAATCGATCAAGAAAATTGTCCATTTCATTTAGATTTTCAAATTTTGTGGCATATAGACTTTTGAAGTAAGTCCTAATGATTGTTTGGATTTCCTCAGTGTCTGTAGTTATATCCCCCTTTTCATTTCTGATTTTGTTGATTTGGATGGTGTCTCTCTGCCTTTTAGTTAGGCTGGCTAAGGGTTTGTCGATCTTGTTGATTTTCTCAAAGAACCAGCTCTTGGTTTCATTGATTCTTTGAATTGTTTTATTTGTTTCCAATTGATTGATTTCAGCCCTGAGTTTGATTATTTCCAGCCGTCTACTCCTTCTTGGTGTGTCTGCTTCTTCTTTTTCTAGGGTTTTTAAGTGAGCCATTAGGGTGCTTGAATGAGCTGTCTCGAATTTCTTCTTGAAGGCACTTAGTGCTATGAACTTTCCTCTTAGCACTGCTTTCATTGTGTCCCACAAGTTCGGGTATGTTGTGTCTTCATTTTCATTGATTTCTAGAAAGACTTTAATTTCTTTCTTTATTTCTTCCCTGACCCAGCTGTCATTTAGTAACAAGTTGTTCAGTTTCCATGTGTGTGTAGGCTTTTTGTTATTTCTGTTATTGTTGAGGTCCAGCTTTATTCCATGGTGATCAGACAAGATACATGGGATTATTTCAATCTTCTTGTATCTGTTGAGGCTCGCTTTGTGACCCACTATGTGGTCTATTTTGGAGAAGGTTCCATGAGGTGCTGAGAAGAAGGTAAATTCTTTTGTGTTTGGGTGTAAAGTTCTGTAAATGTCTGTTAGGTCCATTTGATTCATGACCTCTGTCAGAGACATTGTTTCTTTGTTTAATTTCTGTTTGGTTGACCTGTCCTTTGTTGAGAGTGGGGTGTTGAAGTCTCCCACTATTAATGTGTGTGGATCTATATGTGCTTTAAATTTTATCAATGTTTCTTTCACAAATGTGGGTGCCCTTGTATTTGGGGCATAGATGTTCAGGATTGTGATGTCTTCCTGGTGGAATTTTCCCTTGATGAGTATGAAGTGTCCTTCCCCATCTCTTTTGATTAATTTTGGTTGAAAGTCTATTTTATCAGATATTAGAATGGCTACTCCTGCTTGCTTCTTGGGTCCGTTTGCTTGAAAAGTCGTCTTCCAACCCTTTACCCTCAGGTAATGTCTATCTTTGTGTCTTAGGTGTGTTTCTTGTATGCAACAGATTGCTGGGTTTTGTTTACGTATCCATTCTGTTAATCTGTGTCTTTTTATTGGAGAGTTGAGTCCATTGATGTTGAGAGAGATTAATGACCAGTGGCTGTTAGATCTCTTGATTTTGATGTTGGCTGTGGTCATCAGGTTGTGTGCTTGGTTGCTTTTTGTTTTACTGAAGTGAGGTTATTTATTTCCTGTGTTTTCTTGAATGTAGCTAGCTTTCTTGGGTTGTATTTTCCCTTCCAGTGTCTTCTGTAATGCTGGATTTGTTTGTAGGTATTGTTGAAATTTGTTTTTGTCATTGAATATCTTGTTTTCTCCATCTATGAGGACTGAGAGTTTTGCTGGGTATAGTAGCCTGGGCTGACATCTGTGTTCTCTTAGGGTCTGCATGATATCTGTCCAGGCCCTTCTGGCTTTCATAGTCTCTGTTGAAAAGTCAGGTGTGATTCTAATGGGTTTGCCATTATATGTTATTTGGCCTTTTTCCCTTGCAGCTTTTAGGATTTTTTCTTTGTTCTGTATACTTACTGTTTTGATTATTATGTGGCGGGAGGATTTTCTTTTCTGGTCAAATTTGCTGGGTGTTCTGTAGGCCTCATGTATTCTAATTGGCCTCTCCTTTAGCTTGGGGAAATTTTCTTCAATGATTTTGTTGAAAATATTTTCTGGGCCTTGGAGAAGGGAGTCTTCTTTTTCCTCTATACCTATTATTCTTAGGTTTTGTCTTTTCATATTGTCTTGCATTTCTTGGACGGTCTGTGTCAGGAATTTTTCAGATTTAACATTTTCTTTGACAGATACATCGATTTCTTCCATTGTATCTTCTACACCTGAGATTCTTTCTTCCATCTCTTGTAGTCTGTTGGTTATGCTTACCTCTGTAGTTCCTGTTTTCTTCCCTAGATTCTTCCTTTCCATTATTTCTTCCATTTGTGTTTTCTTTAATTTTTCCAATTCTATCTTCAGGTCTTGAGTTGTTTTGTTTACTTCCTTCACCTGTCTGATTGTACTTTCCTGTTTTTCTTTTAGTTCCTTCAACTCTGTTTCTTTCATTTCATTCAGTGTTTTAAGCATTTCCTTTCTAAAGGCCATAAACTGTTTGGCTGCAGCTTCCTCTATTTCTTTACGGATGGCAATATTCTGTTTGAGTTTATCTTCCTCTATGTCTTTACGAATCTTATTTGTTTCCTCTGTTATCATCTTCATGAGCATACTTGTTAGGTCATCTTCTTGGATTTCAGTTATGGTGGGGTGTCCAGGGCTACTTGTCCCTGGGTAACTGGGTTCTGGAGATGCCATATTGCTCTGTCTTTTGTTGCTTGAGCTTTTACGCTGGCCTCTACCCATTGTGTTATCTTAGGAGTTTGGGGTTATTTTCTGGTGGTTCCTGGGGATCCTGTGGTGGAGAGAATCCCCTTTGCAGAAAGCTGGATTTTCCTGAAGGGATGTCTTCTCAGCTTTTTGGGTATAGTCCCTGGATGGCTGGTGTTTTTTCAGGAGTTGCTCACCTCAGGGATATAGACCTGAGTGGTAACTGTGGTCTTTGTTAGTCGAGAGGGTTCTCCTCTCACCCAGGGAAGTCCTGAGGGCAGCTGCCCTGTTTCTGGGTTTCTTGTTGCAAATTTAATGATCAGCTGCTGTGACCCAGTTGGACATCAGGCGCGCCTCAACTGTTTGTGCTTGTGTCTGGAGCACAGCTGAGTGCTGGCGCCTCGGCCCCACTAGACTGCTAGACTTTTTCTAGGGAAGGATTGGGTGATTTAGATCAGTACAGTTTCCTTCCTTCCCCGTGGATTCTCTGGAGACACGGACTCCTAGTGTCTTTTTTTGCCCTGGTGCACACTGCTCAGTGTCCGCCAGCTGGCTGGCCACAGAAATTTGCCTGTGCCTGGAGCACAGCTATGTGATGGCGGCTCAGTCTCTGCCAGCTGTCTGGTGCGCAGAAACTGCCTGTGTCTGCCTTTGTGGCTTTTGGGAGTCTGAGTGGCTCCCTAAGCTGGGTACATATATTCTTTTTGGGAGTCTGAGTGGCTCCCTAAGCTGGAACATATATTCTTTTCAGCACCTCACAGAACCGTCTCCAAATTGAATGTATGCTTGGTTACAAAGCAAGCCTCAATGAAAACAAGAAAATTTAAATAACCCATGGTGTCTTATCAGACCACCATGGATTAAACCTAGATTTCAACAACTACACAAGCAAGAAAAAAACTACAAACTCATGGAAACTGAACAACTCTCTACTTAATAACCACTGGGTCAAGGAAGAAATAAAGAAATTAAAGACTTTCTAGAATTCAATAAAAATAAAGGCACAATATACCCAAACGTATGGGACACAATGAAAGCAGTGCTAAAAGGAAAGTTCGTAGCACTAAGTGCCTTCATAAAGAAATTTGAGAGTTCTCATACCAGCAGTTTAAAAGTACACCTAAAATCTCTCGAACATAAAGAAACAAACCTACCCAAGAGGAGTATACAGCAGGAAATAATCAAACTCAAGGCTGAAATCAATAACTTAGAAACAAAAAGAAAAATACACAGAATCAATGAAACCAAGAGCTGGTTCTTTGAGAATATCAACAAGATAGACAAACACCTAGCCAAACTAAGTAAAAGGCCAGACAGAGACAGTATCCAAATTTAAAAAGCAGAAATTAGAAAGGGGACATAAGAACAGACACTGGCAAAATAAAAATAATTATTAGGTCTTACTTCAAAAGCCTTTATTTGACTCGATACACAACTTGTACGCCTGGGAAAACCCTTTGTTCCCTCTCGCCTGGCTGGCAGTGCGGAGGCCGCGCCATGCCTAGAGTTACAGTAAAAGACGTTAACCAGCAGGAGTTAACCAGCAGAGCTCTGGCAGCCTTTCTCAAAAAGTCAGGAAGCTCAAAGTCCCGAATGGGCGGACACAGTCAAGCTGGCCAAACATAAAGAGCTTGCCCCCTGTGACGAGAACTGGTTCTACACACAAACTGCTTCCACGGCATGGTGGTGCAGGGGGTTGGCTCCATGACCAAGATCTACGGAGGACCTCAGAGAAACTGTATCAGGCCCAGCCACTTCAGCAGAGGCTCTAAGAGTGTGGCCTGCAGGGTTCTCCAAGCTCTGGAGAGGCTGAAAATGGTGGAAAAGGACCAAGATGAGGGCTGCTAGCTAACACCTCAGGGACAGAGATATATGGACAGGATTGCTGGACAGGTGTCAGCTGCCAACAAGAAGCATTAGAACAAAGGATGCTGGGTTAATAAATTGCCTCATTCATAATCTGAAAAAAAAAGCCTTTATTCCACAAAATTGGAAAATATAAAGGAAATGGACAATTTTCCTGAAAGATTTTACTTGCCAAAATTAAATCAATTTCAGGTAAATAATTTAAATAGTCCTATAAGCCCTAAGAAAATAGAAGCATTCATCAAAGGTCACCCAGGCAAAAAAATCCCAGGGCCAGATGGTTTCAGTACAGAATTCTACCAGACATTCAGAGAAGAACTAATACCAATACTACTCAAACTATTGCACAAAATAGAAACAGAAGGAACATTCCCAAGCTCATTCTATGAAACCATAGTCACCCTGATACCTAAACCACACAAAGACTCAACAAAGGAAAAGAATTTCAGACCAATTCTCATGAACATTGATACAAAAATACTCAATAAAATACTCACAAATCAAATCTAAGAACACATCAAATACATCATCCACCATGATCAAGTAGGTTCCATCCCAGGGATGCAGGGATAGTACAACAAATGAAAATCCACAAATGTAATCCACCATTTAAACAAACTGAAAGAAAAATCACATGATCATCTCATTAGATACAGAAAAGGGCTTGGCAAAAAATCCAACACTCCTTCATGGTAAGTCTTGGAGAGATGAAGGATACAAGGCACATGCCTAAACATAATAAAGACAATATACAGCAAGCCAATAACCAACATCAAATGGAAAGAATTGTAAAGCAATTCCACTAAATTCAGGGACAAGACAAGGCTGCCCATTCTGTATCTCTTCAATATAATACTTGAAGTTATAGCTAGAGCAATAAGACAACTAAAGGAGATCAAGGGAATACAAATTGGAAATGAAGAAATCAAAGTATCCCTATTTGCAGATGATATAATAGTATATATAGGTGACCACCAAAATTAGACCACAGAGAACTTCTACAGCTGATAAACACCTTCAGCAAAGTGGATGGATATAAAATTAACTCAAAAAAAAATCAGTAGGCCTCCTGTTTACAAACGACAAACAGGCTGAGAAAGAAATTAGAGAAACTACACCCTTCACAATAGCCACAAATAATATAAAGAATCTTGGTGTAATTTTAGCCAAGCAAGTAAAAGATCTCTCAGACAAAAACTTCAAGTCTCTGAAAAAAGAAATTGAAGAAAAAATCAGAAAATTGAAAGATCTCCCATGCTTGTAGATCAGTAAGATTAACATAGTAAAAAATGGTGATCTTACCAAAAGCAGTCTACAGATTCAATGCAATTCCCATCAAAATACCAAGACAATTTCTTTACAGACCATGATAATAGGGCTAATAATACATGTAGAAAGCCAAAACCTTCATTTTTTTTCTTCTTTTTATTTTATTTTTTTTATTTTATGCTTCTTTGGGAATCTCTTGAGGTAAATATTTTGGGAAGCCTGGAGAACTTCACTACTGTGATCTATCTTTAAGCCATCTTTCGTGGTTACTGACCTCTCTGACTCATTATGCACACAAAGACACACACTGAAATGTGTATCTGCAGAGGCAATACAATTTTCAGCATCCATGCTGTGCAGTACTATTCAGAAGATCACCCGAAGGACCAGAAAAATGGTTCAGTGGATAAAGGCACTTGCTACCAAGCCTGATGACCTGAATGCAGTCTCTAGAACTAATGTAATGGAAGGAGAGAACTGACTCCTCACACTGTCCTCTGACCTAGACACATGTACTGTGGCATACGTGTGTCTGCATACGTACACATACACAAAATGAGTAAATAAAATACAACTTTTAAAAATTTGCAACTCATCTAAGGAGTGATGCCTAAATTCTGTGACCATGCCATGAACCATCTCCATTGACAGAGTTCAGCATCAGGAGACTCCTCAATGGATTATACACACATTAACACACACGTACACACTCACACATATACATATGCATGCACACACATACACACACACACATTTTTTCCTAGAAAAAGAGTCATCAGAATTTACCCCCCGCCATGTTTACTATGAACATGGTCTCAGAACTTAACACTGTGACTGACATCTGACCTTCATTATCTTTAGATAGATGATTAACAAAACACACTTATAGGCATGCCTGGGATGGCATTTCTGGCGAGTCACATCTGACTTCATGAGTGGGTGACTTCCTTGATGGAACCATCATACAGACGCATTTCTGAGGGATAGTGCAATGATAACGGGGAGGTTCGGTGGAGGTATGTCCTTAGAACTATGTCTTGCCTCTGCCCCTTGTTGTATTTCCCTTCTCTACTTGGCCATCAAGTTGTGAACCGCTCTCCTCCATCACAGCCTCCCTGCCATAAGGGACTCATAGCTCTGAGGCTATCAGCCTAAATAAGTTCCTCATCCCTTGTTTCTGTTAGGTATTTTAGTCCCCACAATGATAAGGTTACAATGCACTTTCTCTGAGAAGCCACAGAAATTTCTCTCAAGTTTTACTATCAGGAATATTTGTACTACATATGAGTGTGTGTGCATATGTGTGTGTGAATGTGCATGTGAGTGTGTGCATGTGTGTGTATGCATGTGCTTACACACACCCAAGATCTCTTTTCTTGATCATCGTCCGGCTTTACTTTTTGACTCCTTAACTAAGCTAGGCTGTCTCCATGCCTGTCCCCTATGCTCTAATGCTGGGCACACAGGCTTGAGCTATCATGCCATGGGCACTGGGAGTCTGAATTCAGATCCTTGTGCCTGTAGAGTGGACACTTCAATGACTGAGCCATCTCCATAGTCATTTCCTACTTCTTACAAAACAATGGTCTTGCTCAAATGTTCATGCACATATTTCTATTTTTACCACAAACTCAATGTCAACTTTGTGTCTGATCACATTTTATATGTATATCTATCTTACTCTGTACTTTTTCCTTCCCCTAATTTAACTGTGTCCTCTGGTCAACAATTGAAAGCTAATTAATGACTATGGAAAATTTAAGAGCTCTATAATGAAAATAAAGCATCCTCTAACAAAGGCATCATCTTTGGAGAACTCCACACAAGCTTCAAGCTTCCTGACATGGCATGCTCCATGGTGAGGCGATTCTTCACAGTTTTGGAGGTAAAACACTGAAAACTTTATATGTAACCCTTTAAGCTTCCACATATCTACCAATACTTGAATTTCAACTTTCACCTAATGTCTCAAGGCCCACTCCTCTAATATACCATGAATTCCAGCCCCACAAAGCAACCACCTGCATGCCATCTCTTCTATGCTGTGACACAAGCTGCCTCATTTGCCAACATAGACTTGCCCAAAAAACCTATTCTTTCTTCCAAGATCAAGGCTGCAGTTCTCAGGATGCCAGCATATCTATCTGTTCTGAAGTGACTGAACTAGATTCTGCAGAATTATGTCTTTTCAGAAAGCGTTCACAGTAGCCTCACTATGAAACCTGCCCTTCCTCCCACAAAAATCCTGCTTGTATTCACTCTCAAATTCTCTTCAAACCTAAAGATCTATCGGTCTTCTGCATATTCAGTGTCATTTGTGTTTTCCTCCATACCTTGACCAGTTGACAGCCAAGGGATATATAGCATTCATCATGAATTCCTAGCTCTAATATACATAAGCAACAAGTACACATCCAGAAACAACATGAGGATGGACTTTAGTATTTGTTCACTCAAGAGTTTTTAAAAGGTCAACACAAAATACAATAAATACATCACCAAGTGCTCTGAAGTTCTAGTGAATTCAAATTTTTGGAAATGCATAAATGCATCAAGGGAGAGTGAAGAAAACTTGTCTTGTATCTTTGTGGACTAGGATTGAAGGAAAGAGGTGTGATCAACAGGAGGTCTTGGGCCAGATGCTTCCTCTGTCACAGTTTTACACTGACAAAGTTGGAAGACTAGATGATGAGCTCTGAGTCCTGTGCATGACAAGAATGCTGCTTTACCCAGCCTGCCCCGAGGCCTCCACCCACAGGACCGCTGGGGTTCCAGCCAACCATGTTAAAGGACATAAAACATTTCAGCATCACTAAGTGAACAGTGTTCACTACAGCATTTCAGACTTATCCACTGTTCTCTAATCTAGTGTCACCAGCTATATGCAATCTTTATATGTCTTGCATTATTTCTATCTTTATATAATACTGGCCAAGTGATATTTCATTTTTTTTATCATTTTGCTAATTTAAAACTTACCAGCATTTCCTGAATATCGACCTAAGTGTATTTTAAAAAATTTTATTTCATTCTCCAGCCAAAGCTTATCACAAGAAGCATAAGCAAAGGTGCTATCTTCCGATTCCAGGGCCACATGAAGCATAAAACTGGAGAGTTTCTAATTTACGATATAAAAACATCTTTTTCAGTCCTAACCAGAATTCTCCTGTAAGAGAAATGCTTTGTCTTAATATATTCAGTTCAGATGAGAACAATCTTTTATTAGTGCATGTTTTGCTATTCAGGGCCACGCATCAAGAGCTGTGGCTGGGCAGCTGGGCTCAGCTCACTCCCCAGCTGGTATTTACTTACTTTGTTAATTCACCAGACTGAGTAGAAATCAGACAGACTCGTTTGTATCTTCCAAATTCCCACTTAGAAGTGTGTTTAAAGACTTTTTAAAAAAGTCAAGTTTTACCTTAACAGCATGTCAACAGAATACTTGTTGAAGTCTTATGGCAACAACAAATGATGTGACCCAGGAAATGTAGGAGTTTTAAACCCCAAATCAGCTGCTCCCAAACAAACATTTCCTGAAAGCACTCAGCTAAAACTGTTTTTTCTATCTTGGAGAACACTTTCTTTTTTTTTTTTTTTTTTGGAGAACACTTTCAAATGAATATTTCTTTGCTTAAAAAGCAGCTTGCCATTCACCTATGAATGAAAACAAAATGTGGCCACACTGAAGCCTTCCCAGATCTAGAGTCAATATTTCTAAGACAACTGTAGATCAAAGGTGGATTGTATTAACAGAACTCCCAAATTTAGACAGTGTTTCTCACATGCATATTACAGCCACTGGCTTTCTATCTCCCCGTATCCACCATGGATTATCATAAATATGGACGATCCTAAGATACAACCTACTTAAATTATGAAATTACAGGGTAGAAAATTTCAGAGGGTTAGAAGATAATGAAGACAGATAGTTTTAAAACTCAGAAAACTATGACTAAGATCTTAAGTTCTTTTCCAAGAATATTTTAGCTATCACCCTGTAAGAACTGAAAAGAGTATGTACAAGAAAAAGTGAACACACTGTAGGATGGGTTCCTACAAGACCTGTTAGCGTCATGGTTTTCACATGTCTTAGGCTTCTTTCAGCTTCGCTCCAATCTCATATTTAAGAGTTAACAGGACATTTTATGAAATCCCCAATATATTTTAACTATGCTAAATATAAAAGTCTCAGTTTGTAAAAAAACAGTGTCTGCCTATAGATCTTCTTAGTCAAAACTCTTACCATCTCCCCATAGAAATAATGAGGAAAAGGTGACAGTCTGAAGCCCATGTCTGAGGTTCTTTAGGCAAGAGGATGTACTCAAAGGGAAACCAGAGAGAATGCTGACACTGAGCAAATACTAATTGCCAGCAATGTGGTGGCTATGTGGAACCGTCTTCTGAAATCACTGGCATGCCTAAAACCACAACTGACCAAATCCTTGAAAATGATATTATGGGAAAATGATTTAAATTATATTTAAAATTCTAACAATAACAATTGTTTAAATAGCAAAAATAATATCAAAACGAACTTTAGATATTTCAGCTAGTGTAAAATCTGAAGGGCTCACAAATATTGGCACTCGTATTTACTATCAGAAATGATGCTGCCACACTACCATGATGTAAGATGGGTTTACGGTCTACCCGGGGCTTCTAATATTCAAATTTGAAGAATAGTAATGTACATCATGGTTTTATAAAATTGCATTCAGTTCAAATAATTTTACTTTAATGGTCATGTGCTTTGATTCCATCTATATTTTATTATATTTAAGCCTATGATAATCTTGCCTCCTTTTTTAAAAAAATTCTACAAACAATTGGGAATCACCTTCCAGAAATACTAGGTACAGATAACACATTTACAACTGAGAATTTTCACTCAAATAACATTTTAATTCACCCCCCAAAAGTCAGTATCTTTTTAAATATGTGTGTTTATAGGTGTTTTGCGTGCATGTGTGTCTGTGAATCTTGTGTATGACTGTTGCTTATGAAAGCCAGAAGAGAGTTTTGGATCCCCTGGAACAGGAGTTACAGGAAGTTGTGAGCTGCCTTGTGAGTGCTGGGAATTGAACCCAGGTCCTATGGAGAAAAAGCCAGTGCCCTTAATTGCTAGTTCATGACTCCATCCCAGATCTCTAGGTCTTAACTGAAAACACTTTTTAAGTAATTCTACATTAGAAAATAGCATTTAAATCATATTTTATATTCATATATATTTACAACTCTTATTGAAGATTTGACCAGTGCTGGTACAATTTAGACATAATACACCAGAAAATCCACAAAATAAGAGAAAAGGCAAAGCAGAATTACATACAATTTGACCTAAAACGTCTCCAAATCCATCCAGGTAATCACTCCACAGCCTCTGGAAGTCAACTGTGCCATCAATCCTTTTCTGAGCCACTACTGTCCATCCGCCTCTGAAATCATATCGCATATTACCTAAAATAGACGCAGAAAATGCCAAAATACGCCATTGCCTTCATTGTTTGACGTTGCATAACTCATCCATAATCCATAGACAAACATGAATACCATGAATGTGTTCATGGTTTTAACTCTCTAGAGATAGTACTAATTAGACAAACTCAAAATTAACCTAACTGCAGCTCTGGTAAGTTACTATTTAAAAAGCATAACTGTTTGTAGTATTTTATGATTATGATATTGTTCCTCTACCATAAACATTTATTCAGTTTAGGAAAAACAGCACTGATGTGATATGGCAGAGAGATGAATCACTTTACAAATGACCTTGTTCTTTGTAAGGCTGGTTTTTAACTTGTTAAACATGGCTGACCGCTTGCCTCTGAACAGTCTGGTGTTCAGGTTGACATTTCAAGACAGAAGAGCATAATCTGTGCCACTCAGTAGGTGCTCATAAGTGCCTCTGTGGAAATAGTGTGAAATGGCCTGCCTGGGTCTCAGAGAAATAGCAGGGGAGGAAATCAAAGCAGTTCACTCTACCAGAAGCTTCCCACTCAGAGACAGAAGAGAAAGAAAAGGCAGTGTGGAGGAAGCTTGGCACCAGCACTTTCCCACAGAAGAGGTAATTATGCAACCCACTCCTCGCAGAATTAGAAGTTTTCCTTCTATGGCTGTGAGATCTGGTGTAGGCACCATGACTTAGCGAGTTTTTAAATTATTTCCCACATAATTTCCAACTTTTTTAAACATCTTCTCAACAGATTTTTTTCAAGAGAAATTATGGTAATATGTCAAAGAAGAGAAATTGGTTACATCTACTTAGAAGAAAAGGTTGTTGTTGTACAATATAGACTGCTGATAAACTTCAAGGATCATAATTTTCATACACTGTGAAAATACCCAGAAATTATGTACACTCACACATATATCTTATCTATCCATAAGCATATGTGCAGCAGGTTTTTACTAAAAATAAAAGCAAACAAGTATGAAGGACAAAGTATAAGTCATATTATTCAAATTAAGCATGGGTCAGTTTGTTAATCTTCCTTAGACTCAAGTAAAATACTTTTCTTTTATTTTTTTAATTTTTGAAATAAAGTCTCACACTGTAAAAATCATGTATCATCAAAAGAAAGTAACTGGGGGCTGGAGAGATGGCTCAGTAGTTAAGAGCACTGTCTGCTCTTCCAGAGGATCCGGGTTCAATTCCCAGCCCCCACATGGCAGCTCACTACTGTCTATGCCCCCAATTCCGAGAGATCTGACACAGTCACACTAATGCACAGAAAATAAAATAAAAATAAATTATTAAAAAAAAAGAAAGTAACTGTCATCAGAACAAAACAACAGCTTACAGACTGGTAAAGAATCTTCACCAACCCTATATCTGACAGAGGGCTAATATCCAGAATATATAAAGAATTAAAGAAGTTAAACAGAAACCAATTAAGTAATCCAATTAAAAAATGGGATATGGAGCTAAACAGAGAATTCTCTGTAGGGGAATATAGAACGGCAGAAAAACACTTGAAGAAATGCTCAACATCCTTAGCCATCAGGGAATGCAAATCTAAATGACCCTGAGATTTCACCTTACACCCATCAGAATGGCTAAGATCAAAAACTCAAGTGACAACCATTGCTGGAGAAGATGTGGAGAAAGAGGAACCCTCCTCCATTGCTGATGGGAATGTAAACTGATACAACCACTTTGGAAATCAATCTGGTGCTTTCTCAGGCAATTAGAAATAGCACTTCCTCAAGACCCAGCTATACCAATTCTAGGCATATATTCAAAATATGTTCAAGTACACAACAAGGACATTTGCTCAACCATGTTTGTAGCAGCTTTCTTCTTCATAATAGCTAGGACATGGAAACAACCCAGATGTCTCTCAACAGAGGAATGGATACAGAAATTGTATCCATTTTTTTTATGGATACAGAATTGTATCCATAATTTTACAGAAATTGTAAAATTACTTATACACAATGGAATACTACTCAGCAATTAAAAACAAGGAAATCGTCAAATGGTGGGAACTAGAAAAGATCATCCTGAGTGAGGTATCCCAGAAGCAGAAAGACACACAGGATATATACTCACTTATAAGTGGCTACTAGACCTAAAAGATAGGATAAACATTCTAAAATCTGTACACCTAAAGAAGCTAAACAAGTAGGAGGACCTGTGATAAGATGATCAATCCTCCCTTAGAAAGACAAATGGCATGGACATTAGAAGTAGGAGAAAACAAGAAACAGGACTACAGCCTACCACAGAGGGCCTCTGAAAGACTCTACCTAGCAGTGTATCAAAGCAGATGCTAAGACTCATAACCAAACCTTGGGCAGAGTGTAGGGAATCATATGAAAGAAGGGACCTGGAGAGGGCAGGAGCTCCAAAAGGACCAAATATATCTGGGCCCAGGGGTCTTTTCTGAGACTGATTCTCCAACCAAGGACCATGCATGGATATAACCTAGAACCCCTGCTCAGATGTAGCCCATGGCAGCTCAGTATCCAAGTGTGTTCCATAGTAAGGGAAACAGGGACTGTCTCTGACATGAACTTAGTGGCTGGCTATTTAACCTCCTCCCTGCCCCCACAAGGGAGGAACAGCCTTGCTAGGCCACAGTGGAGGACATTGCAACCAGTCCTGATGAGACCTGATAAACTAAGGTCAGATGGAAGGGGAAGAAGTCCTCCCCTATCAGTGGACTTGGAGAGGAGCATAGAAAAAAGAGTGAGGGAGGTTGGGATTGGGAGGGAATGGCGGGGGCTACAGCTGAGATACAAAGTAAATAAACTGTAATTAATATAAAAAATAAAAATTTAATTAAAAAAGAAAGTATAGCCATAAGCAGAAAGCAAAGTAAAAGTACTTTAGTAAGCCCAAGGCACATCATTATTGGCTAATCTCCATATATTAACTAAAACAAGAATTAAACCTTGTAACAAATGGATTTACTTTAAATAGTATAATTATGGAAAATCAAAACTCAGATAGGAAACTGAAGTTCATGGTCTAAGTATAAAATGTAAAGGAAACCAAACTTTTGAAACTGTAAATTTTACTAATTTATTTAAATTTTCAGGACAAAAATTAATATTAAAAAATAAATAGTAAAACAATTATAATTTTAATATTAATTAAGTTAGATTGATATTTACTTTATTCTGTATAATTAAGGAAATCTACACCTCAAATGAGCAGCTAGAACCTTCTGGAAAGATTATATAAAAGCCACTAGGGGTTTTGGTGACAGAGCCAATTGAATTTTATCAGTGCAATCCAAATCTAGGAAAATAAAATTAGTCATTTAGTGCAGAGAACTGATAATGCTTTCGGAAATTGTTGCTGCAACTTGCATTAATGATGCCATTGGCTTTAAGTTCTTAGAAATGAAAAATTTTAGAATTCAGGAAAAAAATCTATGAAAGAATAGGAATTATTTAGGCCTCAGTAAACTCTCACAAACAACATCTCTTTTGGTGATTAGTGTTTAAAAGTCTCATATTGGGCTGGAGAGCTGTCTTAACAGTTGAGAGCACCAACTATTCTTGCAGAGGACCCAGGTAATGTTCTCAGTCCCCTGATGGCTCACAACTGTCTATAACTTCAGTTCCAGGGGACCCAACACTCTCTGATCCTACAGAGACTGAAGCGCCAACCAGGAAGCATGCATGGGACTGACCTAGGCCCTCTGCACATATGTAACAATTATATAGCTTGGTCTTCATATAGAAATCCTAACAATGGGATTTCTGACTCTGTTTCTGACTCTGTTGCCTGTCTTTGGGAACCTTTCCCCTAATTTAGCTGCCTCAATAGGACATGAGTCTTACTGCAACTTGATACTCCAAGGCTGGTTGATATATCCATGGGATGTCCCTTTTCTCCCTTTTCTGAAAAGAAAAGGAGTAGATTGGGGGTGTGGCTCAGTGGGGAAACGGACTGGGAGGAGAGGAGGGATGGGAAACCACAGTCAGGGTGTAAAGTAAATGAAATAACTAATTTTTTTAAATCAAGATACCATTTTAAAGCAAAAAAAAAAAATTTACAGAAAGATAGATAGAACTAAAATGTATTATACTAAAGAGACAATCCAAGCCCAGAAAGACCAAAGTTGCATATTCTCTCTCATATGTGGATTCTAGCTTTAAACTCTTAGAATTGTGTGCTTAATTTGGTGTTTTTATAGAGACCAGGAAGCTATAATGGACCCATAACAGGGAATGTATAACAGAACATGTGTGATATGAAAGTAGAAAAGGGAGACAGTGGGGTTGAAGGCTTAAGGGGGGATAGGGGTGGCAAAATGAGAGATGGAGATATTAATGGGTTAACCAAAATTAAGGACATATTTTTTAAAAAGCCTTTGGAAATGCACTACTTCATAAGCCAATTTTTAAAGAACATTTCAAATGGGAGTTTGAACAAAGCTACCTGCAGTGAATTTTTTCTGTGCTGCAAATATGTCTAAACAATTGTCGAGCTATATTTTAGGTAATTGGACTGGAGAATTCGATACTACGATGGAGCAGCTGAGAGTGGCCATTGTCACAGTAAATTCTACCAGAGTGGACACAGGACTAGCCACAGGATTATCATCATGGATTGCTGCAGCCATGAATCATCTGAAGGAATGGGCGGGCATGGGAGCGTTAGCAGGCCTTCTGGTGTTGGTCTCCTTGGTTTGCCTGTGGTATATATGCAAGATTAGAGTCTCACAACAGTGTGATGCAGCCATGATCATTCAGGCCTTTACAGCCATTGAAGCAGGACATTCGCCCCAAGCATGGTTGGATACCATAAAAAGCTAAAATGTTACGCTCAGGATGCGAGGCTAAGCACTGCACTCAGGGTCAGCCGCTTTGGACCCAGAGAAGAGCATGTCTGATTGCATGCGGGTTGATGCCCCAGGTCCCGCCTCTGAGAAAAAGGTATCGGACGGGTCTGATGCTCTTTGGGTGGATGACACCTAAATGAACATCGGTACAAAGTCCCAATTTATTTCTAATATCAGAGATCAGACCTCTACTCTTGCCTGATGCGTCTAAAACAAAAAGGGGGAACTGTAGAGAGCTGCGGAATGCTGTGCCTTAAAGATGGAGCTGGTTTCTGCCTTCCACCTTCCCGATGGTGAGTGCTCTCTGTCACGAACAATTCCACATTTGGCTAAGGCTGAGGATCTGGCTTGCTTCCATGTATGTGGACCTATCTGCATTGCCCACGTGGCATGCTGGGGTTGGCTACCCAGAGGCTATTTAAGCTGTGGACTGGCTTTCCCCAGGGTCAGATGATTGTTCAAGGTTCCTGAATAAACTGCATTGAAAAAAAAAAAAAGGTTTCACCCAGAAGACATAGGTTATTAAATGAAAATCTCAATGCCCCGTGTGGAATACTTTCTATGTGGCTATGGCAGCCCTAGAAACCACCAAAACAACATAGGTTATAGCTATTGTTTTAGTTTCCCACTAAAACTAGATGACAAAACCCTATTGCTGAACACACTTGGTTACAAAGTATAGAAAAATCAAGTTGGCACTGACCTGGAAATGTCTCCCACGCTGGCTAGACTTCACAGCACTGGAAGGGCAGAAGTCTTCAGTGTGCTTACCCAGGGATGTACCCTGCATGCTACATTGACAAGCCAGGCAAAATGTACCCACAGGTAAAATAGTGACATGAGTGTTACAGAGGTAACCAACTGCTTTGAATTTAAGGCCTGCTCCACAGAAAATACACACTTGGTTCTATAAACCTGTACAAAAGACCCATATCTGAGGAGGCCTCTGGGGCAGGGAAACTCCTATTTTTGTTTTGCTAAGCGGATATATCAAATTCAAAATATCTAAGTGTATAGCAATAGATTAGCGCTGTTCTCAACTTTGGTCAGAAAGGTTTCTTTTTGCCATGAGTAACAGCAGTCAAGGGAGAAACTCATAACTGGCCAAAGTGCTGAGAATAACTGACTGTTAAGTGCTCCACTATAAATGGCACATCTATATCAATCCTCCCAAAGCTCAAAGAATATCACTGAAGAGAGAACAGAAAGTATGGTAAGAGCCAGAGGATAAAAAAGAATGCTATGAATTGCTGCCACTGAACAATGCATGGTCATTGCTCTCATGAACTCACAGCATCTGTGGTTATCCATGCAGAATCAGGCCACTCAAAATTCCAGCATGGATAGGGGAGGAACCCATTAGACTCATGGCTAAAAAGTCAGCTACTAGTTACTAATGATTTCTGGGGAAAGGGGATAATTTTTCTTCAGATATTTGGCTGGTGGTAGGTTATACATGTTCATGCAGACAGCAATAATTGAACTCAGGGTTTTTAATTTTATTTGTTTATTTTATATCCTGATTGCAGCTCCCCTCCCAATCTCTTTCAAAAACCTCCCCTACATCCAATCTCCCCTCTCCTTCTCCTCAGAGAAAAGTGAGGTCAGGTACCAATCCAATCTGGAATATTAAGCCGTTTCAGAACTAGGCTCATTCTCTCCTACTAAGGCCAGACAAGGCAGCCCATTTAGGGAAATGCGTCCAAAAGGAGGCACTAGAGTCATAGTCAACCCCCCCCCCCCACACTCCATTGCTGGGGATCCACATGAAGACCAAACTACTTATCTGTTACATAGGTGCTGGGAGCCTAGGACCAATCCATGCATGCTCTTTGGTTGGTGCTTCAGTCTCTTTGAGACCCATGGCCCCAGGTTAGATGACTTTGAAGGCCTTCTTGTGGAAGTTGTAACCCCTATAGTTCCTTCAATCATTTCCCCAACTCTTCCATGGGACTCCCTGAGCTCTGTCTAATGCTTGGCTGTGGGTCTCTGCATCTGTTTCCATCAACTGCTGGTGTATGCCTCTCAGAGAAATTATGCTAGGCTCCTGTCTACAAGCATAGCAGAGTAACACTAATAGTGACAAGGACTGGTTCTCTCCCATGGGATGGGTCTCAAGTAGGGCCAGTCTTTGATTAACCATTCCCTCAATCTTTGTTCCATCTTTGTCCCTGTACATCTTGTAGGCAGGATTTTGGATCGAAGGTTTTGTGGGTGGGCTGCTGTCCTTATCCAAATTAACAAAATCAGAAATGAAAAGGGAGACATTACCACAGACACTGAGGAACTCATTAGGTCTTTCTTCAAAAGCCTGTATACCACATAATTGAGCAATCTAAATTAAATGGATGATTTCCTTGATAGATTCTACTTACCAAAGTTAAATCAAGATCAGGTTAAGAATTTAAGTAGACATATAACCCCTAAGGAATTAGAAGCAGTCATCAAAAGACTCCCCCAATAAAAAGAAACCTGGGCCAGATGGTTTCAGCACAGAATTCTACCAGACCTTCAAAGAAGAGCTAATACCAGTACTCCTCAGACTATAGAAACTGAAGGAACATTGCCAAACTATTCTATGAGGCCACAGTCACCCTGATACCTAAATCACAGAAAGACCCAAGATAGAAGGGAAATTTCAGACCAATTTCCCTTTTGAACATTGATGCAAAAATACTCAATTAAAAAATATTTAATAAATTACTTGCAAACTGAATCCAAAAACCCACCAAAAACATCATCCACCATGATCAAGTAGGCTTCATCCCAGGAATGCAGAGATGGTTCAATATATAAAAATTCATCAACATAATCCACCATATAAACAAACTAAAAGAAAAAAAACACAGGATCATCTCATTAGATGCTGTAAAAGCCTTTGACAGAATCCCAACACCCCTTCATGTTAACAGTTTTGGAGAGATCAGGGACACAAGGCACATACCTAAACATAATAAAGGCAATATACAACAAGCCTATTGCCAATATCAAATTAAATGGAAAAAAACTTAAAGCAATTCCACTAAAATCAGGGTGAGGGAGTTGTTTTGAAAAAGGATGTGAAGTTTCCCACGTTTTGGAGGAACAGAGAAGAAATGGAATAGGTAACTTGGGAGTTGACCTGTTGGAGATATACTATATATGTGTGTGTACGTGTGTGTGTGTGTTTGTATGTGTGTATAATTGTCAAAGAATTATTTTAAGGGGGATTGGAGAGTTGGCTCAGAGGTTAAGAGTACTTGTTCTTTTGAAGGACCTGGGTTTGATTACCAGCACCCCCATGTAGGCTCACAATTTCCTCAAGTGCCATGCATCCATGTAGTGCACAGACATACATGCAGATAAAGCACTCATATGAGTAAAATACATCTTAAAAAAATAAAAGAATGAATTTCAAATTTTTTAAAGATCATTTTCTGAAAGATCCATGTGTAATATGAGTCTTAACTTTTTTCTTTACAGTGGCTTCTTTTTTTATTCTAGAACCATGTTTAAGACTTTTGTGTAAACCCAATCATTTTTATTTATTATTTGCTGAAATTACTCTCTCAGGAGTCACTAGCAAAGGAGCTGAGGTGGTTGGAAGTGTAAACTGCTTGGTTTGTATCTTGATTTCACCATCTCCTTACTCTTGAATCTTTAGGATTTTCCCCAATAGAGCAATTACTATTTGGGTCCATGAATCACCAAAGAAAGACCCCAGACTCAGATGTTATGTAAAAACAAAGAGCATTTATTCTGCAGAGAACTCCATCATGCTGGGATCACCACCTTCATGAAATGGCAGCGACCACAAAGGGAGATTGCAGGCTCCTTTTAAAGTCAGAAAGGGGAACTTCTTCTGTAGCTAAGTGACTCTTATTGGGACTGCCTAGTGTCCATGGAGGCTACATGACTTTGACTGGGACTGACTGGTACCCATGAAATTAAGTCATCTTATTCTCCCCTTGAGTAGGATTCCATCTTGAATCCTTGAGATGGGTCTAAGGGCTGGTGTTGGTGCTTAAGAATCACTAATTAAACAGTAGAATCATGTTTTTTCAACAAATTTTTAACTAAATTCAACTAAGGCAGTGATTACACAGGGGCTGCAAGTGGGAGCAAGCAATAAAAAGACAATGAGTCCAACAAGAGCCTAGACCAGGGTTGTCAACCAGGAGGACCAGTTAAACATAGACTCATACCAATTTTGATGTTGTTCTCTTTCTATTTTTCTTTCATGAAGTGTTTTTCTAAGCAATGCCATATTCTTTGACAACCCCAGAATGATCCACATAGAAACAGCATTCTTCTAGAGCTACACATAGGCATTCTTGTTGGAGGAATAGTAAATCTAAGCCTCTTCTATTCTGTAGGACTACCTCTGCCAGACATGAAAGGGAGTCCTGTAGGTGGGTAATTGATGTTTCTATTTGCTGCAAATCTGTATCTATAGCCAACTTTAGGAGTTTATTTATTTTTTTGATCTTGAAGGACAAGTAGGGCTGAGGCTCTGGTGCCTATTGCTCCAGCCAGTCCTAGACCCAGAAGGGTGGGCAACGGAATAGCTGTGATGGCCTCCCATTTTATCTGACCTGTCAATGCTTAAAGACTTCCTCTTCT
The DNA here is from genome assembly GCF_030254825.1 of Meriones unguiculatus. Lineage (NCBI taxonomy): Eukaryota > Metazoa > Chordata > Mammalia > Rodentia > Muridae > Meriones > Meriones unguiculatus. The sequence continues at coordinate 149,146,332 of NC_083349.1, read as the reverse complement.
GGATAAGACCACTACCAGGACACAAAAATCTTTAGTATGGTTTAAAACTTGAGTATGTATACATGGGGTTAGGCCTACCAAACATTCTCTGGTGGGATGAAGTAGCCAGTTCTTGTCAGGACCTGTGTTGTATTACAAAGATGGAAATAAAGAGGGACTGCCTCTGACATAATCTGATTGGCCTGCTCTTTGATCACCTCCCCCTGGGGGGGAGCAGCCTTACCAGGCCATAGTAGAGGACAATGCAGCCACTTTTGATGTGAACTGATAGACTAAGATCAGAAAGGAGAGGAGAACCTCCCCTATCAGTGGACTTGGGGAGTGGCATGAATGCAGAGGGAGGAGGGAGGGTGGGTTTGGGAGGGGAGGAGGGAGGGGCTTATGGGGGGATGCAGAATGAATAAAGTGTAATTGATGAAAAATTTAAAAAAAAATTAAAATTAAAATTAAAAAAAAAAAACAAAGATGGAAATAACCCTGGCAAGTTTTGTGTCCAGCTCAAAATCCATTACCTGTTCCCAAATTGCAGGGTTAATTTTATTTTTCCGGTTCGTTGACATCAGCATGTTAAACTATCAGAAGTTATGGAATAATTTCCTGGAATTGCAATTCCTGCATAATGGGGGGGGGGGGGGTGTTGGGTTCTAAGCATAACCAGCAGGTTTGACTGAGGTCTGGCCTAGATGAATTTAGGACCTGTAACGTGGTTTCCAATAGTCCTATAGGCCTGGCAGCTGGAAGTGAGCCAGGGGAGTTAGTAAGGTAGTGTAAGTGACATTCCTGATGAGGAAGGTTTAGATTGAGGCTGGCTTTGAGCTGTCCCTGATAGTTCTTTGTTTGGGCCCAGGGGATGTCCTGGCCCTGTGATCCCAGAGTCTGGTTAGTTAACCAAATGTTAAACAGGAGTCCTGTATCATGGTAGCCTGCGCTATAGTCTTCATAGCGGCGTAGGCCCCATGTTTTTCCTGTTCCCCAATGTATTCTCTTTCTGGCCTCAGTGAATTTGATAGTGGCAAAGTGTTCATTGCCATTATAGTAGCCATTCCTAATAGAACCTTTAGACATCATAATAAGGTCCATAGTGACAGATGGGAAACCACCATATATGTCCACTAGATACACAGCCCCATGAAGCACATACACAATCAGAAGCCACTACCACCACACCCACATTTGTGCCTTTGAGCCTTAGTTAAGTTATGCCCTGGGCACACATAGAATCTGCTATGGGGAGAAAGATCTCAGTCCTAGCCATGGAAGTAGTCATCCAAATTTACCTGCAGATCAGGGAACCAGGTTCCTTTGGATACAATGTTGGAGGTCTGATTGAGAATGTCACCTGACTCTACATTGATGACCATCCAGGTGAAGTTAAGAGGGCAGTGCAATGAGGCAAGTGACAAACTGAAACAGAAGGCAACCAGAATCAAGAGCAAAGAAATCGTAGATTTAGTGGGTCACTGGGATGAGCAGTGGCTTTCCATCATCATTGGGTTAAAGCAGAGATCCTCCCATGTCAAAATTTGAGCTGCTTGGAGGTTTTGTGCCCTGCTGGCTTGACATGGGAGCTTGACAGGTCCAGATTCCATCCACCTTCACAGCTGTTGGTGTGGTGAGAACCACTGTGTGAGGTATGATGTTCCTTCCAGCGAGGTTCCAAAGTCTTGTGGCTATGTCTCTTAACCCAGATTTCATCACCTGGTTCAAATCAATGGGGATTAGGGGAAAAGACAGACTTATATGTCTCTTTCGTGAAAGGCCAGAGATTTTTCTGAGTCTAGTGTAAAGCCTGTAGGGACTTTTAGTTATCAAACTCAGCAAGAAGTTCAGACTGGAGGTTAAGGTACAAGAGGGAGAGGTCTGCCATAGAGAATCTCAAAAGGGGTGAGACCTAAGGTGAAAGAGTTATTCCTGGCCTTGTATAAGGCATATGGAAGGACAGTCACCTAGTCTCCACCAGTTTCAAGGGTTAATTTAGTCAAGGCCTCCTTCAGGGTCCAATTCATCTTCTCTACCTAACCTGAACTTTGGGGATGATACACACAGTGCAGTTTCCAATTTATTTCCAATATATTTTTCAGCCCCTGCGTTACCTGAGAAATAAAGGCTGGTCCACTGTCTGAGCCACTGTAAGAGTGGGCAGTCAGTACCTGGGTATGATGTCTTCCAGCATCTTCTTGGCTACTGCATTGGCAGTTTCCTTCTTAGTGGGGATGGCTTCTACCCATCCTGAGAAGGTATCTACAAAGACTAGCAAATACTTGTAGCTATACATTCCTGGCTTTATTTCAGTATGATCTATTTCCCAATTGGCTCCGGACCATTGACCTCTTACCTGTATTCCTGTTGTCTCTTGACTGAAACCAGAAGTATTAACAGCCTGGCAAATGAGACAGCAAGAGATAGCTTTTTCTACCATTACTCCTAAGTAAAAAATCTTGTATTGTCCCCCCTCATTAACACTTTAATTTTTCTTCATCCAAGATGGGTATTCTGGTGAATCTGGTGTATAACCAGTTTGGCAAAGCCCTAGGGGAGGAAGATCCAATTATCGGCCATATGTAACCATCCATCTTTTCAGTAGATTCCCTGACATTTAGCCTGATTTCATGTATCCTCTTCACTGTAGTGGGGTGTAGCCAGGAACTTGGGTATCACTATGGTCACCAGGACTTAGGTGACATTTAATTCAGCCTCCCTCGCAGTTTGGTCCTCCCACCTGCTTGCCTGAACCTCCACTGAATTGCTTTTGATGCCTTAGGAAGTAGACAATGGCAACTTTGAGGGGGAGCCTTAATGCTTCTAAGAAAGCCAAAATTTCTTCTTTATTTTTAACAGTTTTACCCTCAGCTATGAGGCCCCTCTCCTTGTAAAAGCCTCATGTACATGGTCTGGACAAAGGCATACCTACTGTCCATATATACGTTGGCAATTGCCCTTTGGCCATCCACAAGGCCTTGGTCAGAGTGATCAGCTCTGCTCTTTGAGCTGAAGTCCCTGAAGGCAAGGCCTCTGCTCATAGCATGTTGTTCAAGTTCACCACTGTTGCTCCCACATACCTGGTGCCATTCTGGACGAAGCTGCTTATATCTGTGAAGAGTATCTGATCTGTATTTGGCCAAGAGATATCATTCAGATCATGCTGGAGATTTTGAATGTGTTGCAGAAGAGTGGAGCATTCGTGCTTATCAGTTGCATCAGGGTCTGGCAGCAGGGTGGCAGGGTTGAGTATTGATTATGGCTTGTATCAGAGGTGAGGTGGTTTCAAAGGATGATAATAAGCCAACCAGGCAATGGATAGCCAGTGGTCGGGTATGTTCTTCAAAATTCCCTCTATGGCAAGAGGGGTAGTTATGACCAGTTCCTGTCCCATGGTAATCCTGTCTGCATCCCTGACCAGTAGGGCTGTGGCTGCTACCATGCAGAGGCATGGTGGCCATCCTCATGCCATGGGGTCCAATTGTTTGGATAGGTATGTAACAGGACTTTTCCAGGGGCCTAGGGTTTGTGTTAGGACCCCTTTGGCTATGCCTTTGCTCTCATCTATATATACATAAGTGGAAGGGTTAATGAGTGTCTGGCAGAGCCAAACCCAGCACCTCTAATAAAGCCTTCTTTTTAAAGCCTTTCAAAGGCTTTGTTCATTTCAGGTGTCCAATTCAAAGTGCCCTCCTGCCCTCTAATGGCTTCATAGAGAAGCTTGGCAACATCAGTGAACCCTGGTAAATCCAGACTGCAGAAGCCTGCCAATGCCAGAAATTCACATACCTGGCATGTTCTGGATGGTCTCCTTCCGGGCTTGGGACAGCATCCACTGCCCCCCCCCTTTAGTATGTACCTGAGGCATGTTACCTCCTGCTGACACAGCTGGGCCTTCTTGGCCAATACTCAGTAGCCTATCCCAGCCAATTCTTGCACCAGGTTGGTAGTTGCCTGGTAACAGGTCTCTGCATCTGAGGCAGCTACAAATCATCCACATACTGAAAAGGAGTGACACTTGGGTGGGCACTCCTGTACTCACCCATGTCCTCATGCAGTGCCTCATCAAAAATGGTAGGGGAGCTCTTGAATCCCTTTGGCAGCCTGGCCCAGGTCAGCTGTCCATTGAAACCCCACTCCAGATCATGCCATCTGAAGGCAAATGGGCTGGCTGGCTGGGGCCAATGGCAAACTGCAGAATGCATCTTGAGCTCCAGCACCATGTAGACTATCTGTTCACGCAGCAGACTGCTTAACAAGGTGTACAGGTTTGGCACTGTTGGGTGATTATCCTCCACCCTTTTGTTGACTTCTCTCAAGTCCTGTGCCAGATGACATTCATTGGATTGTAGCTTCTTTACTGGCAGCAGAGGGGTGTTCTGCACTGACTGGCAAGGAACCAGGATTCCCTTTTCCTAGAGGCACTTGATGTGGGGTGTGATACCAGCCCAGTCCTCTTGGGGCATGGGATATTGCCCGATCCTGGCAAAGAGGGCATTAGCCCTCAGTTGCACTATAAATGGGGACAGGGATGGTTTGACCAGTCCTGCTGAGTTGGTCTCAGCATACCTCGGGAATGGTTATCATCAAATCTTGCAGGAAAGCATCAGGGCCAGGGGTCCCAAGTGATGGGGCATAAAGTTTATACTCATCCTCCAGGGCCAAGGTTAAAATATGTATTGGACCCTTCCCATCTAGGATCTGCACTTCCTCTGGTCCAAAATGAATTTGGGCTCCTACTTTGGTCAGAAGGTCATAGCCCAGGAGAGGATAAGGGCATCCTGGTATGACCATAAATGAATGGGTTACCCATCCCATTCCCAAATCCACCTGTCCTCAGGTATCCATAGATAGAGGCTGGTGCCTGTGGTGCCCTGAACCCCAGCCTTTTTGTCTAAAAGGGGTCACATTGGTTGTTTTAGGACTGAATGTTGAGCTCTGGTGTCCACCTAGAAATTCACTGGCAGCCCCTCCACCTTTAAGGTTACCCAGGGCTCTGAAGGGGGCACAAGTCTTGATGTCCTCAATCACTGAATTCTTCTAGCTTCAGGACCTTTGACTTTTCTGTCTGGGATCTCTTGGAACATTCATTTTTCCAATGCCCCTTTTCCTTGCAGTAATAGCATTGATACTTTTCTATGAAAGGCCAAGGTTGAGTTTCCCCCTGGAGTGTAGCTTCCCCCAGGGAGGAACCTGCTTACTCCTCCTCTGCCATAGCCCAGATTCTTCAGTTCCTTTGTGTCAGGTTGGTCACAATAGCCAGCAAAAAGGATCTTCACCAGTCCTCAGTTTCGTCTGTCCTCTCAGGTTTCCCTATTGTTGTAGACTTTTTCTGCTATAGCAACTAACGCAGTTAATTATTTACCTGCAAATCTATCTATCCATTGGAGCTGGCATCGATATCTGGGGTAGCTTGATTGACAAAAGTCATGTTGATAGCTGATTGGTTCTCCTGCATTTCCGATAGGCATCCATCAGCCTCTCCAGGAAAGTACCTGGGCTCTCATTGGCACCTTGAACTATCTAACTTTAGATAAATTTGTGGGCCATCTATTGGCCTCTCAGAGGTCTCCCATGAGTACCTGGTGGTAGACCTGGTGCCTCACTCTGGCGTCAGAGCTGTAGTCCCAGAGCAAATGAAAAGACTGCATTAGTATCAGCATGGACCTGAGTTGGTAACCCAATGGCACCCAAAACCAATTTCTGAGCCAGGCTCTGAATGTGGTGCTCCAAATGAAGAGGACCTGGAGCAACTACTAACAATCATCTCAAGTGGGCTGGTGGGTCAGCTTCACTGAATCTAAGAAGTCAATGAGTACAAAGGGTTTCTCAGAACTTAGGGTTCTAGTGTTTCTGGCTATATAAATCATTACTAGCAAAGGGCAAATGGGTCATGTCTCCCATTAGAAACATGAGGTCCCATGCCCTCCAGGGAAGAACCACAATAGATTCTGCCTCTGCCTGGCAAGCCATTGGAGCTCTAGTGTCTGTCAGGCCCACCAGAGGGTCTGGTTAAGGGGGAGCCTGTCCCCCTTCCCCTGTAGTGGTGGCCTCCCTGGGAACAAGGTGCAAGAGTTGGGGCCAGCAAGAGAGCAGGGACATAGGGTAGAGGACAAAGGTAGTCTTCCTCTGGGGCTGAAGTGGGAAGTAGAGGGGTCAGAGCAGCAGCACCTCTCAAACCAGAAGTATAGAAGACTCAAGGTTCAGAAAAGGTTTGAGCCAAGACAGGGACAGTCAACCAGGTAGTCCTAGGTGGTGATATTGTTAATCTGGTCCAGATGTCCTGGATTCTCATAAACCAAGGCTTTTATCCTCTAAATGGGTAGGCAAGTAAAACATCCCCTCTTCCAGGCAGCCCACCTTGAACACAGGCCATTCTTTCCTACGAAAGATAGTTAATTTACCTGGGCAAATGACAAAACCTAAATTATCTGCAACCCAGTGGAAAACCCTGAAGTGATCCAGCACTGACTCAGGGTGTAAATAAAGCCTGACCCATGACTGAAATGAGAAAAACCCACAGCAAGACAATGATGAGGATGAAGACACTCTCAAACTGACACAGACAGACATTCCTGGGAAAATGAAAGAAAAACCAAAAATCAGTGTCCCCTAGTCTCACTCTCTGTGCACAAGAGAAGAGACCTAACCAGATGAGAATCTCCAAATTCAACCAGAACCAGATGAAAATTTTCAAATTCTCCCAGAACCAGAAGAAGACCTGAGGGCCCTCTCCGGGGGTTGGGAGCATCCTCTGACACCCCTGGCAACTGAACTGTGTGCACGTCCACTAAGTCCCCATCAGCCTCCAGATTACACTCAAACAGTTATCAGAACAGAAAGACAACAGACCAGACACAGGGCGCCCAAAAACTTACGGATCAGCCAGGTGGAAAAATGGTCTGTTTGAACACTCAACCAGTCTGGGTAGAGGTCCACAGCAATCCCAGACAAGCCCCCAAATGTTAGGGTCCATGAATACCCAAAGAAAGACCCCAGACTCAGATGGTATGCAAAAACAAGGAGTGTTTATTCTGCAGAGAATTCCAGCATGCTGGGGTCACCACCTTCACAAAATAGTGGCAACCATGAGGGGAGCTGGCAGTTTCCTTTTAAATTCTGAAAGGAGAATTTCTACTGTGGCTATATGACTTTGATTGGGATTGACTGGTGCCCATGGAGGCTATGTGACTCCGATTGGGACTGGGTGGTGCTCATGGAATTAAGTCCTCTCAACCTCTTTTATAGAATTGGAATCATTATGTAAATTAAATTAAGTAAAATATATTCATACTTAACACACTATGTTAGAAGCAACAAACAAATATGTGGAAATGCCACTTTTTACTTTTACATTATCTATATGCAGTTCCAACTCTATTAACAATATGAGTGGACTCAATAATATGTGAGCATGTATTTTTCATTTTAAGCTTCTAGTTAAATTAGGATGAAATTAAATAAAGAAATTATCTTTAGTACTCTATAAATCAGATAGAACTTAAAATACTTTGTTCCTTCCCAGCTTTCTCAGAGATAAACTCAGGAAACTCTCATTGGTATAAGAAAATACTTCTTCAGAAAATGGGAAAAAAATATTTTCAAACAAGATCAAAGTGAAAACACAAAAACTTGACCATCACAGGCTGCCACATTACTTGCAAGTTTGTAACAGCTGTTAGATTACATAAGCAGGAGTCATTGGTAAGGCTGACTCATACTTTGAGAATTCCTCTATTTAAAATACCATAACCTACCCTAGATTATTTTTGGTGATGAATAGCAATGTTTCAGTTCAATACAAACATCTCAGCTTCAGCCAATAGCAGACATCCAATAGATTAAATCATGAGAAATATAACAAATGCCTAGATAGGACTAGAAAGATGGCTCAGCAGTTAAAAGCACTTGTTGCTCTTATAAAGGATCCAGGTTCAGTTCCCAGAAGCTAAGTGGTGGCTCACAACCATCCATAACTCCAATTCTAGTTGATCCAATACTCTCTTCTGGGATCCACAGGCACTACTACACACATGGTACACAAACATGCAAGCAAAAAAGCTTACACACATAAAATACATCTTTCATTCTTAACTTGTTTTTAAAAAGTCTAGCTGTGCCAGTCAGATTTCTCTAATTGTGTTTCTGTTGTGGAGCATATAAAAGCTCATGGCTACATTGCTGGCTGAAGCTCTTTGAACTGCTCCTGATTCTGAGAACTACCTGATTCAAAAATTAAACTTTGCTCAATAAACTCTATTAAATTTAATTTGTCTAAAGTTTTCCTATTAGTACAGTATTCCACTGAGATAGTTTTATAACAATAAAATGGCTTTTAGATCCTTTGTAAGTAGAACATTATTAATAGTTATAAGGTAGTGTTAATGAAGTTGAAACCTCTTATTCTTTAACCCTTAATTATTTCCTATCACAGCAGCTGAGATAGCTCACAAAGGATTAAGCTGCTCAGCATTCCAGCATGGATGGGGCTGATAAGGCCCCACCCCACTCCCACTATTCTTCCCATTTTATTAAGTCACAATGCTTATTATATTGGGGGGGTGGATGGGCTCACACATGTGCGTTCCCATGCAACATGCCCTTGCATGCCTGTAGAGTCCAAAAGACGGCTTTCAGAACTAGGTTCTCCCCTGCCACCATGTGGATTCCATTCAGGTCTTCCTGTACGGCAGCAATACCTGCTAAGCCATCACCCATGCCCTGAAGGTCATATATGAAGGTCACACTTGCTACAACCATCTATCAACCTTATTGGCTAAAGGTTCAAATTTTTAAACACTTCTTGTCATCTCTATCACTGCAATCATAAACCAAATTTTTTGTCAACTTCCCCCAACACCCTGTGACAGTCTTCAGGCTATTCCTCTTTGTTTCTAGTCCTGTCTTCTGACTATAGCTTCCCCATAGCAACTACAGTGATACTTTCAAAAGTTAGAAAGTTAGGCGATATTAACTCAAAACTCCCAAATGTCCATAAAAGTTAGTTTTACTTTAGACCCTTAGAAGACCTTACCAAACTTGGGCTATGTATTTCTTTAAGCTCATCATCCAAATATCTGAGTCACAATCTCTTTCTTTAGTTCAAATCTAATTTCTCATCTTTAGAGGCCATTCTTGAGCATTCTATCTTAAATAGATCTGCATTAATCTTTCTCTCTGTCCCCACATCTACATTTTTTTCTAAAGTAGATTTTGGTACCTAATATGGTCTACTGGGGAAGAAAATTCAATATAAACTTCAGATCCATAACATTTTGAATTTAATTTTTACTTTTTTAAAATTATGTGGATGTCTGGGCAGGTGCCTGCAGAGGCCAAACACATCAGATCTCCCTCAAACTGGACTTATGAGTGGTTGTAAACCACTGGTGTGGATGCCAGAAATCAAATTCTGGTCCTCTTCAAGAACAGTATGTGGTCTCCACCACCAAGCCATTTCTGTAGACCTGTTCTGAAGTTTCATTTACCACCAAATTCCCAGTAACTACAAAGTACTTGGCATATAGATGTGATGTGATAGATACACAGACACATACATACATAATCCTAATACGTGAGTTGTATTAGGAAATATTTTAAAAATAGGCATTATACTTAATCAGCATGTCTTTTATGACAAAACAATAGTGTTTTGGTCCCTCCACCCCTGTGCGTGTGTGTCCACAAGCCACAGGTGCACACAAATGTTTGCAGAAGCCAGAGGTTGATACCAGATATTCTCCAGCACTCTCTACCTTAGTTTTATGAAACAAAGGGTTCCTAATGGAACCTGGAGCTTGACAATTCAGCTAGCCTGGCTGGTCAGCATGCCCCAGGATCGACCTCCTCCTCTTCCCCAGCACCACAACTTTCCCAATGCCAGGACTACTGCACACACCTAGCTTTTTCTGTGGGTGCTGAGGATCTGAACACAGCTCCTAGTTTACAAACATTTTACAGTCTAAACCCTCCCTCAGCCCATTTTATTCTTTATTACTTGAATCACAATGACCTTTCCTGGCAAAATATAAGCTTGATCAAGACCCTCAAGTTATGTATTATCCAAGTCTATTTCATCTTTAACCTTAATGCTTCCCAACTCCCTCTGTTTTAAAATCTAGGACTGACTCTCTTAAATAGGATGTAGAAAACCTGCTTAATATTTTGAAGAACAACAAAAAAAAAAATTAAGTCAACAGACTTGTAACTTTTTAAAATAATAACCCCAAGTTAATTCTTCTTTAATTTTTGATTACCTTTGTAAAGCAACACTTAAATAAAAAATAATATGAGCAAGAATATTTGTAGATGATTGAGAACAAATCATGCTTTTTGTGTGTATGCAGGTTTTTTAGACAGGTTCCCAGGTCTCACAGGCTGGTGTCAATTTTGTTATGTAGCTCAGCATGATCTTTAATTACTGATCCTCCTGACCCCATCACCCAAGTGCTGGGATAATTGGATAACACCATGCGAATGTAAAATTCTGCTTTTTAATATTAATTAGTATACCATGCAAAAACAGAGCAATGTGGCTAGGGTTTTCCACTTACTAAATAAGACAGTCTAAGCAAAACTTTCACGAAGGCTAAAATGCAAATATTGCACATAACAACCACAAACTTCTCACTTTTCTTTGCCTTTTACAGTGCCCTACTTTGCTACGGTTCAAACTAGTCCTGGAGAGACTGAGTTCTAAGGATAGCACTGGGAACAGAATCAAGGCCAATGCTTATGGCTAGAGCATTCAAAAAGTTGCCAACATAGCTAATCGTCCAAGCATACATGTTTGTCCTTTCTTTGTTAGGATTATATGTTTGTTTTGTCTTCTTGCCATGAGAGTAAATGAGACTTCGGCACTTTGCATTTAAAATCAAAACTGGACTTGTGGTGCTTTAAAAAGCTCAGTACCCTGAACACATTCCAATTGGAATAATTATAGCTCCATTTTAAAAAATCCATTTTAAATAGTTTCTATTAAAAATGTTTATTATTTGAATTGCTGGATGTTCACAAAGGCAAAGATACACGGATGGTGAGTTAGTCATCTTTCTTTGGTCTGTACATTCTCCTAGCAATCCGGAAATAATTTTTATGCACAAAAAGTATTAAAAATGTAAAAGTGACTAAGATCCAGTGACTAAGATCCAGTCAAAATTTGTTTTTACATGGGCTCCAACAAAAAGGCTCAGCTTTTTTTCAAATTTTCACTTACATAGCCATTAACCTAATGGTTCAAAACTCCGTTTAATTTTCCACACAGAAACCATTTCAATACACTGATCTCTTGTGGCATATCTTCCCAGGAGATTATTAAGCTAAATCTGGACTTCATCACAGCTGCTTTTGCTGTGATGGTCCATTTGCAGAATCTGGCAGCCAAGCAACAACCATAAAGATCTTTTGAAGTGAAGTCTTTATAAGTAGGGCAGTACAGAGAGTATGGCAGAAGTATTGAGGCATGGATGAAGGCAAGTAGGGAAAGAAAGTTTCCACTTTACAAAGCTTTCCTTTTTTCTTTTCTTCTTCCTCTTTTTTTTTAAAGTGGTTTTGAAGAAAGTGGTACCCAGAAAGTCTCACCACCTAAAATTCGGCACAGGACTCCTCCATACCTAACAAATTATGCCCCAAATAATCATTTCCAGACTGTCTGTAATATTTGCCCATATCAAGGCATTTTCCATTCACTGTATTTCATCTGTTAATACTCTCAAGAAAACATTCATAAAAATAGGAGAACCAAATCAAGCGCTAAAGCATAGTTCAGCTGTGCTCTCACGACTTCGAGTCCCAGAAATAAAGGATCTGCCATTCCCCCAAGCTTACCTCTGCTTAGCTCAGCTTGCTTCAACTAATCTCTATTTAACCTCAACTCACCTCAGTTTACCTTAGTTAACTCAGTATACCTCAGTTTACCTCACTTTATTTTTGTTTACCATCAGCTTGCCTCAGTTTACCTCATCACTCCAGCTTACTTTTTTAGTCCAACGTGCCTCAGTTCGCTTCCACTTAATTCACTTTAACCTCAGCCTGCCTCATTTCACCCCGGCGTACCTCAGTTTGCCTCTGCATACTTCAGTTTAACCTCACATCGCCTCAGTTTACCTCATCACGCCGTGATGTACCTCCTTTTTACTTCTGTCTGTGTCAGCTGAGCTTTGCTGAACTCAGTTTAACCTCAAGCTGGCCTTTCTAACCTCATCACGCCTCGGCTTGCCTCCGTTTCCCTCGGCTTAACCTCATCTCACCTCAGTACACCTGTTTAACTCCGCTTGCCTCAGTTTATTTCAACTTCCTTCCGTTTAGCTCAGTGACCCCCTTTCACTTCCTCTCGCCTCGGCTTGCCTCAGTTTACTTCTGCTTAGTTAACCTCAGCTCGCCTCGACCGCCTCAGCCCGTCTCGGTTGGCCTCAGCCCGCCCCAGCTCGCCTGGGCTTTGTTGAGGCCTCGCCTCCGCCCCTCGGCGCGCCTCGCCCGGCTCCGGGGAGCGGGCCCGTCATTGGCCGCCTCCCCTGGCAGCTCCGCCCCGCGTTCCGCCTGGTTTCCGTCGCGAAGGACGCGGCGTCGGTTGGTTGTCAAGATGGCTGCGGCGGGGTCGCGGCCGCCACGTCCGCCGCAGCCCCGCGAGGTCGCCGCCCTCACCGCCGTCGTCGCCGGGGCCGCCGCGAAGCCGGGACTGCCGCGGCCGACCCTGTGACGCTCGTGACGCGGGGCCCGGAGCCCGGGAGTGGCGGAGGGAGGCCGAGCGGCCATGCGGGCGGCGCGGAGGTGAGGATGCCGGCGGCCAGGCCGGGAGCCCAGAGCGCAGGCGCGGGCCTGGGCGCCGGCCCCTCGGAACCGCCGGGCGTCCGGGACGGCAGCGGGCGGCCGCGCCCCGCCGGCTACCTGTATCCTTCCCGCCGCGGGCCCGGGGGCACGCAGGCGCGCAGGGCCGGGGAAACTGGCAAGGGAGGTTTGGCGCGGCCGTCACCCACCCCCGACCCGCAGGGTCGCCTTCTCCCCGTTTGCCACCGCTTCCCCCGCCTCCCGCTCTGCCCACGCTTCGACCTGCCTGTCACATCTTTGTGACTTCCCCAGTGCGTCGGTCCTTCTCGAATTATGGATAGCCTTAGACGCCCTGCTCACAGAGACCCTCCGCGCCGAGTCGCGCTCCTTGCGCAGGGAAGATGCACACAGAGTGAAATCTTGTGCTCCTCAGTAGTTAACCCCGCACCCTTCCCGGAGCCTCGGGACCCCTAGCACGTTGATTGATCGTTTTGTTTCCTGTCTGTGCCCACTCTGTTGTCAGACGAAAGGAAAAGCAGGGACCCGAACCTTGACAATCTGGATTGTGTCCGATTTTTCCCTAAGAAATAGTTGAACCCTCATTTGATGTTACTGTTGGTAACATTGTGGAAATGTCATCACGTTTTGTGTTTTAAAGTATTCTCCCAGAGAACGGTATGATGACTAGAAATTTAGTCTTTGCATTTCCAAAAGACTTTGCCTGCTGGTGATATTGTATAGTCATTGTGTTTTTCTCAGGGAGTGAATAGAGTCGCTTCTTCCAAGTCAAACCTGGGTCCCTCCCACCGCTACCACCGTCTCTCCTTTTCCTTAGCCCCTTAGGTCCCTTACATACAGACGTATGTGTTTATGAATATATGTGTATATGTATGTATATATTCTTACAATTTTAACAGCAAATAATCAGTTTTTACTGAGGGTCTCCTCTTCTGCGGACCTGGCTCTGGGTTCTAATGCAAATCTACTGCAGAAAACAGGTATGTTAGGCCTCCATTAATGCCAAAACACCCCCGCCCCCTCGATGGCACATCCCCAGGCTCCATCCCTGGTTCTTTTCTGTATTGTTCTGGAGAGTAGCCTGCAGGAGCAGCTGCTAGCTTTTGTCTTGTCTTTTGCTATTGCTGCTGTCACAAACTGCCTTCTCGGAAAAGTGCTCTGAAGTAAATGTTACTGTCTTACGAATTTGACTCTTCAAGCTTCACATTGTATCTTTTTTTCTTTTTCTTCCCCCCACCCACCACCACCCAGGGTTTCTCTGTGTAACCCTGGCCGTCCTGGAACTAGCTCTGTAGACCAGGCTGCCCTTGGACTCACAGAAATGCCTGCCTCTGCCTCCCAAGTGCAGGAATTACGGGCATTCGCCACCTCCGTTTGACTGGCGTTCTATCTTCTTATACACTAAAGTCTTACTATGTTGTTCTAATTTGTCTCTAAATCAAAATACAAAGAAATGGCTCATTGACAAAGCACCAATCTCTCATATTATTTCTATTAGTGACATTCCGTTTTTTAATTTATGTGAGAGGAACTTTGAACCAAGCAAGCAAGAGTAAGGAGATAAATAAATTTTAAAAGTACTGATGTAGTCCAAGCTCTAAGAGATTAAGGGTGTTTAAGTCCAAAGTGTTTTATACATCTAGAAAGGAAGTACGTTATGATAAATAGGTACTTATGTAGATAACCTAATTGGAGAAAAAGAGTAAATGAGGTGAATGCCCACAGTGTTATTTTTTTAATATTAACTATATAAAAATTACATTCTGTGGGATAGAAATTTAGGGCTAATTGTTATGATGATACATACAAAAATTTTAAGAATCTAAAATCTTCAAACTTCACTACCATTTTTGTGCCTTTTTTTAAATGATGGAACAATAGAAACATTTTTATAGTATAGTAAATAAAATAATACTGTACTATTATTTGTGTTATATGTAGTATATACACTACTGTATGAACTGGATTTTATGTGTAATAGAATTACCTGGCTAAATTCAGGTGTCAGGAGATTACATTTATAATTTTTCTATATGTTCTTGGGATAAGATCTTAAACATATTGAACAAATTTGTTCCCACCTGATGTATTATTCCCTGTCCTTTTCATCCAACCTGAAGTAACTTAGCCTTCTCCCTCCTGCACTGTTCTCTTGATATATATATATATTTTTTTTTTTTTTTTCAGAGCTGAGGACCAAACCTAGGGCCTCTAGCAAGCTCTCTACTACTGAGCTAAATCCCCAACCCCCCTTTTTTTGTTGTTATTTTGTCTTTATTTTTTTCCAGTGTTCTTTTGAAAGGAGAACATTGTATTTCTACTGCTGACTTGTAACTTTTAACAGCTAATATCTTCTTGAAGTCTGGACCTAATAAAGTGTTCAACTAGAGAAGAAAAAGGTATAGCTAGAGCTGTTTCTGTGCTGCTAAAAACCAAATTTCCTTTTCATAATTTTTACAAATCCTTCAGAAGACACCTTTAAAGATATTATATGTGTGTCTTTGAATTTGTGTTGATGTGGTACAAAATTTTAGTTGAAATGAAGGCAAAATGAATTCTAGCATATAGAGGAAGAAAGTTTGTAAAATGACAAAACCATTAAAAGCAGTAATCTCCCATTATAAAAGGCTCAAACAGCCAGGTGCTGTGGTGCACACCTGTTATCCCAATACTCAGGGAGGCAGAGTCAAGCGGATCTCTGTGAGTTTGAGGCCAGCCTCATCTACAAAGTGAGGCTTTGTAGACAGCCAATCCTAAACAGAAAAACACTGTCTCATCAAAACAAAACAAAACAAAAGAGGCTCAAACAAAAAGTTCAAGTAAATATTATTATTTTGAAATTTATAACGTAGTTTCTTTATGATATTGATACCAAAACACTATAGAATCCTAAAATGAACACATTTTGAATTTAAAAACCGTATATGTTATATATGTTTATTACAGTCTACATTATCATTAATAACCCACTTGGACCTCAATTTTTGGGGAAAAGCTTTTAAACAGTTGTTTACTCTAAAATAGACAAGTATTCATGCAATACAGTTTGTAACTTTGGCTGTAATCTCACTTATATCCAGATCTCATGTTGAGGAGCTAAAGAATTAAGTCAGTGGTTCTCAGCCTGTGGGTTGAGACCCCTTCAGGGGTTGAATGACCCTTTCATAGGTGTCATGTAACAGATATCCTACATATCAGATATTTACATTACAATTCATAGCAGTAACAAAATTACAGTTATGGAGTAGCAACAAAAATAATTTTATGGTTGGGGGTCACCATAGCATGAACTATATTAAAGGATTGCAGCATTAGGAAGGTTGAAAAACACTGAGTTAAGTAGTAATTCTTGATCATTTATAAAAATTCAAAATCATGAAAAATACAAAAATATTGTGACAAATATGGTAACAGTCAAAACCCAAATAAATTGGAAAAGCCAATTAACCGTATTAGTGCAGCTTAAAGAATGTTTACTTTTATGTAAACTTCAAATTATTAGGGCCACCAAAGTACTCAGCTTCCTCTAGAAAATTTTTATAAGCACATGATGACATAGTTGGCTCATATCTTTTCATGAGCTACCAACAGGGATCTTTGGAGAGAAAGTCTACATTCCCAAACATTGTAGTTTATTGCTTATCTTTAGATATAAATTTTACACTGTAGACTAAAAGATCCATTGAAGCATTTAACTCATCTAACCTGTTATTAAAATTTTCATTTCCTTATATTTATGCCTAAGAAGATAACCATACTAGTGAAGTATCCAAATTTCTATATAATTAACAAAAATATTCACTTTCGTTATCTTAAGTTTATGATTTCTAAAAAGTTAATTTCCCCTCAGGAAAAGTGAAAAATACCTTAAATCCTTATACCAAGTTTGAGTGTTGTGTGTGTGTGTGTATGATATGTATATGCACATATATACATATATCACTTTTGCTCATCATGTGCTATCACAAATATGTAGTTGTCCCACAAAAGCCTTATGATGTCATTACCATGAGGTTCTACTTTATTACTTGATATTATACACTAAAGATATAAACTGTTGTTCTTAACTAAATGGCATCACTAGAGATATGAAAATCCATCTTGAGAAAAATTTAGAGGAAGAACGCCAAATACTACTACAGCAACAAAAAATATGTCGGAATCGAGCACGCAAATATTTCAAGGAGTCAAAACGGAGAAGAAAGTAAGTAACTGTATTTTATCCAGAAATACAGAAGTTAAGTTATTTTAATAGTTTCTCTACTTTATAGTGCTCCATAAACTTGAGTCATTGACCATGGTTTGTTTATAGAACAAATGATAAGGAGTCTTATGATTTTGTAAATTTTCTTTTTCTGCCTAAAAGACCAAGTCTATTTTCTAGTTCATAGGTTGTGACCATCACAGTTTTTCTTGATACAGAGCAGTTGTTACAGTGTCACAAATGTTTATTAAAATTACTACAAAATGCATTAATGTCTTTTGGGGGTTTGTATCATAATTAAAAGATCAACAAGTATTTAACTTCAAATACTGTAATTTGATTTACTATTCAACTTACATAATTTTTTATGTGCTGCCATTCATTCAGTTGCAAAAAGAGGGGAGAGATGAATTCTGGTAGAATGTTAAAGTCAAATTTTATAATCCATTACCAAAAACCTTTCTGTGGAGCGTATAAACTAAAATGAAGTCAAATGAAAAGTATCCAGTCACTTCTTAACATTTGGGGATTTTTAATTATTAAAATTTTACAGATACAGTTTTTTTGTTTCAATGTGTATGAATGTTTGTCTGGATGTATCTAAGTGCACTGTGTGCATGCCTGGTACTCACAAGACCACAAGAAGCTGTCAGATTCCATGAAACTAAGTTACAGATTGTGACCCACCATGTCGGTGCTTGGAACTAAATTCCCAGTGCTCAGTGAGTGCTAAGCCATCTTCAGCACCTGATTGTTAATTTTTTTATTAAACTTTTAAGACAGAGTTGTTATCTGTTTCTTAAAATTTTTTGTTACAGCCTTACCCGTATTCCTGTAGTCCATGGTAGTAGAAAACCCCTAGAGTTTATTAACTACATCATTGGGCATATGCTGCAAATCCCATTTGGGGAATATGAAATTGTTTACCTGTATTTTTTTTCCTGGCTTTGTATTTCTCTTGAGCTTAATCTGTTCTTTCTCCAACAATGTTGAAATTATTTAATGAAGTTTATTTTGGTTTTTGTTTGTATGTTTCTGTTTTTGACTCCTGAAGACTATACAAGGCATATAACAAGTGTTAATAAAAATTATCGTAGTCTTTTATCTAGTTTGTTGTCTACTCAAGTTGAAGTCAAAGAAGTACAGGGGTTTTAGTATTTACTATTTTCCCTTCAGATAGAGGGAAAACACCTTCCATTATTTCAGTTATCTTTGGAAATTCTCTTTAACTGTTTAAAATGTCATAGACTAGGAATCTTTAAGATTTTATATTCTAGAAGATTAAAAAATTAAAAATGTGATTCTTACCTTCAAATTGTTAATAGTGCAGTAATGAAAGGTGACAGTAACACTGTGGTGAGGGGATGAGGATGTGCTCAGTCCTCATGTGGCTTGATGTGCTGGAGAGGGGAAGGGGAGAAGGGATGGAGCACCCTTGGGATGTAAAGTAAATAAACTGACATTTAAAAAAAAAAAAAACAAAAAATAATATTGTGTTTGACTCGCTTATGAAGTAGGAGAGAAGCACGTATCCTAGACTCTAGGACAGGAAGAGTTCCTAGAATAGTTAGCCACATGTTAGCCAAGAAGCATGAAAGGAACCATGCTTTAGGGAGCCAGAAGAAGACAAGAAAAGTCTAATGTAATAAAATGTGACAGAAAATGTATGTATATGGGTGTTATGTGGGAAAATGTGGATGAATATCAGATGACAGGAGATAATTTATGAAATTATATGTATACAAATCAAAAAAATTAAAGAATTTGCCCTGTGCTAGATCATAAAGAAATGATCTTTAGATTATAATAAAGAAACAAAAGTAGAGCTGTTCAATGATCAAATTTATATCTTAGCTTATTATACCAAAGAAGCAGCAGATGAAAACAAAACAAAAGAGACTAGAGGCAAAAACCAAGGACATTTGCTCAACCATTTTCATTTATTCATAATAGCCAAAATCTAGAAACAACCCAGATGTCCCTCAACTGAGGAATGGATACAGAAATTGTTCATTTATCCAATGGAATACTACTCAGCAATTAAAAACAAGGAAATCATGAGATTTGCAAGCAAATGGTGGGAACTAGAAAAGATCATCCTGAGTGAGCTATCCCAGAAGCAGAAAGACCCACATGGTATATACTCACTTATAAATGGATAAAAACCACAGTAGAAAACTGTTAGATTATCTAGGCAGGTATCTGAGCATGGATATGGGCTTGGAACTGAGGAGATACTGTCAAAAGTCAGGGTCAGAAAGAGAATGGTCAGAGTTACACAGTAGGAAAATTCCTAATATTTTAATGTAAATCTTTCTAAAATCACTTCACATTGTAAGCTTTTATACACATTGATAAAGGTAGTTTGATCTTGTACGATAGAATTATTGGTATAGCATGAAATCTCTAGTGCTGTTATATTACTGTATTGTTCTTGAGCTAGTCTGCTTTATTGTCCTCTTTATGTCTTTTCTCTAATTCTTTTAGTTACTGTTTCCTCATTGATTTATTTGCTGTTTTTTTTTCTCATACATACATGCAGTGTACAGTAAGTGGGCTCTGACAGGTAACATTGGTGAATTCTATTGAAGACTTTATAACTTCACTGTTCACTGTGATAACTTTTTTGAAATTTAACTCTTTTCACTGAAGTAATACAATTTTAACCTCAGTAATTTAAAAATGCAGAGATTGGAAAGTAAAAATACCAAATATAACTTGTCTTTACCTATAAAAATTATGTAAAATACTTAAAGATGTACTCAACACTTTCTTAAGAAGTAATTGCAAATTTATTGGCAATTGTGAGTTTACCATACGTCTTTGACCCAGTTTCCTCCAATGATAACATTTTATAAAATTATAGTATGATGTCAAAACAGATTAGTGATATTGACATGGCCAAGACACATAGTTCCTTTCATAGTTGCAGTCCTTTCTTCCTAAGCACCTCCCCCGCCCCCAATCTACTGTTCTTCATTTCTGGTTTGGTTTTGTTCATTTTTCCACTGTTAAATAAATAAGATCTGGTCACATGCAACCTTTGCGGATTGATTTTCTCGGAACATTCTGGGATAATCATCCAGATTGTTATAGTCATCAATAGTTCTTTCATTCTTATTGCAGTATTCCATAATACCAAATATATGCTGGGTTCAAGTTGTTGAGTTTGTTGTTGGTTGTGGTGGTGGTGGTTTGTTGGGTTTTGGTGGTAATTTGGGTTGTTTGTTTATTGCCATACTTCTACCACTGAGCTACATCCCCAGTCCTACAACAGAGTTTGTTTAAACTGTCTGCCCATTGATGGGCACCTGAGTCATTTCTGTTTGGGGTGGTGTGGGTAGAAGCTGTGAGCATTCATGTAAACACTCATATGAACATAGGCTTTTCTTTTTCTGGAATAAATGGCAAAGAGTACATTACTGACTCATATGTATGCTCTCTCCATGTTTAGTCTTTTAAAACATGTAGCCTTTTTTTCAGAGTGGTTCACTGCACCCAGAGCAGTGAAGCATCCAGATTTTCTACAGAGCTCATTGGTTGCTTCTGTCGCTTCTTTGTGTTAGCCATTCTGTTAGGTGTTTAAGAAGATCATTGTGGCTAAAGCTTACAGCTCCCAGTAGCTAGTGGTGCAGAAGATTCTTCATGTGCTTGTTTGCCATCTGCCTGTCCCTTTCATGTTCTTTTCTCTAATTCTTTTAACCATTAACTGTTTACACATTAATTTATTCACTGTGGGGTTTTTTCATACACACATGCAGCTTGCAAAGGTCATGTCCATTCCATCCTCTGTACTCTATCTTCTGTCTCCAGTCACATCCCAGACCCTGGTATTTCCTTTAAGTTTCCACATATGAGAAAAAGAAAAGACATTCTACTTGACTTTCTATGTCTGAATTATTTGTATAGCATAGTATCCTCTGTTTCCATTCATTTTCCTGCAAATGACAGGGTTGTATTCTTCCTTCTGTATGAAAGATACATACTTATTGTGCGTATGGACCATACTTTCTTTGTCCATTCATCTGTTGGTAGATACGAGGCTGATCCCATAACTTGGCTTATGTGAATAGTTCTGTAATAAACTTGACAGTGCAGATAACTGGTTTGTATACTAACTTCATTTCTTTTGGATATTTTGCAATGTGTGGAATAGCTGGATCATGGGATATTTCTGTTTCCAGTTGTTTGGATATTTGGGAGATATCCACACTGTTTTCATAGTAGTTTGTTAACTAAAGTTCCCGAATGAAAAAAAAAAAAATCTGCACCCACATTAAACATTCTACGAGGCTGATTGATTTTATTATAATTTCAGTGACTATGGAAAGTTGGAAGACTGCAGGTCCAGAGCCAAATTATCTTTAGACACCATTAGTTCTCTAAAGAACAATATATTGCATACTTCTTTATTTGACCTATATCTATTTGATAAGTCCTTTCAAAATATATAAGCAAGTCAGATGGAAGGGGAGGAGGACCTCCCCTATCATTGGGCTGGAGAGGGGCATAGGAGAAGAAGAGGGGAGGGAGGGTGGGATTGAGAGGGGAGAGGAGGAGAGAGGGGCAACAGCTAGGATACAAAGTGAATAAACTGTAATTAATAAAACTAAAATATAAAAGTTAAAAATAAATAAATTTTAAAAAGAAAAATGTGTATATACAGATAAGCAGACGTCTAGCTTCCACTAACTCAAAAGATGAGATAGAATCTAAGCTATCCCTGCTTTGCTGTAAGCCACCTACCTGATGTGTATACCAATGTATTTTTAAAGTATCTTGATTTATTATTTCCTTTTTTCTGAAAACTTTATAAAATTGCTGCCATATTAGAACATTATATTTGAAGTAAGTCAAATCTATATTGCCAGGCAATGGCTACTTATATTTGGCTCCAGTATTACCTCTTATTCCCTTTGAGGTGAGAGTTGTGCTTTTTGTATCAGTAGCCTATACTAATTTTCATTCCTGCCAGCAACATTAAAGGGTCTTGTTTCTCCTTGTGTGGTGGTTTGAATAGGAATAGCCCCAAAGACTCATATGTTGGCCCATAGGGAGTGGCACTATTAGGAGGTGTCATCTTTTTGGAGTGTGTGTGGCCTTGTTGGAGGAAGTGTGTCACTGTGGAGGTATGCTTTGAGGTATCAGATGCTCAGGCTAGGCCTAGTATAGCATTCACTTTCTGCTGTCTGCAGATCCAAATATAGAACTCTCTGTTCCCCGCCATAAAGATAATGGATTAAACCTCCGAAATGTAAGCCAACCCCAATGAAATGTTTTCCTTGATAAGAGATGCTGTGGGCCAGGCGGTGGTGGGCCAGGTGGTGGTGGTGCTCACCTTTAATCCCTGCACTCAGGAGGCAGATGCAGGCAGATCTCTCTGAGTTTGAGACCAGCCTGGTCTACAGAGTGAGCTCCAGGACAGCCCATGGCTACACAGAGAAATCCTGTCTTGGAAAAAAAAAAAAGTTGTTTTGCCATGGTGTCTCTTCACAACAATAAAGCCCAAACTAGGACAACATCGTTACTTGCACTTTTTAAAATTTATTATTCTAGTGGGCAAGGTGGCACTTCATTGTATCTTCGAACTATAGAATATTGAGCATTTTCTAATGTATTTATTGCATATTTGTAGTCCACATTTTGTGAAGTATATAGTCAGATCATTTTCTGCTTTTTTTTACTAAATTGCTTGGGTTTTGTTAAGTATTTAAGTTCTTTATATATTCTAGAACTTATCACCATGTTCAGGTCCCAAAGTCCTAGCCAATCAACTTCCTCTTTTAAGAAGACTCTTCTAGTAAGATAAATACATGGATGGGTGGGTAGGTAGATAGATGATAGAGATAGATAGATAGATAGATAGATAGATAGATAGATAGATAGAACACCATTCAACAGTAAGAGCATGTTCTCAGAAATGTTTCATTAGGTGATTTCATGGCAGTGTAAACATCAGTGCTTACCTGAGCCGTATCTACCTAGAGAAGCATTCCTTGCTGATGTTAGTGTGTCTCTACGGAAGTACCATTGCCTTTTTCTTATTATTTTTAATACATTATGATCTAGTAAGTAGAATTTTTTTTTCTATAATTGAACCTAAAGATAAATGTGAATGTGACTTAGGGACCTTAATCTTAGGATTGAAAGTTATGAGCTTTAGTTAACTGATAGTGACATGCTTATTTTTGGCTGATATCACAGCCTTTAAAGAAATGCAGTACTGTTTTATCTTTGTATTATACATTATTAATTTCTTCTGATAAATCAAATATACATTTCCTGTATTTGGATGTTTTCTTCACTAGTTTGTTTTTCCAGCCAAGTTAAAAAAAAAATAACCCATTGAAAAGATGGGAATTTCAGTATAGATTTGGGACAATTCAAGTAATTTTCCATCTTGAGAAGAACATGAGCATGCTGTGCCTCTTGGCATTTAGAAAGCTTGGGATGCTTTCTTGAGTTTGTCTCTTGCAGGCTGTTAACACCATCATTTGATATTTTTAACCTTGAAAAATATTTTCCTGTTGCAATTTCAATTTGGAAGGCTACTTTATCCCTAGTTTTTAATTTCTAATACCTCAAACTGTGGTTGAGTTTTAAAAGTTAAGTATCATGTTTGAAGATTGTAACTACCTATATCTGAAATAGAGTTCTGTACAAGAAAAAGAAAGGTATCACAAAAGGCAGTCTCTCCAGTTCCACACGCTATCTCTTGGGGCCTTGGGTACTCTTAATGCTACTGCTTATTATGTTGCTACAGAAAACTGTCACCATGGCACATTATTTGTTGTTAGGAATACTTCCAGCAGAAGTAAATGGCACTGCACAGTGGGAGACTCCTGGGAAAACAAAACAAATAGTTGGCATATGATTGTCATTTAATGAGGCAGAACTGCGCATGTTGAGCAGACCCTTCAAAAGTCACCCAGGCAGACTGTGTCCTCTGAAAAATGCTCAGCCCAGAGGCAATGGGTAATGACAACATGGTCATACAAGTCTAAATTCTAGAAGTGGTGGAGTCTTCCTCTCACCTTCATCACCTGTTTCTTCATTCCCACTGAGGGTCTGATACATGACCAAATAAAAGCAACTCTGTGACTCCTGATAGAGAAAGGAAAGAGCTATCATGTAACATCGCTATACTTATAATTCTTAAGACTTCATCATCGGACCTATCACAGAGCTCAAGAGTAGAAGCATTGGCTTTGCTGGTCATGTTCTGTCAGTGCTTTAATTTATTACAACTTAGTAAAGATTATATTCTACAGTCTTGGAAAATACAATGTAAAATTCTTTTCTGGGTACATTTTAATATCTGTGGAACAATATAAAGTAATAGAGATGATGTTTTACTATTAGAATAACTCTATAATTACAGCAAAGAGGACACCACCTCTTGGCTTCAGAATCTACCATTCCTTACTGCTAAGCTGGCTATTTTCTCAGCTTCCACGTGCAGGAGCTGTTTTGTCTCTTTTCCTAACTGAGCACTTGCTTGCAGTTACTTCTCCTAGAGTGCTTTCTTTCTCCATAATTTTCACATATGTCCCCTGTCTAGCTCTAATGCCATGTCTCCAGAGAGAAATGAAATCTAACTTTCTAATTAGTGTTGTTTGTTTTAATCAGAATTGTTTTATCATTTTTAAATATACATTTTATCATTTTTAAATAGGACCAGGTATGGTGGCACATGCTTTTAATCCTAGCACTCAAGAGACAAAGGCAAGAAGATCACTAAGTTCTAAGCCAGCAGACTCACATAGCAAGTTCCAGGCCAGCCAGGTTACGTAGTGAGAGCTTCTCTCTAAAAGCAAAGAAACAAAAGTAGTAAATAGTTTACTTTAAATATTTATTCCCCCAAACCAATAAATAACAGGTAAGTGGTTTAAAAACTATCAGCTTAGACTTATTTTATATGGATCTTTTGCTGCAGTATAACACCTCGCTAATACTTGCTAACCTAAAACCGCGTGTTCTGATTGTCTGTGTTGACTAGTGAAGCTGGTTGATTTTTCATAGAGAAGGCTGTTTCATTCAGATTTCATCTGTGATTTTCCTGAAGGTTTGTCTGTGGTGATCTAGAGGTTCTGTTGAGCTTGGTATTCACTACGCTTCTTCAGTCACATGCTTTGTTCCAGGGCTTGATTAGCTAATATTACTGGAAACTAGCTAATATTACTGGAAACTAGCCAAGTGGTTCTCTGCCTTTAGCTGTGTCTCTCTGTAGCTAGCCTGGGCTGCATCCCAATGTGGTGGTCTTAAGGTCATCAATAAAAATATTTGTATCCTGTCATTTCCTACAGTGAGTGTTCTCAAACAGCAAGTTAAATGCTGCAAAACTTCAAATGTAGCCTGAGAAGTCAGACAACATCACTGTCATAGCAGCCTATTGGTTATAAGAGAATCAGAGAACCAAACTCATTTAGGAGGAGCTGCATAATCATAGGAGAGAATGCATAGAATCTGTAAAAACTTTGAGCAGTGCTGACATCTCAGTAACATTGGGTCTTTTAACCCATGACTGTAGATTAGCTTTCCTTTGGAATTCTCTCATCTGTACTTTATATAGCCTTTGATATATGTCATTTTTGCCTCTTTGATTGAATTTATCCCTAAAATGTATGTGTGTGTATGTGTGTGAATGAAAGGATTTTCTTAATGTCTTTTCTGGATGGTTCATTATATAATGATGTACATAGAAAGGCATTTTTAAAAGATGTTTACCTCTTTTTAAACATTAATTTATTTATATATATATACATATATATATGAGTGCTCTATTTGCATGTATGACTATATGACTGAAGAGGGCATCAGTTCTCATTTTATATGGTTTTGAGGCATCTCTTGAAAACCTAAAGCTCTGTCCCCCAGTTTCATAGACAAGGCAGGCCTTTAACAGTGGCCATGGTAACCTGGAACAGGAAGAACCTTAAAAGAGTTCATCCAGCTGCCCCCCAAGTTCATACACAATAAAGTAGTGCCTTTGGATGCTTTCCTACCAGTGTCAGGCTGACGTGTATTCTTCCTTTTAATCAAACAGTTCTTGAGTAATACAAACACATATTTTACAAGAGTAAAATTAACTAAGGTAGTACAACTGAAATAGAGAAGAAAAAGTGCCTAGAGGAAATAAAGAGGAAAGTTAAGAGCAGTGGGGACGTGGGGCAGACAAGATAGCTCAGTAGATAAAGATGTTTGCCTTGCAAACCTGAAACTTGGGTTTGACCCCTGGGACCCCATACAGATGGAAGGAAACAAACCGGTGCCACTGAGTTGGCCTCTGACCGCCACTAGTTGCCTGTAGCATAGGCACCTCACCTCACATAACAATGGTAAATAGTTTTTAAAACTGGTCGTTACAGGGCAAATGTTTGTAACTTTGCTAAAGAGTTCTGGGTTCCATATTTATAAAAGAAGATAAAAACCAACTTTTGTACATAAGCACATAAAACTTATATGACAGCCAATTTTAAACTTTTTATGTAAAAGGAAAAAGTCTTTTTTTTTTTTTTTTACTCCCTCATAATTTGCAAGGCTGTTTTGTCACTAGTAAGTACCAGAATCAGTACTTAGAAAAGGCTTTTTGCCCAGCAGGGTACATTAGCAGGCCTGAAAAATCAGAAAGGGGCCTCACTGCAGAACCTTCTCTCAGTTACAAAAAAACTGAATCATGGTCTGAAATTACTATTTTACAAACATTTAAATTCTTAGCCAATGGCTTGTTTAAAATCTGAAATTTGTTTCCTCTGAGTAAAATAAAAACTTATCAAACCATCTATTCTGTTTTATTCAGCTTCTTGTCTATCTCTCCTATTTCCTTTATATGTTAAATGTAGAGCTTTCGAAGAGAAACTCAGAGAACAGGAAGAAAGAGAGTATCAAATCAGAGAAAGAATCCTGCAGCAGAGAAAACAGAAGTTTGAAGAAGTGACTGAAAAATTCCAGCGTGCCCATGTTCCTCTCTTTCAAAGAAGGAGAGCAGGTAACTTCAGCCCTGGAATAATTCTGAAAACAAAAATGAAAGTTGCATTCAAATTTCAGGAAAAAATAAAATTATACATTAAGAAAAAGGTGAAGCAGAAACTGAAAGCATAGCAGCCCGGTGTGCCGCTTGAGTGACAGGTACTTTAACCAAATGAAAAACGGGAATTTGATTTCAATTTAATTTAGAGAATATTGTGATGGCTCCATTAGTAAGTTCTTTATTCATTCACAAATTTCTTTCAACTTCACGCTAGTTCACAATGTTTTGTCTTTTTAAAGTCAATTTTGTAAATAACTTCACAGAAAGAAAATTAACAGTTAGGTTGAAGAAATCAGTGTCACATTCATTATGACAGTTTACTTGTGGTTTGCTTCAAATTTTTATCTGAGAGATTGGCAAAAAGTCTACAAAGTAATACAATCTAATAATCTATGACCCATAACCAATTAAGAATTTAAATATAATTGGGCCGAAGAGATGGCTGCATGGATAAAGCCCTTGAGAGGCATGAGGCTGCAGTCTGCAT
This sequence comes from Meriones unguiculatus, assembly GCF_030254825.1. Taxonomy (NCBI): domain Eukaryota; kingdom Metazoa; phylum Chordata; class Mammalia; order Rodentia; family Muridae; genus Meriones; species Meriones unguiculatus. Next base: position 149,118,849 of record NC_083349.1, on the reverse strand, counting down.
ATCCAGAACCACAGGAAAATCAGGCAGATGTGGCAGCCTGTACTCACAGCACATAGAAGCACAGGGCATTTCTGGAGCAAGCTACTGGCTACTATTGATAAGCTCTGGGTTCAGATATGAGACCCTGCCTGAATAAAGTGGAGAGCGATTGAAGCAGACACCCAGCATCAGCCTCCACACCCACACACACCTGCACCCACACACATATACAAATATATTTAAAAAGAATTTAAGTGTGAATATGATTGATGCTTTTATATCACATCCAAATAGCAAGGCAGAACTAATAATATGTCCAAGCTCACTAAAGAAAGGTTGGCAATACCATCATGTACCCAGCCAACATATATTGTACTGTGTTATACTCTGTCCCTAGCTGCACTAGGCTAGCTACAGAAATATGTTATTATACTCTCACACTAAAAACCACAGTGTATTTTGGATAAGAATTTAAACAGTATTGTTGGCACAATAATTGATGTGATAGCAGAATGTTTAACAGCTGTGAAAACATAAGAAAGAATGCTCAACCTATGTGAGGACCCTAGGCCATTGTTTCCATAAAATGACATACGTGACTCTTGAATCAGTATCTTGCCAGGCAAGGAGAAAAATAAAGGATAATCCAAGTGGAAGAAACAGCTCATGTAAATGCACTGTGTCTTTCAGAGTATTGAAACTTAGGGCATAAGACAAGAAGAATACTAACTTGAAACTAAAGAAGTCAGTTGGTGCCAGCTCCTGGAGAACGTCGTATGCCATGCTAGAAAGCTATCTTTATATACAAAATGCCATTCAGAACTGGAAAGCAAGCCATTTCTGGGTCAGTAAGGAATCTTAATATAAACAGGGGCTACAAAGAACACTGACATAATCAAAAGACACCAAAACATGCTAGAGATGTCAGAGACAAAAGCTGGTTCAATGTTTGTACGGTGTCAGGACACAGACTTGGCTATCTTATAGCTAACCAGTTTCTAGATGGTTTCTGTCTTTCCTCTTGGGTGTATGCTGGCTACCAAATTGCCAGCCAGGGGATTGGTGTTCTAGACAGAAAAAAAACAGAGGAAGAGGTAAAGTTATGCCACTGAATCCCCTTAAATCTTTCCTTAGAAGCCTCCATGCATGTGTTTTTATTTATTTGTTTGGCTCCATGTGTAAGGGAACCTGAAACTTTCTTGATATCAGGTATGTTTCTACTCCTAACACTATGAGCTCTTACAAGAAAGGAAATGGACAATAGAGGGAGGCCTCTCGCCGTGAAATGTGTTGGTAAGAAGGATAGTTATAGTGACAGCTTGCACTGTGGACAGAAGTAGAGACATGCTGGAGCTAAAAGGCCAGGAAGACACTAACTCTGGAAAGAGGTGTTAAGTTCCTCAGTTGAGCTGTAACTGTATATAGACATAAGAGGTTATCTAATTCACATACCACAATCCATAAGATTATTGCATGTAGGAAAAGAAAAACTACAAGGAAAACAATGCCTTGGAAACATGTCAGAGCATCACACATAATATGCATTAATAAATAGCAGTATTTTACCAACATATTCATTATATGTAATAAATTTTATTTTTATATTTTCATACATATATATATTATCATATTTACTCCCATTACCCTCTCGTGTCTAAAATTCAAGTTTGAAATAACTCCCATGTTATTTGGCTTTGTTTAAACATTTTGGAGAAAATTGCAGACAGTTGAATAGTGGGGAAGTATGTTGACATGAATATTTTAAAAGTAAAAAGGTGTTTGGGTTTTTTTTAATTTTAATGTTACGTTTCAAGCCATGCAGTAGTGGCACACACCTTTAATCCAGCACTTGTGAGGCAGAGGCAGGCAGATCTATGCACATTTAAAGCCACCCTAGTCTACAGAGAGAGTTCCAGGACAGCCAGGGCTACACAGAGAAACCCTGTCTTGTAAAAAAAAAAAAATGATAGCCCCATCTCTCTGGGGCTGGAGAGATGACTCAGGCCCGAGGCTGGAGACATGTCTCAGGGGTTACAAGCACTGGCTGTGCTTCTAGAATGTCTAGAGGTCCTGAATTCAATTCCCAGCAACCACATGGTGGCTCACAACCATTGGTTCCTTCTTCTGGCGTGCAGGTGTATATGCGGCAGAACACTGTGTACATAGTAAATAAATCTTTTATAAAAAAAAAAAAAGTTAGGTTTCCATAAAGAGTTAGAACTGGAAAATCATCTCTATCCCTAGGCTTTGAATTATGTATAGCATTTAATGAGTGGAACATAGTATCTCCATATGCCAGGGATGCAAGGAGGCTACATTCTTAAAAGACAGCCATATTTTTAACAGGATGAACAGTGAGAGGGAGAGCATTAGAAGCAAGGGAAAGAGAGTGTGTTGAGTATAATAGTAGACATTTAAAGGCTTTGAACGTGGAGGTATTGAGAAAGCAAGGGTGGATGAGAGGTTTACAGAGCAGTAAACCTCTGTAAACTAGTGAGGTAGTTTACCTCACTATGAGATAGTGTCCATGTAGCGTGTGACTGTGAGGACGCCACTTGCCTCCTTCTTAACTCTGCTTCCTCGGTTGTAAAATTCAAATAGTCCCTGTGTCGTAGCCAGGATGAGCGTACTTACAAAGTGCTTGAAATAAGCTGTATAGCAGTAAATGCCCAAATATTAGTTGATTTCATTTCATTCACAGGAATATTTAAAAAATTGTTAAAAATTTGAGAAGGTGAGATCAAATGTAGATTTTATATATCAGAAAGTCCTATGTTTTTCAAATTTTCTTTTTTCCAAATATTTTCATAAAATTGATGATGAAATCTCAAAGTAACAGTTTCTTTTTTAGGACTTATATGTCAAAATTGAATTTTTTATTCTATTGCAAATATATTATACAAGAGATTTGAAATATTTTATCAGCCAGGTAAATTATATATCATGAAATCACTGGTGGTAGAATGATTCTTTACTGTTTGTTTGTTTACTATTCCATTAGTTTTTCAAACTCCAGTTCCTCCATTAGACGAGGCCCTTAAACAAATTCAAGATTCCAACTTAAAATCAGAAGTAAACATTCCTCTTTCCCGCAAGCCAGCAACAGACTGGCGGTAAGTAGTTTATTATGACTATGTTAGTATTACTGAACTGCTACTACTCAGTATAATAACCAGTGGCTTTCTACTCACTGAATTTGTCATCTTTTTCACTGGTAAATCCTTATTTTTGTTTTAGAATTTATTCCTTTTAATTCTTAATGAATTAAGTCAGAATTGTAATTTTCTGTAATACTGAATATTTTATGTAAAATATCAGAACTGTTTTAATATATTGATGTTTGTTGTTGCCTATACTGAAGAGAGAATTCTTTACATTGCATTGGTAGAAATTTACTCTAAAAAGAATAATTTTATGGTTGCAGTGTTCTTTTTTCTCACTCAGAATATTTTTGTTGTTGTCTCAGTAAAAACTAGTCTCTTGTTCTCTCCAGAATTGCACAGTAATTCTTATTAAAGTAGTTACGTGGATTCACCAGGCACCAGGCTTCCTCCATAAATGTGTTTTGATGTTAGTATATGCAGAAAACTAGATGAAGCATTGGAAAGCAATGTGGAATAGACTGTTAAACATACAGTGCTGGAGGCTGGAGAGATGTCTCAGTGGTTAAGAGCACTGGCTGCTTTTCAGAGGAACTAGGTTCAATTCCCAGCACCCACATGATGACTGTAACTACAGTTCCAAGGGATCTGATGCCCTCTTATACACATACATGCAGGTATGTCAGTTTGAATAAAAATAAATCTTTTTTAATTAAAATATATGTAGTCCTTAATCTATAACCTTAGAAAGAAGTTAAATGATGCTTTGGGAAACATCAGGACTGGGGTCATAGCTTCACATATGTAAGGCTGGGATTGATCCCCAGCACCACAAAAAAATCACATTAGTTATATTCAAATGAGTAGAAGTAATCAGAACACTTGTGTGGAGATATTAATAATTCAGGTGTAAATGTTCTTATTATTTATGTATCTAGAATATTATTTCATTTTCAGAATTCCTCTGGTCAAAAGTCCTCTTCATTAGAGCTAAAAACAAATAATTTAATTAGAGTATTCATTAGAGTCTGAGAAAGAACTAGACTCTTTTATTTTAAAGAATCTAGGAATGCTTCAGCCAGGCTTTGAAGAAAACATGAGTTCATAAGGACCAGTGATGAACAGCACATGCAAAGTCCACAAGTAATAATATATTGAGGGTAAAGTGTAGCGGAATCTGCTGGCACTGTAGCTCAGGGTAGTGTGCTCACTGAGCATGCACCAGACCCAGGTTTCACCCCAGCACTACAGAGAGGGAGAGAGAGAGGAAAAAGGCAGAAATGGGCGAAGAGACAGAGACCCATAAAAATAAATATTGGTAGTGCAGGCGAATAAGAGAATACACATACTAAGAGCTTACCTGGATACGTGATTAGAGAGAGGTGGATCTGTATGTTATGAAGTAGAAACTTTGGGGCCATCAAGATGGCTTAGCAAGTAAATACACTTGCAGCCAAGCTTGACCGCCTGCATTCGATCCCCAGGACCAACGCAATGCAAGGTATCTTCTGTCTTCCACATGCATTCTGTGGCATGTATGTGTACCTCCACACAGAAACGCACACAAATAAACAAATATAACTTTAAAGGAAGTGAAATATAAACTTATTCCTGAGATTTTTAAGAGAATTTTAAGCAAAATCATTTTTTAAACATACCATTAAAATCATTACATACAGTTGTGGATGTGGGGGGAGAGAGAGCAGATAATGGAGAGAAGAAGGAAGGGAGAAGAGAAAAGCTATTTTATGAAAAGAATGCATTATGAGTTTGGTGTGATAATGTAAGGAAAATGAAAGCAGCAAAGGTAAAGGTGAGAATTCTGTAGCTAGAAGTTAGAGACTTCTCAAAAAAATAAATAAATAAAACCACTGTATAACCCAGCTATTTCACTCCTGGGCATGTACCCAAACAACTCCATACCCTATCAGGGAGATGTTTGCACCCCTTGTTTATTGCTGCTTTATTCACGATCGCAAAGAACCGTCTTCGTTATCCATCAATAGATGAATGGATAATTTTGGTATATGTGTATATATGTGTATATATATATATATGTGTGTGTGTGTATGTGTATATGTGTATATATATATATATATATATACGTGTGTATATATACATAAAGGCCAAAATTATATATATGCATATATAATGAAACACTGCTCAGCTCTAAAGAAAAAAAATTTTTTAAATGTACAGGAAAAAGATGGATCAAGTGAGTTCACACCATTTCAGAAAGAAAGAAATCACATATTCTCTCTCATATATGGAATCTAACCAATAATATGTACATATGTAAACAAATGTACATGTGGGTACAGTCTAACACGAAAACAAAGCTAAATATGTGATGAGAAAGAAGTGACTGCAGAAATGGATATGAGTTATGAAAATAATATAAAACCAATTGTTTTTCTAGTGCTAATTTTATCATGATTTTTTTATTTGTTGGTAGATATGTGAATAAAGTATATTCAATACTAAAAATGTAAAATTTCATGTGAAGCTTCACAATTTCCATTTCAAATAGCAATTCTAACTGGATATAAGTTTGTTAAGTTGTATAGACTTTGGGTCTGACTAACTTTGATGTGTAATGTTTTTATTTATTTGCGAGGTTTTTACAGTGAACTTCACTTGAAAAGAGAATTTGGTGATATTTTAATTTTTTTTTACTTAAGCTTTTTAAATCAGAAGCTAGGAGTCCAGTTATAAATGTTAACCTTGTTATCAAAATTGAAATAAGAAAGCCGGGTGTGATAGTGCACGCCTGTAATCCCAGCACTCTGGGAGGGAGAGGCAAGTGGATCTCTGTGAGTTCCAGGCCAGCCTGGTCTACAAAGTGAGTCCAGGACAGCCATGGCTAAACAGAGAAATCCTGTCTCAAAAAAAGAAAAAACAAAAACAAACACACACACACACATACACACACACACACAAAAAAAAATTGATTATAAGAGGACTAAAAAGAGATAACGAAGGTTGTGATTTTATTGTTACTTAAATGTTTTTAATATTTTGTTTATGAAATCAGACTGTGGTTTCATTCAGTATATTGGGTAGGTCCTACACATACATTGTTTCCTATAGTGCTGTTCATATTTTTAAAAAAATCCAGAAATAAGCAGAAAATACCATAAATGTAAGTGAATGAACTGAGGGTAGAACTTGACCTGAAACAAATGAGGAGGACGTTCATCAGAGATAAGCACTTCCTGCAGGTTAATTAGCTTAACTTTTTAAAGGGAGTTGTGGGTAGGAAAGGTAGAAAGAAAGCCAAGAATTAAACCAGGAAGAGCTTTAAGTAATGTGTTCTAGAAATAATCAGTGAAAGAATCAAAGCAAGCTCTCTATATTTATGTTTTGGAGGTTTTGCCAAATGAATGGGGCAGCCTGAAGGTGGGAAAATTCGATAACTTTAGTCGGTCAAAGTGATGAGTCAGGCTTATCAGCTGCCAAGGAGGGAAGTAGAAGATGGGAAAGAGTCAAGGATGATTCCAGAGACAGAATTTGGTCAGCAAGTAGATGGTGAAATGCTGAAGCCACTTATCAAAATTGAAGGGTGAGGATAAGAAAGAGGGTAGAGCTCATGGTAAGCATTTTGCCACATTGAAAAGAATATGACTATGAAGGAGGAATCAACAGGTTTAGGGAGAGAGTAGTTGACAGCAAGATAGGGTATGTTGTAAGTTTGAAATGTAGGGTTTTCAGGAACCAGTTACTTGTAATAAGAAGTCTAGGCCATGAATACAGATGTGACAGTCATCACAGATAACAGTGGTGTCTATCAGTGGTGGTTTTGAGTTAAACAGTCAGAATGCCACATGTTAACAAGACATTATCCTTAGATAGGAACATTCTTCAGAGCAGACCACAAAGCAGTTGAAAGCTAGTTTTTGCAGAGTCCATGCCTCTTAAAAGTGACAGCACCATTGAGAAACAATGCCATCACAGTGGGTGAGCTACTTCCCAAGGAAACAACTTAGAAAGGTATCCCCCAATTCTCACTCAGAAAGGCAAACAGGACAGACATAGGAAGAGGGAGAAAACAGGGAACAGGAAAGGAGTCTACCACAGAGGGCCTTTGATACCCTGCAGGGTATCAAAGCAGGTGCTGAGACTCATAGCCAAACTTTCGGCAGAGTGCAGGGAATCTTATGAAAGAAGGGGGAGATAGAAAGACCTGGAGGGTCCAGGAGCTCCACAAGGAGACCAACAGAACCAACAAATCTGGGCCCCTGGAGTTCTTTCTGAGACTGATACTCCAATCAAGGACCATGCATGGAGGTAACCTAGAACCCCTGCACAGATGTAACCCATGGCAGTTTAATCTCCAAGTGGGTTCCATAGTAATGGGAACAGGGACTGTCTCTGACATGAACTCAGTGTCTGGTTCTTTGATCACCTACCCCTGAGGGGGAAGCAGCCTTACCAGGACACAGAGGAGGACAATGCAGACAGTCCTGATGAGACCTGATAGGCTAGAGTCAGAGGGAAGGGGAGGAGGACCTCCCCTATCAGTGGACTTGGGGAGGAGCATGGGAAGAGAAGAGTGAGGGAGGGTGGGATTGGGAGGGAATGAGGGATGGGACTACAGGTGGGATACAAAGTGAATAAACCATAATAAAGTAAATGGAAAGAAAGGTACCCCCAATACTGAATTATCCCATTGAGAAGAATAAAAGAATCTTGTCAGTCCTTTTACAGACATGCAGATGCAGAGAATCTCACAGTCAGTTACAGAAGATTCCACAAGTTCTAGTAGAGTAGGAGGAAGGTCTCCAAACCCAAAAGTTCCAAAAGGCTGACCTCAAGTGTGAGCATGAGAAGGGGCTACCAGAGAGGTAGAAAAAGGTAATAGCTGGGAAACTAAACCAGTAAAGACAGTGTTCACATTTCTGTTGTACAGTGATGGGGTTAAGTATTTCATCATAAGCAAAGCAACATATTGAAGTGAAACAAGCTAGAAATATGTTAAGAAACCAGAGTTGGACACATCCAGGCAGCATGACTTTAGAATATTATGGGAAAGCTTGTCTGCACAGAAGATAGCACATAATGGCCATGGCAGGAAGATTCATAGGGAACACTGACCTTAAAGCTTCTAAACCAGGGGAGGAGGTTCTGGAAAGGGACAGGGAAGAGATGAGGGAGGGATGGTGGGAGTAGGAGGGAATGAGGGATGGGACTACGGCTGGGATACAAAGTAAATAACCTGTGATTAATATTTAAAAAAAAGCTTCTAAACCACTTAGCATTTTTATAGAGACCCTTCACTTTCCAGTTTCCTTTTCTGTATTCAATTATTATTTTGTGCTGATCATATATTTTTCATCTAAAAAACAACTCTTTTGTACAAAGAATGAAAGCATTGTTCTTTTTCTTGCTCAGCAGTGCTCAGTTGTTTAAAATCTTAAGGTTTAAACACTTGAAATAACTTCAATTCTTCTGAAGCAAAGAAATACTTTTAGCAAATCTATACTAAAAAATAACTAAATATTATATATTGTCTTTGTGAGACATAACCTTCATTATGTATCAAAATATCTACCTTTCATGTTTTTATAATATACTTTTGACTGTGAATTGTGTGTATGTGTGTGTGTGTATATATATAGCATAAATCTTCATTTGAAAAGCATATAGATATAATCTGTGGGAGAAAATACTATGGTTAACTAATAAACAGAAATAACTCACAGTGTTAAATATTATATACTAAATAGTCTATAAACTAAATGTCATATAAGTATGAAATTTTAGACTATTAGTGATCATATATTAGGTTCTTGGAAATTTATTGCAAATGTTTATGCAAGAAGTAATAAGCTATTATGTTATAAATACATTCAGTAGAATATAAACATAAACTGGGTTAAAAAATTAAGTGATACCGGGCACAGTGGTACATGCATGTAATGCCAGCACTCTGGGAGACAGAAGCAGGCAGATTTCTGTGAATTTGAGGCCAGCCTGTCTACAGAGTGAGTAAAGGACAGTCAAGACTACACAGAGAAACGCTGTCTCGAAAAACAAAACAAAACAAAAATCAGGTGATACCAAGAATCAATTCCAGAAATGCAGAGTATAGCAGCACTCATGGTGCTGGGAACTGAGTAGGCCTTTGCACAAGCTCTACCACTTACCACAGCCTCAGCACAAGAGGTGGCTCTAACAGAAAATGCTAATGAGGAATAAGAATATCTAAAATACTAATGTCATTCCAAACAGAAATTTGGAAAAATGGAGACTAATGCTTATGCCTCAATTTAAATAGGACAATAGGTTTTCAGGAACCCAGAAACTCCGTCAGGAAGTAATAAGACATAATATTAATAAGGTACTAACTTTTAAAATATCACAAATAATCAACCTTCCATCACAGCCAATTTCTTATCACAAAGCTAATCTTTTTGGCATTTTTGGTGGATAAACTATCTAACAAAATTATTTGTTAGATATCTATCTCCAATATCCATGTATTTGTGATGAGATGGTCCATTCTGAACTACCTACTGCCCTGAGAGATCTGCATTTGCTTTTCACACTAGTGGTTTAAACTAGACTGTCCAGCTTATAACCCATGCACCACATTTTTGAAAAGAGAGGAAATCATCTGTGTACATGTTTCAGTCAGTGAGAGAGGAATCTCACTTACCAATGGAAGATCAAGCATGGACCTGAAAGGATAAAATCAAAATCAATCAAAAGTGTACAAAGCAGCCCAGTAATAGAGTGTTTTAAATCTTAATGAGGTTCTTTCTACTTGCCTGTCCAAATACTTTCCCACCTATGCAGATCCATTCCTGCCTGTCCAGCTATCTCCAATCCTGATCCCTACTTAACTGGTCAGCTGTCTGCTTCACGGGCCCAATTGCTATCTCATCATCCCGAAATTCTTCCTAGCTACCCGGTTGTTTCTCCCACCCCCCAAACCCGTGTCCTTCCATTTGTTCCCTCTACTCTTCCAAAGGCCGTTTCACAAGCCCCATCACTATCTTATCCTATCAGATCTCTCCCTCCCCCTTCAGCCCCAGTTACTTCTGGCTTTCCAGGCAGTTTTCCTAGTCTACCTGCTCCTCTTCCTTCTGGGCCACCTGTCCTTCGAACTAATCCATCCCAAAGTTCTCTGAACATTCCTGATTCTGACTCGCAGAGCAGATTATTTTACAAAACTTTCAGACCGAAACATTTCCTTGCAGCACAGCATTCTACCCCAGCAACGCTAAAGCCTGCCCTTAACCGCCGTTCCCTTCCAACTCGGCTGGATGTTGCCCCAGGCCCCTTGGAAGCTCTCCCTGTTTTGAAGCCTTCCAGTTTATCCGGTCATCTGACTCAACCAGCACCAACTCTCTCTTGTATCACTCCTTTACCTGAACATTCTGCTCGGTTTGATGCGTGTCAGGCAATTCATAAATCTGTTCCACTAGCCACAAACTCGTCAAATCAGTGCCAGGCCTTTGTAGACCATCTGCCTGCCTTGGCTCTCTCCCACCCACCTCCCCATCATTCTCCATCCTCATTTTTGCCTTCATCACCTTCTGCTTCCACATCCTCTTCACCCTTGGGAGTAGTTTCTTCCTCTTCATCCACAGTGTCTTCTCCTTCATCTTCTTGTACCTCCCCTCCCTTACCTATTTCATCTATCCCTCTTTTGCCCTCTCCTTTGCATTCATCTCCCTCTCCATGTTTGCCTCCAACTTATCTAGCTTTTCCCTCTCCAGTATCTCCTGCTTCCTCTTCTTTCATGATTTCTTCTTCCTTTCCTCCCATGCTTCACTCTATCTCGATTTCTACCTCCCCATCTCCTTTTATTCCTATCCATCCCTTCAATTCTCACTGGGGGAAGAAAGTAGAGAAGAGAAGAGAAGAAAGTGGAGTAGAGAAGAAAGGAATAGAGAAGAAAAAGTTGAGAGACGACAACTTTAAAGGTAAATGAATTGAGTTTCTTAGACCTTTTGTAGATTTAGCGCTGTTTTGTTTGGGAAGGGTGACTAAAGGGAAAAGGTTGTATAAGGGTAGAAAAGTATTAAAAAAAAAAAAAAAAAAAAAAAAAAACAGAAACATGCCCTCAGAAACATGCCCTCACGGTTCAGGAACGTGCTAAATAGTTTCTCACCAGCCCTGACCTCCAGGTAATAACAAAGAAATAATTAGAAATGTAGTAATGGTTGAACTTGACAATTCTGGTCTGTCTAATAGGTAAAGACATATATGGGTATTGGAGATAGTTATATGTCACATGTGGCAATATGCCACCTTCTAAAACATTTCTGTATTCTGATTTAACTGGAAATAAATGAGTTGGTAATACATGTTCTTGGGATTCATACAACTGGCCCTAGCACAGGAGTCAGCTGTATCCTTCATCCCCACCGTATCCTTGGAGGAATTGGATTTTTCACTTGGTATATATACTGAACTATAACAAGCTGTCAGTTTATAGGCAGCACAAAATAATAATAATAATAATAATAATAATAATAATAATAATAATAATAGGAGCCCTGAGTTTCCAGGCAGCACAACACTGTAAAAAAAGATGATGTCCTGGGCTGCAGAGATGGCTCAGAGGTTAAGAGCACTGGCTGCTCTTCCAAAGGTCTTAAGTTCAATTCCAGTAACCACATGGTGGCTCATAACCATGTATAATGAGATCTGGTGCCCTTTTCTGGTGTGCAGGGAGAACACTAAATAAATCTTAAAAAAAAAAAAAAAAAAGTCCTGATTGAACACACTAAAAGTATATTATATCGCAGATACTCCTTCTGTAGCATAAAAAAATAAGCTTATATTTCTGATTATATTCCTGAAACAAACTGAAAACAAAGGTTTTTGTTCATTGTTGAGCAAGAGCCACACTCCTTTAGGGAGGCTGTATAGGGAGGACTTTCCTACCTACACTGACAAAGCAGCATTCATAATTTCTATCTGCTTGAGTCTCAGCCAATCTTTCAGAATATAGGAATACACACTGGCCATGACACCAACTAAGAACAAAAGCTAATAAATATTATTACTTATTATCTAGATGATTGGTATCTAGAGAAATGGAAACTGGCTTCAAATTCACAGGATTTCTTCCCCAGCGCAAGTGATTAAGAAAGTGAGAATACAGTAGGCAGCACCATGAATGAATGAGCATCCTGATGTGCAGCTCTTCCTTACTGGCACTCTGGTCACACAGTCATTTTGGTCTATTATCCATTGTCTTAACATCCTATTATAGCTATATATATCTCCAATATCCTTATATGTAATTATCTGGACATGTGCACATAGTATACATTTGTGTCATTTATAAACTTATAGAAATAAGTTAATTTCATTAAATGTACTAAATCTTTTCATATCTGGTTCACAGACCTATAGATTCTGCCTTGCCTTCAACGTTGTCAAAAAATGATCACAAACATCAGAAATATCTCTTACACAGATTTAACCATGAGAAAGAAATGAAGGACGACAACATAGCAAACCTATCTACTAACAAAAATGTGTTCCAGCTTAAACTGGAGGAAATACAGAAACTCCTAGAGAATCAACATTTAAGCGATTTGCAAGTATGAACTATAACTATGTTACTAGTGTTTTGATTTGTAGTAATAATTCTGTCCTCGTCAGTGTTTGTGGAGACTATAAAAATACTGCAGTTGAGTAGCACAACTTTATCACAGATGCTAAAAGAAAACTTGAGTGTTTTCTTGACCTCTCTTTTTTTTCTGCGTTATCTTTTTCCATCTTTTTGAAAAAAATTCTGTTTTGTGAGTGTTATTTTCTGACAAATAGAAGAGCTATTTGAAAGTACAGTATTATTGTTAGAGATTATAGTACAAAACATGACCTAAAAATCACATCGCATATAGATGTTAGGTTATTAATTAAAAGACAAAAAGTGCTCTTTACTGCTGAGCCATATCTGCAGCCCCTAAACCAACAGTTCTTGAACCTAAGTCCACATACAAGTAAAAGACCACTGCATGGATCTCATTTGGGAATTGAACCAGCAAGGCCCTGGCATAGATTCTGTTGGAATTTTGTTTTGACACAGGGTCTAATTTAATTTAGCCCAGGCTGGCCTCAAACTCATTATATAACCAACACTATCATTGAACTTCTGACTCACCCTGACTTTATTTATTTTTATGAATAATAATACAACCAGTGTTGAAAACTTTACTCCAGACCTTTATAAAAAGAATATCATTCCTACCAACAGACATTCACACATTAGGGTCACAGAACTTTATTTTATTTTTTTAATTCCCTTTATTGTTTGAGAATTTTATAAGTGTGTATACTCCTTTCCTTCTAGCTCCTCCCCTATTCCTGATCATCACTTTTCCCTCCCAACTTAAACCCACTGAGTTGACGTATAGTGCTGCCTATATGGGCATGTGTAGAATTACCTAGTGGACCATGGGCAGCCTCTCTGGGACCACCCACGATCTCAGCATGCAAGGGGTATGGTTCATGAAGTCACAGTCTAGCTGATAAGCAAGTGGTAATTGACAGCTGCTGTGTCACAACCATTTTAAGAGTCTTTTCTGTCCAATGAAGGTTTCAAAAAGAAAGTATAGTCTATAAACAAGTATTTTTTCAGAATTTAGTATTATGAAACCTTAAAGAAACTCCAATACCATAAGTGGGATAGCAATTATTTCTAAGCTATCATGGTGGCCAAAATAATTGCACAGTTACTTTGGGAGTTGAAATGAAAGGAAGTAAATTTTATTATGATTTTGTTTCTTATTTTTACCATGAGATCTGCTTCAGAGGTGTAGCTTATGTTATACCTACACTGTTTATAGTCACATTATCTTTTTATGTCTAGGAGAATTGAATAACAATAGTGTGAGTCTACAGCATAAAACAGTTTCATTTTTTTCCTCCCTCAGAAATTTTATGATGAAGTTAATCAGATAACCAATTCTGAAACTCTCTCAAGTATAGACAGCCTTGAGGCTGCAGAGCGTGAAGAAATATACTCATCACTTAGTATGGCACCTTCCACGTCAACCCAGCAGAACTCTGCTCCCCTCAAGTCAGCAAATCTGCAGTCATCTCATTTAAACTCCTTTGATGAAGATAAGCTCTCAATCTCTAAAACTCAGCATATAAACAATTGGCTTACAAACTTAGATGCTCAAAATGCTCAGCCTGCCACAACTTTTTCAGATTTTTTAAGTAAATTTAGTGTTCTGCCCTCGTGGGAATGTTTTAATAATAAAGAACAAAATCCACCTCCTTTGAACAGAAATGTGGAAAGAACCACAAGAACTGCTAATGATTCGGTGTTCTTTGTACGTAGTCCACCTGTAGATGCACTAGATAAGAAAGGAGAAAGCACCTCTGAAAGTAGTACTGTGAGGACAAGTGATCCCACTGATGAAGCACACAAACGGGAGAGGCCATCAGTTATTAAGAGCCCAACATTTAAGGTCAGTGGAGCCTGGACTACTCCAGAATCTCTAACCCAGGAAGCAGCTTCATTTTCCATGCAAGAGAGACTGTCTGAATTAACTCAGGGAAACAGAACTGCCTCAATTCCTGCTTCATTTGTACCAGTTTTGTCACCTAAAGCACAGTCGGGTGGGCCTATAGCTGAGAACATCACATGCATAAAAGAAATCAACCCCGTGCAGTGTTCTGATAAGTTAGATGAATTGAAAGATATGAAATGTGAGAGGATAAACTGTTTTAACTATAATAAAGAAAAGTTGCCTTTATTTTCAGACAATTGTCAGGCCACCTGTGCACTTCAAAGTTCTTATTCACAAGATAGAAAACACAAAGCGGGTGGACCATCAGCACCACTGTATAATGTAACTCCTGACTTGCCTGATCAGCACAGCATGAAACACAGCATCCATGAACAAAATGGGGTGGGGCTGCTTAAGAGTATATTAAAGAAAGAATCCAGATATGAACCTGATTATCTCAGGGCATTAGTTATAAGTCAGGATTTTAAGTTTAGGCATCAAAAGGCTGAAACTATTAGAGATAGTATTGAGTTAACAAAACAGAAAGGCAAAGGTACAGAAACCCCCAAGACTATTAAAAAACTGCGGTGGTTTGACGAAAACGATAACACAGAAAACAGTGTAGATGCAGGTCACCTAGTGAGGAACAAGGCTGGAATAGCCCCACAGCGGTTACAGCCCTGTCACACCAACAGTGGCACCTGCAACCTAACAAGTGTTCCTGATTCTGCTATACTTTCTGCTGGGGGAAAGAAGGCCAAGGCTGATTCTGTCTCCGAAAATGTTACTGATGTAGGAACATCAGTAACTGATGTCCGTTACTGTGAAACGGACAGTATGCCTGTGAACTCTTCTCTCCCTTCAGACTCCAGCATTGCAAAAGAAGCCTGGTCAGCCTGCAGAAGAGAAGAGAGCAAAGCCCCTGTACATGCTGGTGACCCAAAAACTCTGAAGGCTAAGTCTCTGAGAGGAGCAATGCTCACTAGACGAGCGGGGTCTGCAAAGGACCAGAAAGGCCTTATATATATGAACAGAAAAGCCACTGTCAGCCAGCCACAGTCTTCAATCAAAGCCAACACACTGGCCCAAACTCAGGGTAAACTAATTATGCCTCATCCTCCACCTAAACCACCAACATATATAAACAGTGGTAAAAATATGCAAGTGTCTCCATGTCAATCAGCCATACCTGAATATTCTCAGAATGTCACAACACAGAACAGTTTAAGTTCTGCATGTGTGCTTCCAACAGAGTACCATTTGAACCAGTGCACTCAAGAAAGTATTCTCCCAGTCTCAGACACTTGTAACCTACTTGCTGTGACCCCAGCTCTCCCATCTCCTTACTCTTCTGAGTGCCAAACCTCAGCAAAAGGAAACTATTCAAATGGCACAGCTTTCCAGCAAGACGGGATGGTATATTGTACCCAAAGAAGTCCTGTTTGTGAAGAAAGCTACCAGTCTTTGACTCATAGGAACAGCGAAGAAGAATCAGTTGTCTCATGGAAAAGGAACAACGGGCGCCAAAATGAGAGGGCCACTGGTAAGGATAAACTTTATACCATCTTTTTATTTCTGGTTTTTCGAGACAGGGTTTTTCAGTGTAGGCTTGGCTATCCTAGAACTCACTTTGTAGCCCAGGCTGGCCTTGAATTCAGAGATCCACCTGCCTCTGCCTCTGCTTCTGCCTCTGCCTCTGCCTCTCCAGTTCTGAGATTAAAGGCATGTGCCACCACTGCCTGGCAAATGTATACCTTCTTATGAGAAAAAGTACAACCCTTTAGAGTCATGTGAAATTTTTCTTATTGTGTATGGTGATGTGTACTGTATAGATAGTGAGTTATAATTTAGCCTTCTGAAAATAACTTGGCTCTCAATACTATATATAACTTGCTCTAGTACCTGGAGTTCTTAAGAGAATTGCCTAATCTGTGCTCAATTAAAATTGGAAACTTTTGCTAGCTCTGTCTTTTCTATAACTTCCCTTGATGTCTGAAAAGAGAAAACAACAAACATCTGATCATTGTCCCAAGTAGCTCTGTCATTGCTGTTGTAATTAAATTTTCTGTCATGTATTTATTTAAATAGATAAGTTGCGTATTTATCATATTTGTTTTGTTTTGTTTTGTTTTGTTTTGTTTTGTTTTGTTTTGTTTGACAGAGTGTAGCTCTGGCTGGCCTGGAACTCACTATGTAGACCAACTGGCCTCAAGTTTACAGAGTTCTTCCGGCAAGAAATGCTGGGATTAAAGGCACGAGCCACCATGCCTGGCTTACTTTAAAATATTTATATGAATTACTGTATGCTAATAATAGCTATAACTAGCCCTTGTCAAGATGGCAGGTAAAGGTGCTTTCAGCCAAACCTCACAACCTGAATTCAGTCCCTGAAACCCTCAGGGTAGATGCAAAACCTGGCTCCTTCAAGAGACTTCCAACCTCCACATAGGTACCCTGACATGTGTGTGCATGGCACACACAAGATAAAAAATAAAGGTGAAATGCCTGAAACTTAAAGACATGTTTTTAAGTATGTACCCAGCTCTCCCATGCCTTTCCAGAACACTGCAGCTCTGCTGCCATCTGCTGTGTTTTCTGTTTTTGTGTAGGGGAAGAACAGATAGTGTTGTTCTAAACAGTTTTGAGATTTCCTTTTCTGTTGAATGCCACTGGCCCTGTCACCACTTGTGAAGCCACTTTCCTCCCGTAAGGGGATGGACTAGAAGCCTATAAAACTTCATGCCGATAGAAATCAGTTCCCAATAAGAGCTGAGACTGTTCATGGAGGGAGGGAGAAGGAAAGTAAATTACTTTAATTATTACTTATTAGTAATAATATGCTTAAAGAGTTTAAATATTCATATTCGGTATCCTCTTTAATTAGACTGTGAGCTTTTAAAGAGCAGGGATTTTCTGTGTACCACATCATTCATTGTACCCAACAGGGCCTGACACTTAGTAGGCACCCTGACTTTTCTTTCTTTCTAACTTGGAAGATGTTTTTCTTTGATTGATTAGTGTATTTTGTTTTTTGAGACAAGATCTCACTATGTAACATTGGCTGCCTGGAACTCAGTATGAAGACTATACTATGTGTAAAACCACATCTGACTTAATTTTTTTTTAAATTTTATTTTTCTTATTAGTTACATTTTGTTAACTCTGTGTCCCAGCTGTATCCCGCACCCTCATTCCCTCCCCACCCCCACACTCCCTCCCTGGTCTCCTCCCTGCCCCTTTCCAAGTCCACTGATAGGGGAGGACCTCCTCCCCTTTCATTTGACCCTATTTTATCAGGTATCTTCAGGGCTGGCTGCAAAGTCCTCCTCTGTGGCCTAACAGGACTGCTCCCCCCCGAATTAATTTTTAATTTTTTTTATTTGTCAGTTGTTTTGTGTATATCCATGGTACATTTGTGGGAGTATATATGGAAGCCAGAAGAGGATGTCAGATCCCCATGCAACTTGAATTACAGATTCTTGTTAGCAACCACATTGTGGCTTACAAGCATCTGTAATGAGATCTGGTACCCTCTTCTAGCATGCAGGTTTACATGCAGACAGAACATTATATAATAAATAAATATATAAATAAACCTTGGGGGGAAAAAATGAAAAATTAAAAACAAAGAATGTAACCTGAATCTCTTCATTACTTCTCTACAGAAATCTAGGTTTTAAGTTTCTTTCACTATAAGTTTCTGTGTACTTAGCTATTTCATGACAAAAATCATGAAATTAATCTTACAAAATCTCTAAAAACCAGATGTATCAGATTAGATAATATAAAATAAATTAAAAAGGATTCCTTTTTTGAGTTTCTACTCTAACCATCGTAGAGCTAAGTGCTTTACATTTGTTATCTCAAACTTTATGATACCTTGAAAGATAAGTGAGGTTTTTTTTCTTCTTTTGTTTTTTGGAAACAGGGTTTCTCCATGTAGGCCCTGGCTTTCCTGGAACTCTCTCTGTAGACCAGGCTGGCTTCGAACTCACAGAGATTCACCTGCCTCTGCCTTCCAAGTGCTGGGATTAAAGGCCTGCACCACCACCATCTGACTTTTTTTTTTTTTTTTCTGTTTTTCTTTTGGAGAGAGAGTGATTTGTTTGTTTGTTTGTTTTAATCTCATTTTGTAAATAAGGAGATAAAATCGTCTCAAATCAAGAGCCAATAAATAGAAAAATTGATATTTTTATCCAAATGTCAATGATTCTAAATCCTGCACTTTTCTATTAAAATCATATGATAAATGGTTATTAAGAAAATATGTGAACTCAGTGGCTAGCTCTTTGATCACCTTCCCCTCATGGGGGAGTAGCCTTACCAGGCCACAGAGGAAGACAATGCAACCAGTCCTGATGAGACCTGATAGGCTCTCAGTGGACTGGGGAAGGGCATGGGAGGAGATAAGGAAAAGAGGGTTTGATTGGGAGGGGATGAGGGAAAGGGCTACAGCTGCAATACAAAGTGAATAAACTGTAATCAATAAATAAATAAAAAGGAAAAAAGAAAATACGATAAATCAGATTGCACTAATTAAGAAAATAAGATTAATTCAAACCATTTCCACATTAGAAGGTGGCGTTTTTTGTTCTGTAGGAATTTGTTCGTTTGCATCTGAGTCCAAGGCCATTTGTGGCCCCAGGACATAGGCCCAAGTGGACAGGGTGAGCTGCGTGTTGTTCACATCGGTGTCTTTCGGGACAAAGGTGAACCGAAAGACAGAGAAACTTTGAGAAACAGGAAGTGGATTAAGACAGAATTGAGTGGGTTGACATGGCTTCTATTTTATCAATTCAGTGTTAGGAGATTGAATATATAAGCAAGATTAGAGACTGAGAAATAAAAAATGTTGCTAAGTAAAATGATTATGGAAGTCATAAAGCCAAGAGGAATAATATATCCTGGAGCACATATCATGTTCTCAATCGCAGACTAATTCCTTGCATCGAAATAATTATACCTATCCTCATACGAATGTGAACAAATATTTATAATGAAAAAGACCACTTGGAAGGGGCTCAGATAAAAATAAAATTAGACACCAAGCAAAGGATGTCACCAAAGGAAACTTAGTAGGAAGAGACACTGGCAAAGAATGGTGTTGCCTGCTACTGATAAATGCAGCATGCTTTATTATTCCACAAACAATGCAGCGTTCTGTACTAAATACATAGCTGGGTGGGAATGGGCAGTTGAAATGAAATTTGAATAATAACAGAAGTCTATGGCCATTCCCCACTGAACACGCCTGATCTCATCTAAATAATAACAGAAATGTTTTAGGATTTCAAAGGGTCAGACGTAGAAATTTTAATAATGGTATCTTTAAAAATAACATTAAAAATAAAAGCCTATGAGACTGAATTGAATGCAAAGATTTTAATGACTCCTGTACAGAAGACTAAAAATACCATGAAGAGAAATGAAAGAAGGCCTGGGGAGAGAAGAAATTATGTACATGCTGAGGCTAACAAGTTCCAACAGCCTCTGAGAAAATTGTCAGGCTGTCTAATATTTCCATTGTTAAATGCACAAATCAAGAATAGCTGAGACAATCTCAAGAACAAAATTAAAAACTTTCATTGCTAAATATTATATCTAAAGCTACAATAATTAGCACAGTGTGGCATATGCAGAACAATATATCAATAAAATACAGGCCTACATAATTAATTGCCTGATTTTTAACAAGGGTGGCAATTCATAGCAGGGAAAAAGGTTCATTTTTATCATTCACTTGGTAACTATATATAATCAGTAAAAGTGACACTTTTACTCACTCGTATACAGAAGTAAATTCCATGTGAATTGTTGATTTAAGTATGAAAAATAAAAAGCTGTAGAAGTAATATGATTTTACTTTTAGGTAATAAGACATTTCTTGTAGTCTATGTAAAAACTATATCAAGAACAATGATTAAAGTTGAAGTTTTTTTCATACAACAAAATAACCACTGAATGAAAAAAATATATTTGTAATGCACTTTCCTAATCAAGACTAATAGGCAAAACATCTAAAAGAACTACAACAAATATAAAAGTGTAGGCCATATATCAGCCAGGGCTAAGTCAGAGAAGCTGTACCAAGGAAAGTGGTAAAAGGAGGTCTATTGCAAAGCAATGATTTTAGTGTGCAGCTCAGCTAGGCAAAGCTAACATTTGTAGGACAGAATATAAAGGGCAGACTAAAAGACTGCAAAAAAGGGCTAGCACCACTGTCAAAGCCCATCACAATTATCTAGATTGTCTTCCTCAAAAAAACTGCATGTACAAAATACTGTCGCAGCAATATTTGTATTGGTCTTTGAGCAACTGAAGACTACACAGGTAATAATTAAAAAAAAAAATTATCACTGCACTAGGAAGAGAGCACATTCAGTAAAGAGTTTGACTTGCAAACATGAGGACCTATGTTCAGTCCCTAGAACCCATGTTAATAAAAATAGAGGGTGGAGAAAATGGCTCATCAATTAAAAGCACTGGTTGTTCTCATAAAGGACCTTGGTTCTTTCCCAGCACCCATATGGTAATTCACAAACACCTGGAACTCAAGTTCAGAGGTTCCAGTGCCCTTTTCTGACCTCCATGGGCAGTAAGTAGACAGGTGGTAAAGATAGTTTCATGGAGGCAAAACAGTAAATTAATTTTAAAAAACACAAGTGTGATATCATATATTTTTAATCCTTATGAAGTTGTCTTCTGACCTCCACACACATGCACCCTCTTGTGAATGAACACACACACAAAATGGACATACACACAAAAAAATGAACACACACACAAAAAAAAAACCACAAAGTAAAATACTAGAAGCTTTTCATAAGTAAAAGCCATCACATGGACAATAAACATGCAAATGTGGATTTAGACTGTCAGATACAACTGCATACATCAGAGTAGCTAAAATTAGACAAATTACCAGTGGCAAAATTTTATATGAACTAAAAATTCTCTACAAAATTTGAGTATATGTAGATCTATGACCCAGCAATTCTAGACCAAGAAATTGTGGATATATCTGTTACATCACAATGTATTTTAAGAAATTGTAAATATCATTTTATTTTGAACTGTGTAATATGCTTTTGCTCTCGTGTTATTAGTCATGTTTCAGCGCATAGTTTTCAACTGTCTTGCCAGTTATGAGGACTTTAGTATGATATCATTACTTCACATCTCACAGGAAAATATACCTGTAAGGTAGGACTCACTCTTCTCTTTTTTGTAATTTCTAACTTTATGACACTAAATCTGAAATGGACACAGTGACAATACACCAACTGTCATTACTGTTGAGGGGACTATACAATGATGAGTGTGCCAACTCTGCCTTGCTCTAACTCAGTTTTCCTTAAGTTATTTGTATCATCTTGGGGATTGCCATTGTAAGAATGAGGCTAAGAAAAATCACAGGAAAATTATGTGAGGCGCACCCGTGTACCCACCACTCATTCTAAATGCTAAAACATCACATGAGAACTTGCTCAGATGGTACTTGAGATGCATAAATACACTTCCCTGGGCACATTACTGAAGAAAAAAAAAAAAAACACAGATGGAGGGCAGTGCCATTGCCAACCCCTTGCTCTGGGGACTTCTTTCAGGATACTTGAATTTACTATACAGTACATTATACCTCTACCGTGCTAACAAATAACAGTGCCGTGAAATAAGTTTCATTTCTGACTTTTTGATAATGTAAATTGGAATGCCTCTATGCTCCTCCTACATACCAATAACATGACTTGTGTATCTTTAAGGAATCCTCCATACTCTGCTCCATAGCAGGAACTGTGTAGAATGCATCCTTGCAAATGCGTCATGTGTAGAACTGAGAGAACCTTCAGAAGTCTGCTGGCCACATGAAGGAGATATACAGAACTTTCTGCATTATTTGAGAGTAACTTGAAAGTTTCATGGATACATACTACCTACTCAACTTTCATAATTTTTATATTGACATTTGTTTAAGATTCTACTGTGACAAGAAGAAAGCAAGTTGTTGAAAATAATTGGAGAAACCTGTTAGAGCAGAAAAGGAAAACCTCTGGATCTGGAGGAATGAAGAACACTGAACAAACGATTGTAAGTATCGTCTTCGCAGAACTCCCTTTCAGTAGTGGAAAGCTGCTTAAAAGACAGATGCTCTTGGTGTAAAATATACCTCAGTATAAATATGAATATAACCAAAGCCATTCACGATACAATCTTGGAATCTTATGTTAGTAGCTTCTCATATTCAAATATTGAGTCCATATAATCAGTTACCAGTGAGAACTTTTAACTATCTTTAAGCAGTTATTATTGGGGCTATTAAAAGTTACAGACAGATAGTTAAGAGCTCTAACTGCTCTTCCAGGTTCCATTTCCAGTGCCTACATGGTGGCTCAAAACAATTTCTAACTCCTATCTCAGAAGATGCAAAGCCCTTTTCTAGCCTATTAAACGCACAGGCACACAAGTGTTACACATACGTACATTTAGGCAAAACATCAATATACATGATACAGGTTTTTTTCTAAATAAGAAAAAGTATTGTTTAATTTATTATTTATAACTAATTCAGAAAGACCATTTGGAGCAAAATTCCCCTAAGTTATTTAAGTATGCATTAAACAGGCAAGATAGTAATATTGTGAGTAGCTCAATATTTTTTTTAAAAACACGTTTTTTCATCTAGACACCTTTTATAAAAGATTTTGAATTTCATAATGGTTTTGTCTCCAAGAACAGTTCAACAAAACGTAATATGACTTTTGGGATACAGATCTTAAGTAAAAGCAAAATAACAATTTTAATACAATGCAGAAATATGAGGGCTGAATAAGTATAGTTCAATATCACATTTCAGGGTTCTATAATTAGGGATTGATTTTAGAATATTGAGAAATGTGAGATAATTAAATAAAAAGCATTTTACTTCTACATGGAGCTCCTACTTTATCACTTATTTTTTATTTTTTATATTAATTTTTATATGTGTTTGGTGTTTTGGCTACATGTATGTCTGTGTAACTGTGTCATATCCTCTGGAACTGGAGGTACAGACATTTGCGAGCTGCCATATGGGTGCTAGGAATTGAACTCAGGTCTTCTGGAAGAGCAGCCAGTGCTCTTAACTGCTGAGCCATCTATCTCCCTATGCCTGTTTTTTTGTTTGTTTTTGCTTTTGGTTTGTTTTTTTTTTTTTTTGTTATTTTTGTTTGTTTGTTTGTTTGTTTGTTTGTTTTTTTGAGACTGGGTTTCTCTGTGTAGCCCTGGCTGCCTGGAACTCACTCTGTAGACCAGGCTGTCCTTGAACTCAGAGATCCCCCTGCCTCTACCTTCCTACTGCTGGAATTAAAGACATGCATCACCACTACCCAGCTACTTCTGATTTTTTATAGAACTGTAATAGGGTGCTCTATATAGAATGTACATTGTGAGGCAAAAGTTGAGGGTCTTACCATTAATATAGGAATTATTTTATACAGGTCTTCCCAATTTTGGGGCTCAAGCTTTTTACATGCAAGGCAAACACTGAGCCACACACACATAGCTCAGTAAGCACAAGATTATTAATGTAGATAATAACCATGATCTAATTTTACCAGCAAAGCAAATTATTTAATTTATGATTGTGTAAATTATGGTCTCATTATCAATGTATTCTTATAGCTTAATAGATGTGAATATACCTTCCAGATTACAAATGTGATAAGTAATAACTAGTAAATCCTTCCTCTTTGAGCTTCCATATTATTCCCAACAAACATACCAAAATATATAAAGGGAATACATTAGATTTTTTAAACTTTTATTAAGCTATATAAGATTTGATGAGTGTATCACACACCTTTAATCCCATCACTCAAGAGGCAGAGGGAGGTGGATCTCAGAGTTCCAGGCCAGCCAGAGCTATATAGTGAGACCCTGTCTCAAAAAAAAATAGATCTCAACTTTAAAAGTTACAGACAGATAGTTGTTAAAACCACAAAGTGTTGAACACCTCTTAAATACCTGAAATTGGTGCCCTCTCAATTGTTTTTACTCTTCTGATCTTCCACGTTTATTTCTCCTCCACTTCTCAACACTTCACTTCCCTTTTACATGCCTCTCACTCACACATCTCCCTAGATACCTCACAAAGGCCTTGCTGCCCGTAGATTGCATGAGTGTTCTGGATCAAAATCAAGTTTAAAATTGAAAACTGTTACCATTATTTTGTTTGGTTTTGTTCTTTTATCTAGAGGCTAATGAAATACTCATTTTTTACAGCAGTCCTTGTCACCATGTCTTAAGAAATATGTTTTATCACCCCATCTTTTGCCCAACTCTGGTGCAAAGAATGTAGAACAGATGAAATTGAAAAGTCACAATTGTCATTTTACAGCAGATTTTCAGTCAAGCATAAAATGGAGCTAAGGCAGGGCTCAGGGTGGCAGGGACTGTTACAGCCATCTGTCAGTCACTCTTCAGATCAGACTGATAGTTAAGTGTCAGTCATAGGCAGACACTCTAGTATAGACTGTTCAGAAGAGGGCCTGGGTTTCCTTCAGATCCTGTGGAATGGCACTTTCTGATGGTGTGTTCCACTTCTTCACAGCAGTGGGGCAGCTGCCTCTGCTTTCAAGGTTGTAGAGATTTTCTTACCCTCCACATCAGCCACAGTCAGATCTGGACTAGAGTGAATGGCACTTACAAAGCCATCTAAGTTATAAAGTATGACAGGATTTTTAACAATTGTTCTATTTATCTTTTATTTCAAACAGTTGAATGCCACTCAGCATATTTTATTTTTCTTGCTATCCAACTGGAAATTTTGTTTTAGTCATAAGACATTTTTAAATATTTATTTACCAGGAAAAGGCTTTAATCCAATAGTTCTTGGTTTCTACACCAAAACAAAAGAAATGGACAAGTTATACAAACAGTGATAACTAAAAACACAGACAACAAAAGTTCTTTAAGGACCGTGAACATACAATGAATTTTAAATGTGAAATTATATGTTTATTTAACCCATTTTATAGCATTATGGGCAAAGTGTCCCGCTAAGTACAAGTGAAGCAATACCAGCTACGAGAGGTCCCAAAACTGAAGAAGGTATGTTTTACTGTTTTTTTTCCTCTCATTTTACTATAAATAGATGTTAGTCTCACATAGTACAGGAAGGCAGGGTGTTCCACCGTGATCTGCCTAGTCCCCTGAGAATGAGGCATGAGGAAAGGCCACAGCACATGGTCTACAGAACTGAATATAAGACTGGGGGATTAGGTATGGAGGAGAGGAGGGAGGGGAACCATCTGAAGCTAGCTACCTGCTTGGCTACCTACTTGCTCTTCTAGTGGGCTTGGCTAGAGTGTTCCCAGAGAGAGCTTGCTGGAGTGAGGGGCCGAAATAACAGGATGAGTGGGAAGAGAGAGAAAGGCTGGGAGAGAAATCCGTGTTCCACTGGAAATGGGGCTAGATGTTTGAGGAGGCCGCAGCACATGATCTGCCTCAGAGATGGGAGTGAGACTGGGGGATTAGGAGCAGAGGGAGAAGTAAAGCTCTGCGGTTGGCCTGAGGAGTGCTACTGTAAAGATCTACTTGGAGCTTGGTACCCAGTGGTTTTTTTCCTTAAGTGTATTTTCTCAGGTACTTGTATTGTGCAGTTCCTTAGATATGAACTCTCCTTAAGTAGTTCATTCCCAGTTTGTTGTTGTTTTAAACAATAATGTACTAACTCAGCTTCTTTCTACAGCAAACTGTCTCCTGACTTGTCAAGTGTGTCTATAGAATAAATTTTCAAAATTAAAAATTGGAATAGACAAGATCTCACTATGTAGCTCTGGCAGTGTGAGTTGAAACCAGGCTGGCCTAAACTCATAGAGATCTGCCTGCCTCTGCCTCCTGAGTGCTGGGATTAAAGGTGTGTGCCAATATACCAGGCTTAGATATTTTCTTAACTGGGGATGGGGAAATACCAGATATAGAGAGTCCTGACCATTAAAATGCACGCTGGGCTAGAGAAATGGCTCAGCGGTTAGGAATATGGCCGCTCTTTCAGAGGATCTAGGTTCAATTCCCAGCACTCGTATGGCAACTTACCGTCCTCAGTAACTCCAGTCCCAAGGAATCAACCACACTCTTCTGACTTTCTCAGGCACTGCATGTGAGTGTTATATACTCATACACATAAAATAAATAAATAAAATTATCCCATCAATATGGCTGCCTAAGACTTGAACAGGGACACCACCAGCAGACAGGAAAGGGGAAAATTTCACAGGGCCCTTCTCCTAAACAAAGAACATGCAACTAAGAAATGCTGAGAGGAGGAAAAATTAGTCTTTCTCAGGGATGAGCCATGGTTGACTATCAAATACCAAGTGGTCAGCCCTGAGATATACATACAAACAACACTAACCGGATTCCCCAGGTTGTGTGTGTGTGTGTGTGTGTGTGTGTGTGTGTGCACACGTGTGTGTGTGTAAGAATAAGAAAAAGTGGCTATGATGGGGGGCATTGAAGGGAAGGAAGAAAATGTTGTAATTATATTTTAATTTAAAATAAATTTTAATCCTCAAAAAAAATGTAACAAAAGTAAAAAAAAATGAATTAGTCAACAAATTATACAGTACACAGATTATTTGCTGACCTTTATTTGTGACATGAGTACATTCAGACATTCCAGTTAGTTGATATTAAGGTATTCAGGCTGCTCCCAAAGACAAAAGAGGTCAAAGGTTCACTTCTGTAGTTTCAGGTAGTACTTCTGAATTTCTGCTGGCAGAAAACCTTGTGAATTCTTCAGTGCCTGAGGATGAAATTCTGGCTGCCATGAACAGCAAGCAGCTACAGAAACCAAATCTGTCCTTAAGTAAGGCCCAACTGAATAATATCTGTGCACTGTCAGCTGAGGAGCAGAAGGTCCTGCAGAGTCTCCATCGCCTCAATGAAAGGCTGTACTGTAAGTGTGCAAGGCAGCCCTTGTAAGAAAGTGGTACTTTGTTCTTCAGTTTATATTATCTTTATTTAATTTAAAACTTTGAAGTAAAAATTAAAAATGTATCTGGATTATCACCTTAATAAATCATCTAAAAAATGAGAATATTGTTAATAGTTCAGATTATTGTAGATACACCATTTTTTTAATGATGATACCGATTTTTGTACTTCGCTGTCATTTAGAAGTATATGAACATAAGCCGGGCATGGTGGCACATACCTTTAATCTTAGCACTCTGGAGACAGAGGCAGGCAGATCTCTGACTTTGAGGCCAGCCTGGTCTACAGAATGAGTTCCAGGACAGCCAGAACTATGCCGAGAAACCCTGTTTCAAGGAAGGGGAAAAAAAAAAAAAGACTTGAAAGAAATATATGAACATATTACTTGTGTTTTAACAGTAAATAGACTAGGTATTTATACTGACCATCATGAAAATAACTTTCGTGAATATTTTTTTAAACCTCACTGTTGGATACATAACCCAGAGAGAATTGTTAAAGCTAATTAAGTGTGTGGGGCATGTAGCAGTGCCCACAATATGAGCATATAGGTGGGAAAAGCAGGAGGATCAGTGCAAGTGAAGGCTGGCCTTGATGACCTGTCCAGTTCCTGAAGGGCTGGCTCTAGGATGGAGAAAAACAGTGGAACTATTTCCTAACTAGGAAAATAGGTACCATAGGAAGATCTGTGCCTTCCACCACAAAAAGTGGGAGGTTTAAAAAAAAAGTTTACATTCCTAAACTTCACTATTGAGCTGCTGAGAGCAGAGAGGAAAAGCTCTCTGGTGGTTTAGGACTGTAGCCTAGTGTGTTCCTCGAGGTAATTCCAACCCATGTTCATAGACCTAGGTGGTCTGTAAAGCCTGAAGTGAAGAACTTACTTGAAAACTATCTTAAATTTATCTGCTAATACCCTCAAAAAAAAATTGAGAGGAAGTGTATTAATATCCCTTTTGGAGATACAGCCTATATTCTAATCTTCAAAGAATAATCACAAATAAAATCTAAGGAAAATGAATAGTCAATAAACATTTAAAAACTAATCCACAAATTTAAAAATTTAAGTAAAAACTTAAAAGTGACAGTACATACCAAAGAAGATTTTATGTAATAAAATTAACAGGTGCAAAAAATTATAAAATAACTAGTTTATATATATTTTAAATAATCAGAAATAAGTTTCAAAATTCAGTAAGGAAATATGCAAATAAAATTACTTAGCCTGTTTAGGACATTAAAGGATTATGAATGGAAGATATGATTATTTATAAACAACAGACTATAGACATCTGAAGGGCCTATCCAGAATAAAGTACAAAGGTGAAACGAGCTCCAGTGACACAGGTGTAAGAAGACCTGGGACTAATTGAGGGGTCATGGCTGCCAGGTTCTCCAACCTAGAGTGCACTACCAACATTCATAGTGCAAAGCCCAGCACATTTCAAACAAATAAAAAGAACTTCTCTAAGTATGAGACAGGTCCTGAGTTCAAGCCCAGCAAGGAAGGGGAGGTGGGCCTCATTGCATAATGCTGGCTAGCTGGCCTAGAACTCACTATATAGACCAAGCTAGCCTCCAACTGTTAGGGATCCACCTACCTCTGCCTTCTGACTGTTGAGTTTAAGGCCATAAGTTACCAAGACCAGCAAGAAAGAGAGAAAGAGAGAAGAGAGAGGAAAAATAAAACAAAAGGAAAATATGACATTTGAATAAAGATTGTTTTATAAAACCAAGATATTAGAAATTCTGTCTTACCAGTTTCAGTTGTATTTAACTGTTCCTAATCAAAGTGCTTTTAGTTTTGGACCTAATATAAATACACACATAAGGACTAGTTCTGGGATCAGCAGGAAAGGAATCTTATTTTGAATTTTGAATATTTTAACACATCAGGATTTCATTACTAATTCTTCAGTGATTTTCTGTACATAAATAATTATTTTGTGTCATGGTACGATTTTTCAGATGTCCAAGAAGCAATTTTCAAAAACCCATCCATCAAAAATACTTTACAGTTAATACCACTTCTGGTAAGTGCCTTCTTTGGTTGTTTTGTGTAGACATAATAGAGGTAAGAACCTTTGGAGGAGGCTGGGGAGACAGCTCAGCAGTTAAGAGTGCTTATTTTTTAAAGGACCAGAGTCTGACTCCTGGCATCTCTGTAGTAGTTCACAATCACCAGCAATTCTAGTTCCTGGGGATCAGATGCCATCATCTGATATGAGTACACATACATGTGTGCAGGCAAAACATAGAGTGAAATAAATGAATCATTTTTACATGTAAGAACCCTTGGAGGTTTTTTGGGGGAGGATAAAGATTGACTGCCCTTGGTCCTAAAATCGTGACATAAAAGAGTAGGGTTGTGCAAAAACTGTACATCTCTCAGTCATGTCTCCTCTGCAAGTACATTATTTGCACCTGTGCTTGCTCTGCCAGTGAGCCAGGGAAAGTTGCTGCTGCCTTCTCCACCTCACTGTGCACCCCTACACACACAGGCTTACAGCATCTTTATTGGCAATCACTTGTTTCCTACTAGCTTGGGTTTTCCCTTCATTTTTTGTAGTTAACCTAATTTGGTAATATTTTCAGTGATTTTTTTTTCTTCCTAACAAAAATTTATGGATCCAAAATGTGAAAATTCTAAATCTCTTTACTTTGATTCATGTACTATGAGATATTGTTTAATTCAGTTTTTAAGTACATTTTTCTCAAAGGACATCTAAATCAATGGTAAAGTGTCAATTAATGCCCTAGAAGATTAAATCTGTGACAGAGATACTTAAGTCTTTAGCATATTTCCAAACCCAATTTATTTATTTATTTATGGTTTTATTTATTATGTATACAGTGTTCTTCCTGCATGTACGCCTGCTTGCCAGAAGAGGGCACCAGATCTCATTATAGATAGTTGTGAGCCACCATGTGATTACTGGGATTTGAACTCAAGACCTCTGGAAAAGCAGCCAGTGCTCTTAACCTCTGAGCATCAATCCAGCCCTATTTCTGGTTTTTCAGGACAGGGTTTCTCTGTAGCCTTGGCTGTCCTGGACTCACTTTGTAGACCAGGCTGGCCTTAAACTCTCAGCAATCCACCTGTTCTGCCTCCCTGTCCACGCTTAATTTTAGTGACCTATAAAAAAATAGCTTTATCATGATAGTTTTAGTTTTGTTTGGGGTTTTTTTTGTTGTTGTTTTTTTTTTGTTTGTTTGTTTGTTTTGTTTTTTTTTTTTTTTTTGGTTTGGTTTTTTGTTTTCTATTGAAAATAGTTTCTTCTCTCATACAATACATCCTGACCACAATGTACCCTCCCTTCATTCCTCCCAGTGCACCCTCAATACCTCCTTTCTCCCCCATGTGTACTCCCCTCCATTTTCCTTCAGAAAAGATCAGGCATCCAAGAGACAACCACCAAACACGACATAACAGTATACAATAAGACAAGGCAAAATCTCTCACACCGGTGCTTGACATGGCAACCCAGCAGGAGGAAAAGACTCCCAAGAAGAGGCTAAACTAATTTTTTTTTAGACCTGCAAACATCTGTGGGCATGACAATAAAAGAATCCTCTGAACTCTCTTACAGAGCAGCCAGCCCAGGGCCAGTCTGTCTCCTGATGTTGGATCCAGAGTGCAAAGAAAATACTGATGAGCTCTGATAGTCACTACTTAGTGAGACGTTATTTTGAAGAATTCCTGTAAATAAATGCTGTATTCTGCACTTATTAATGATTTAAAATACTAGACTTACGTTTATAAAAGTAAATCATAATATAATTAATGGAAATGAATTTATTAGCTTATATTTATGCTACAAAATTATACTTTATTATGTATTTTCTTGATACATTTTTAATGAATGAAATATTTCATTGTTTTCAATAAGCATGCTACTAGATATAAATTTTCTCTATTTAAAAATAAAAGATGCTATTTTATTATTCAAATTATGTATTAAGTATGATAGTGAATCTTTGTTTTCTCAAATTCTAATAAATTTTTGTACAAGTATAGAAGAAGCATATGATTAATAACATCCTCCATAACTAATAAAGCTATTTATTTAAGACTTTGTAGGATCTCTGCTTTTTATGTTACCAGGAAGTTAAGTTACTAGATTGCATGCTTGTCATTAATATTATCATTTTATTCAAGGGTCATTAGGCTCCAAAAAAAAAGCCCTGACTTTAGAACTGGAGAGATGGCTCAGAGGTTAAGAGCACTGGCTGTTCTTCCAAAGATGCTGAGTTCAAGTCCCAGTCAACTACTTGGTGGCTCACAACCATTTATAATGAGATCTGGTGCCCTCTTCTGACCTGCAGGCATACATGCAGGCAGAACACCGGGTACAAAGTAAATATAAATCACTTTTTTAAAAATCTGACATTTTAAAATTCAAAGTAAAGGCTAGAGAAATGGCTTGGCATTTAAGAGCGTTGCAGTTCTTTCACAGGACTCGACTTTGGTTCCCATCACCCGCTTTTGGTGCCCCACAGCAATCTGAAACTGTTTTGAGCTCCAACAGATCTGATACCCTCTTCTAGCTTCTGCAGGCACATTCACACACACAAGCACATACTAGATAGATAGATAGATAGATAGATAGATAGATAGATAGATAGATAGATAGATAGATGAATGGATGGATAGATGGATATGTTGATAATTGAAGCAAAGCCACAAGTTACATGATCTTTCAAAAGGTTTTATACATCTATGACAGAGCCAGTTACTAGATTGCATGCTTGTCAGAAGGTGTGGTACTACACACTTTAATCCAGCACTTGGGAGGCAGAGGAAGTTGTATCTCTGTGAGTTTGAGGCCAGCCTGGTCTACATAAGCAAGCTCTAGGCAAGCCAAAGATAAAAAAAAAAAAAAAAAAGATACACCTTTCACTGCTGGAGAAGCTTCATTCCTTATCCCTTGGTGGCTTTATCTGGCTCCTTGTGTTCTGTCTAGCATCTTCCTTGCCACCTTTCTTACTGTGACAGTTATATGAAACTATAATTCCCCCAAATAAATTCTGTTGCTTAAGAAGCCAAATCCATTCAATGGAAAAAAGACAGCATCTTCAACAAATGGTGCTGGACCAACTGCATATCTACACGCAGAAAAATGAAAATAGATCCATATTTATCACCCTGCACAAAACTAAAGTCAAAGTGGATCAAGGACCTCAACATAAAACCAGATACCCTAAATCAATTGGAAAAAAAAGTGGGGAACAGCCTAGAACTCATTGGCACAGGAGACAACTTCCTGAACAGAACACCAACAGCACAGGCTCTAAGAGCAACAATCAATAAATGGGACCTCATGAAACTGAAAAGTTTCTGTAAAGCAAAGGATACCGTCATCAAAACAAAACGACTGCCTACAGATTGGGAAAGAATCTTTACTAACCCTTTATCTGACAGAGGACTCATATCCAGTATATACAAAGAACTAAAGAAGCTGAAAAGCAGCAAACCAAGTAATCCAATTAAAAAATGGGGAACAGAGCTAAACAGAGAATTCTCGACAGAGGAATATCGAATGGCAGAAAAACACTTAAAGAAATGCTCATCCTCATTAGCCATCAGGGAAATGCAAATCAAAACGACCCTGAGATATCACCTTACACCCATCAGAATGGCCAAGATGAAAAACTCAAGCGATAACACATGCTGGAGAGGTTGTGGAGAAAGGGGAACCCTCCTCCACTGCTGGTGGGAATGTAAACTGGTACAACCACTCTGGAAAGCTATCTGGCGCTTTCTAAGACAAATAGAAATAGTGCTTCCTCCAGACCCAGCTATACCACTCCTAGGTATATCCCCAAAGTTTGTTCAAGTACACAAAAAGGACACTTGCTCAACCATGTTTATAGCAGCTCTATTTGTAATAGCCAGAACCTGGAAACAACCCAGATGTCCATCAACGGTGGAATGGGTACAGAAATTGTGGTATTTTTATACAATGGAGTACTACTCAGCAATCAAAAAGGAGGAAATCATGAAATTTGCAGGCAAATGGTGGGATCTAGAAAAGATCATTCTGAGTGAAATATCCCAGAAGGAGAAAGACAAACATGGGATATACTCACTTATATAGACCTATAAGATATGATAAACATAATGAAATCTATACACCTAAAAAAGATAATCAATTGAGCGGACATGGGGTAAGATGATCAATCCTCGTTTAGAAAGACAGATGGGATGTGCATTGAACGTATGACAGGAGTCTACTGAGCGCATCTGAAAGACTCTAACTAGCAGTGTTTTCAAAGCAAAGACTCATGACCAAACCTTTGGCAGAGTACAGGGAATCATAAGAAAGAAGGGGAGTTAGTCTGATGGGGAAAGGATAGGAGCTCCACAAGGACCAAATGTATCTGGGCACAGGGTCTTTTCTGAGACTGACATTCAACCAAGGACCATGTATGGATATAACCTAGAACCTCCACTCAGATGTAGCCTGTGGTAGCTCAGTAACCAATTGGTTTCCCAAAGTGAGGGGAACAAGGACTATTTCTAACAGGAACTCAATGACTGGCTCTTTGGTCTCCCCACCCCCGAAGGGAGGAGCAGTCCTGTTAGGCCACAGAGGAGGGCTTTGCAGCCAGTCCTGAAGATACCTGATAAAAAAGGATCAGATGAATGGGGAGGAGGTCCCCCCTATCAGTGGACTTGGAAAGGGGCATGGTGGAGATGAGGGAGGGAGGGAGGGACTGGGAGGGAATGAGGGATGGGGACACGGCTGGGATACAGAGTTAATAAAATGTAACTGCTAGTAAATTTAGGTATGCCCTGGTTACTCGCATGCCTCACTGCGTGCCTGTGCCCGTTGATGCCCCTCACACTATGACTCTCTTCAGACAGAAAAGGGATCTTGGAACTACAGCCACCATTGTTACTACCATCTCATTGGCGGCTGTTGGAGCTACCACCAGGGCATTAGCCATGAGTCATACTGGGCAGACTGCTCAGACCCTGCCAATGTAGCTCATGCCTTAGTTGTACATAAAGGAATTAATGCTCAACTAAAAGGAAGCTTGATGGTGTTCAATCAGAGGATTGACCTCGTGCAGGAGCAAATTGATACCCTATGGCAAATCGCTCAACTTGGCTGTCAATGAAAATATGCTGGACTTTGAGTCACTAGCATATAACATGAGAATTTTTCCTGTGCTGCAAATCTGTCTAAACAATTGTGGAGCTATATTTTAGGTAATTGGACTGGAGAATTCGATACTACGATGGAGCAGCTGAGAGTGGCCATTGTCACAGTAAATTCTACCAGAGTGGACACAGGACTAGCCACAGGATTATCATCATGGATTGCTGCAGCCATGAATCATCT
Source organism: Meriones unguiculatus (assembly GCF_030254825.1). Lineage (NCBI taxonomy): Eukaryota > Metazoa > Chordata > Mammalia > Rodentia > Muridae > Meriones > Meriones unguiculatus. Next base: position 149,083,965 of record NC_083349.1, on the reverse strand, counting down.
GAAGGAATGGGCGGGCATGGGAGCGTTAGCAGGCCTTCTGGTGTTGGTCTCCTTGGTTTGCCTGTGGTATATATGCAAGATTAGAGTCTCACAACAGTGTGATGCAGCCATGATCATTCAGGCCTTTACAGCCATTGAAGCAGGACATTCTCCCCAAGCATGGTTGGATACCATAAAAAGCTAAAATGTTATGCTCAGGATGCGAGGCTAAGCACTGCACTCAGGGTCAGCCGCTTTGGACCCAGAGAAGAGCATGTCTGGTTGCATGCGGGTTGATGCCCCAGGTCCTGCCTCTGAGAAAAAGGTATCGGACGGGTCTGATGCTCTTTGGGTGGATGACACCTAAACGAACATCGGTACAAAGTCCCAATTTATTTCTAATATCAGAGATCAGACCTCTACTCTTGCCTGATGCATCTAAAACAAAAAGGGGGAACTGTAGAGAGCTGCGGAATGCTATGCCTTAAAGATGGAGCTGGTTTCCGCCTTCCACCTTCCCGATGGTGAGTGCTCTCTGTCACGAACAATTCCCATTTGGCTAAGGCTGAGGATCTGGCTTGCTTCCATGTATGTGGACCTATCTGTATTGCCCACGTGGCACGCCTGGGTTGGCTACCCAGAGGCTATTTAAGCTGTGGGATGGCTTTCCCCAGGGTCCGAGGATTGTTCAAGGTTCCTGAATAAACTGCATTGAAAATAATAATAATAATAATAATAATAATAATAATAAAGAAAATGTAAATAAAATAAATAAATAAATAAATCCTGTTGCTTCATATCTCTGTGCCTGTTCATTCAGTGTTGGAAAGGCCTCGCTACACCATCATTACCCTACCAGAAGTTACTCATTCACTGTTTTAAATCCTGTGGGGCTGAACTTTCTCCAGTCTTTTTAAATTATCATAACTACTCCTTACTCCAAACAAATATTGTGTTTTATGCCATCAATTGAACTTACTTGTAGTTGTATTTGTCTCTTCTTCTAGGTCAGGAATTTCTGGGAAGGACATACTGTCATTTCTGTACTCTGAGCAATTAAAATAGGATGCATGATGGTAGACCCAAATAATGGACAAAGTAGAAAATAGGCACTCTTCTGTGTTAAATATAGAAAAGAAGATAAGGAGCTGTAGTTTAGATGGGGAATATAGTTTTAAAGTAAGCTGTGATATAGTTGTCAGTGTTCTGTGTGAAATTTGGATAAGTCAGAAGATAGAATGATCAGAGAAGCTCTCTGAGAAATTGACCTTTTAGCAGAGATTTGAGTGAAGTAAGATAGTGGTGGTGGGAGACTAGTGCTCACACAGATCGAAGGAGCAGACACAAGCAGCTTCAGGCCTTTCAGAACCCTCCATATGTTACAGCAGAAGGTAGCACAAGCTTAAAGAGGCTTTTGCAAGAATCAGTTCACAGTTGTGATCTAGTTAATAAAAGCAGTGTTAATAATCAGGCAGTCATGAATATATTTTGAACTCTTATTTTCTAATAAATTGGTCATGAAGTATAGGGTGGAAAGAAGTAATCAAGGATGATTCCACAGGTGTCTATGGTCAGGTTAGCTGTGTGAATGGTGTAAATGCTAAGATGGACTGTATCAGAGCCAAAAGGTAGGTATTTGAAAAAACGGTTTTGATTTTCCCATTTTGATTTTCCTCTTGATTTTGATTTTCCTATTAGCTGTCTCATGGTGATTTGGCTAATTACTCCATTAAACACATCTGTCTGGAATGCAGACAAGGTTCCAGATAGACATGTAACAGGGGGATTTTCAGTGTGCCCTTGAGGTTGACAGCCGTGAGACTGCGTGATGACCTGAGGGAGCGTGAGGAACTCTACAGAGTCAAATGAGAGATTGGGATTACAGCTGAGCACTACCACATCTACCTTCCAGTGCTGTTTTCTTACATAGAGGAGCACCAAGCCCCAGCAAACAACTACAGAATTAATAGTCAGCATAACAAAATTGTCGATACAAAATCAGCATACAAAAAGATTGTGCAGTTAGCACTTATCTGAAACGGAACTGTAGTGGTATCCCACTTCAGTAACCATCAAAAAATAAAAAGAAAAGAGGTAAAAGATTACAATAAAAATGAAAGTTCATTAATGAAAAACTGAAAAGGACACAAAAATCTTGAAAGATATCCTATGTTCATGGATTGGAGTAATAATAAATATTATTGACCAGACTACACAGAGCAAAATTTATATTTTCAATGCAAGCTTTATCAAAATACCAATGACATTCTACAGAAAACTAGAAAACAAAGTCAAAAATTTGTTTGAAACTTTCCAAAAAATAAAAATAGCCAAATCCATTTTTATCAAAAATCATTCAAAAACCTGACTCCAAAACTTAAAGCTTTAGTAATAAAAAAAAAAAAAACAATGTGAGCATAAAGGCAGACATGCACAGCAAAGACACAAACCTGGGCACCCACAGCCAGCAACATTTTTTACACTGTTGCTATGAACATTCACTGAGACTGGACAGTCTTCTCAACAAAAGTATTAGAGAAGTTACAGTCTTCCTGAGTATTTGTCCTAACTCATATTTGGAGACAAGTAAAATTTAGCAGATCTCTGAGAATACTGTGCCTGAATAAAAAATCAGTACAAAACTAGCACCTGATAGGCGAAAAGGGACTGACCAGGTAGCTCAGTAGATAAAGGCACTTTGCCACCAAGCCTGTCAACTTGAGCTTGATTCCAGGACTCACGTGGTGGAAGGAAAAGACAAACAAGCAAAAACAGCATCAGTAACTGCCTTGTAGTAGCACAGCTGTCCTCTTAGGACATAATGGAACAACCTTCCTCAGCAGCATGTCCCTGAATCAACATGAAACTCATGTGTTCTGAAGTAACAATACAGTGAGAGTCTAACAGATGTAAATCTAGTGGTGCAGTGCCCATCATGAACACTTGTAAAGTCATGGAAACTGCTGTTAAGCTGCTACCTGAGGGATTTTTAATGTATTAATGTCAGAGTAATAAAAGCTGCATGGTATTGGCATAGAAGTAAGCTGGTTGATCAATGGAATCAAGTAGAAAACCCAGAAATAAATAAAGCCATACACCGCACACCTGATTTTTGACAAAGGAGTCAGAATCATACAGTGGAAAAAAAAAAAAAAGCATCTTCAACAAATGGTGCTGCTCTAACTGGATGCCCACATGTAGAAAAATGCAAATAGATCCATATTTATAACCCTGCACAAAACTCAACTCCAAGTGGATCAAAGACCTAAACATAAAACCAGATATACTAAATCTGTTAGAAGAAAAAGTGGGGAAGGGCCTTGACCTTCCTAAACAGAACACCAACAGCACAGGCTCTAAGATGTACAATTAATAAATGGGACCTTATGAAATTGAAAAGCTTCTGTAAGGCAAAGGACACTATCAATATGAAGAAATGGCAGACTACAGATTGGGAAAAGATCTTCACCAATCCTACATCTACCTGACACAGGGCTAATATCCAGAATATATAAAAAACTCAAGATATTAAACACCAACAAACCAAATAATCCAATTAAAAATGGGAAACAAAGCTAAACAAGAATCTGAATGGCAGAGAAGCATTTAAAGAAATGATCAACATTCTTAGTCATCAAGAAATGCAAATCAAAACAACTCTGAGATTCCATTTTATACTTGTCAGAATGGCTATGATCAAAAATGCAAGTGACAACACATGCTGGTGGGGATGTGGGAAAAGCAGAACACTTCTCCGTTGCTGGTGGGAACGTAAACTTGTACAGCCACTTTGGAAATCAATCTGATGCTTTCTCAGAAAACTGGGATTAGCCGTACCTCAAGACCCAGCTATACCACTCCTGAGCATACCCCCAAAAGATGCTCCACTGTACAACAAGGACATCTGCTCAACCATGTTCATAGCAGCTTTTTTCATAATAGCCAGAATCTGGAAACAACCTAGATGTTCCTCAATTGAAAAATGGATAAAGAAACTGTGGTACATTTACACAACAGAATACTACTCAGCCATTAAAAACAAGGAAATCATAAAATTTGCAGGCAAATGGATAGAACTAGAAGAGATCATCCTGAGTGAGGTAACACAGACCCAGAAAGACAGACATGGTATATACTCACTTGTAAGAAGATTTTAATCATATAGTACAGGATAGATATGCTACAATGCACAGACCCCAAGATGATAAGTCTGATTGGCATCTTAGGCTTCCTATGGGTCCACTAGTTAGGGCAGCGGGGGATATCTCTGACACAGATTATGTTGCCTGCTTTCTGATCACTTCCCCTGATGGACCTTCCTTATAAAGCCTCAGGGGAGAAAGACAAACTCAGTCCTCCCTCATGTGAATAGATGAACTGGGGTATCTGGGTGGGGGCTCCCTTATTCTGGGGAATAGGAGAGAAGGGATAAGGGACTGGGAGGAAAGGAGGAAGGGGCCCATGACAAGGTATAAATTGAATTAATTTAAAAATTATTAATATAATATACTCCCTCTAGGGGTGACAAAAAAATGATATATGTTCCTGTCAGACAACACTAGTAGGTTTGATTCGATTGGCTTTACTTTGGTCTATAAAACAAAAGGTCTTTATTAATTGTTTTCATTATGCACATTCATTGTACATGGCACTCTGTTACACAGAGTATGCCCACCCTCATACTCCCATACCCTCCACTTTCTACCTCTTCCCACTCCCAGTAGCCCTCTCTGCTCACCACCTCAATTTGCCTACTAGTTTTGTACCCATACTTCATAAATTTCCCACAAAGTGTACTGAAAAGAATTTCCAGGCACTGAAAACAAACAGACATTCTAAGATGGGGCTGTACTTGCCTAGCATGCATGAGGCCCTGGGCTTGATCCAACAACAACCATAACACACACACACACACACACACACACACACGTTCTTATCTCTGTATTAATAAGAGTGAAGAAAGTGGACATCCTTACTTAAAGCCTTTGTTAGAGCTTGCCAAAAAAAAAAAAAACAGAAAAAAGAAAAATTCTAACTGGAAATTAGAAACAATTGGAAGTTTGTCTATTTGTTTTCTAAGACTACAACAAAGTCAGGGATGGTCACACACCCCTTAAATCCCAGCACTTGGTAGGGAGAAATAGGCAGATCTCTGAGTTCAAGGCCAGCCTGGTCTACAAAGCTAGTTCCAGGGCTACACAGAGAAACCCTGTCTTGAGGAAAAAGAGAAAAAAGAAAAAAGCCTGCAACAATTTGACAATAATGTGAATGTATAGCTGGTCATGGTAGAGCATGCCTGTAATCCTGGCTCAGGAGAGACATTCCTTCAAATTCAGCTATACAGTGAGCTCAAGGCCAGCCTGAGCTACATGAAATCTTGTCTCAGGAAACTAAAGCATCAAGATGGCTGAGTGGGTAAAGTCTCTTGCTGCCAAGCCTGGCAACCTGATACACAAGCCCACACAGCCATTCACCTAGAATAAAGTGCAATAAAATGTTGACTAAATTCTTTTATTACAAAAAGGGGGAACTGTAGAGAGCTGCGTAATGCCATGTCTGAAAGATGGAGCTGGTTTCCGCCTTCCACCTTCCCGATGGTGAGTGCTCTCTGTCACAAACAACTCCACATTTGGCTAAGGCTGAGGATCTGGCTTGCTTCCATGTATGTGGACCTATCTGCATTGCCCACGTGGCATGCTGAGGTTGGCTACCCAGAGGCTATTTAAAGTGGACTGGCTTTACCCAAGGTCAGATGATTGTTCAAGGTTCCTGAATAAACTGCATTGAAAAAAAAATAAAAATAAAAGTAAATACTCAGGAAAATTTAACACATCTACAGAAAAAAGCTGATGCAAATATTCATATGTATATAAATAGCCATAACTAATAATAAGTTTATAAACCAATGAGTACATAGATAAAATCTTATATGGGCCAAGTGGGTAAAGGCACTTGCTTCCAGGTTGATAATCTGAATTCCATGTCCCAGACCCACATAGTAGGAGAAAACTGACTCTCACAGGTTGTCCACTGAAATCCATATATACACACACAAAATAAATAATTATAAACAAGATTTAATCTGTCTTAGCCACACAGTGAAACACAAAGAATACCCTGATACAAAGTGGATGAATCATTAAATTATTGTAGTAAGTGAAAGGAGTCAGACCTGAAAGGCCACATATTGCATGAAGACATGCATATGAAAGTGGATGAGAGATTGCCTGGGCTATGAGGATGAAACAGGAAATTTGTGCAGATGAATATGGTCTTTCTAGTTGGTTATGCAAGTGTTCTCCAATACATAATTGTGAGGGTTTTGAGAGTTTGTGGGTGCTTTAAAAGCCGCTGAGTTAAGTAACTTACATGGACAGGTGTTGTGGTAATTGAATTATATTTCAATACATCTGTCAAAATAAATAAATTAGAGCTGGTCAGAAGCAGGCAGCTCTCTGGCCTTGGCCAGTCTGGTGTACAGAGTGAGTTTCAGGTCAGCCAGGATTACACAGAGAAACCCTGTACTGAAAAATATAAATTAGGACCACAAAAGATGTAAATAGAAAAGGAGGAGGAAGGAAAGGAAGAGAGGGAGGGAGAAAGGGAAGGAGGGAGGGAGGAAGGAAGGAAGGAAGGAAAAAAAGGAAGGAGGGAGGGAAGGAGAAGCAATAAGATCTGTAGGACCAAAGAAAAAATAAAACTAGAAAAGAAAGAAGCAGAGAAAAAATAATTTAAGAAAATGTTTTTATATTGTAAATAAGGAATGAGCAGGGCAAGCTGGCTCATTCCTATAGTCCCAGCACTCAGAAGATGGAGGCAGAAGAATCAGGATCCTGAACTCTATTCTATTTTACATACCAATTGCTAATAATACTGGGTTGTTGTTTTTTTAATACTTTTAAGGGCTAGATATTAAGTCAGGCATGATGGCACATACCTATAAATCCAATATTTGAATGCTGAGGTGGGAAGATTAGGTATTTGAGGCCATCCTGAGCTACACAGCAAGTTAGAGGCCAGCCAGGACTGCGGACTGTGAGACTGCCTCAAAACACACAGACACACGCACACGCACGCAAGCACGCCATAAGCAATAAAGACTATGGGTTAGAATGTAAGGCTATCAGAAAAGCTATTTCAACAACAGTCTCCTTGGCTTAGCTTGAGAAATGGTAAAAGGGATTTCTTTTTTTAAAGTACTGAAGCCACAGGTTTAGCAAGCACATGCGGCAGTCCTAAGAGCATCTAGTTGATCTCCCCTAATGCAGAATATCTGCTATTTGTTCAGACAGCTTTCCAGACACGCTTGCTGCCTGCAGCGAAGCTCTGACATTCTCACCAAGGTGACTGGGAAGGTGTGCCCAGCCTGAGCTGCCCCTGCCCATTGGTGGCCACCACACTCTGGAGATCTGGCCCTGCCCCTCATCTGCCATGCAAGGACATGGGGAGCAGAAGAGCTGGTGCCAGCCTTTGCCTGGGCAAAGTGGGAGAGCTGGCAGACAGACCAAGTCAGTGTACACACAGGCCCAGATCCAGGGCTTTGAGTTGGCCCAGCCCAACACCTACCCCATCAGTGAACTGCTGGACCATGTGAAGGGACTGGTCCTACAGATCCAAAACTGCAGGGTCCCCCTGACACAAGGCAACAACGAGATATCTGAGAGGGGGCCTGGTGAGGATCCAGCATTAATGGTGTAGTAGAAGCCAAAAGACCTCAAACCAGAGACTCATTGTGATGAACATTTGCAAGTAATAGTGTTTGGGCAAATGGGTATACTGTGTGACACATGGCAGCTCCCACGGCAAGATGAGGTTTTTGTTGTTTTGTTTTGTTTTGAAGGGAGTTTGCAGGGACGGAAGGCAGATATGAAGGAATGAGAGCTGAGGGAGATTGGGATGCATGATGTGAAATTCACAAAGAATAAAAAGAAGAAGGAGAAGGAAGGAAGGAAGGAAGGAAGGAAGGAAGGAAGGAAGGAAGGAAGGAAGGAAGGAAGGAAGGAAGGAAGAAGGAAAGAAGGAAGGGAGAGAGGGATGAAAGAGAAGGAAGGAAGGGAGAAAGGAAATTAGTTGCTTGTATCTGACTAGGTGCTCTTGCAAGGAAACCTATACCCTACACTTCTTTTACTAAGGAATTCTTTTTTTTTCCCCAGTAGATTTTTAAAACTTTTATTATTTCTATGTATAGAGACAGAGAGAGATGAGGGGGAGGGAGAGAATGCAGGTGTGCTTATATGACGATGTTTGTGAGAAAGTCAGAAGATTGCTGGTTCTCACCTTCCACCTATTCGGACAGGACCCCTCCTGATGGGTCTGCTACTTCCCCGCAGACCAGCTGGCAAACAGGCTTCCACCCGATTGCCCACCTATCTCACTGCAGGAGTGCTGACATTACAGACGCACACCAACCTCACCACCTGGCTTCTTGCCTGGGTGCAGGGATTGAACTCGGGTTGTCGGGCCCTTGCTTTCAAGTCTTTTCCCCACAGAGCCATCTCACCAGCCCTCGTACCACTTAATTCTGCTAGGAGCAGTATCTACACTCCCCACAAGTAGAACCCCGGCTTCCAACTCTACATTAGCCTTGAACCCTGAACAAAATTATTTAACATGCGTTGTTTTCTGAGTCTTTCCAGGAGATGAAAGAGATGCCCCAAATTAGTCATTTTGAAACAGAGCTGAAGGCCAAGGTGTAAGCCATATATTCTTTATCCAAGTCCATAAGCCAATGTCTTCATCCTTATATAGTTGCAGGCATGTAGAGATTTTATCAAACATTTTATGGTTCCCTTTGTGCCACTTTTACTGGGACAGCAGTTTAATGAGCACCTGAGGCCATAATTTAATGAGTATCTGAGGTCATAATGTGCTTTATATATTATGATCCAACAGAAAGTCCTCCAAGCCCAGGCCTTCAGGAAGCATGACTATTTTCTTCCTCCTCCTCCTTCTTCTTCTTCTCCTTCCCCTTCCCCTCCCCGTTCTCCTTCTCCTTCTCCTTCTCCTTCTCCTTCTCCTTCTCCTTCTCCTTCTCCTCCTCCTCCTCCTCCTCCTTCTTCTTCTTCTTTTCTTCCTTCTCCTTCTTCTTCTTCTTTCTTCTTTTTTTTTCTTTTCTTCTTTTCTTCTTCATCTAGAAAAGCCAATTAGAAGATGATATATGAGGCAGTTTGAAAAAAATTTTTATTATATATATTCACCTTCTTGTGTGGTAGGGGGCAGAAAGGAGAGAGAGGGAGGGAAAGAAAAAGAAAGAGCTCTCCACAGAACACACGTTGTCAGAGAACAACTTGCAGGAGTCAGTTCTTTCCTTCCATCATGAGTGTCCCAGGACAGAGCTCAGGTCAGTTTCTAGCTAGTTTCTCAACCCCCGCATAGGATGGCTTGCAACTGCCTGTGCCTCCAGCTCCAGGGGATCTCCTGGCCTCCATGGGTGCACATACAAACACTGTACACACACAGACGCGCATAAATGAAAATAAAACTCTTTAATTTAAAAAATAAAAAGGATTTCCATGTCCTCTGTAGACCTTACATTGTTTTTATCCTGGACCAGGACTGAAACACTCCCATTTCAAAGTGCCATGCCATCTTCATACCTCCACCCAGTCGCTGGCCTGGATCTGCAATGGAAGAGGGATTGGTAACCCACTAGGAATGATAGGTGTCAGGCGACACTGATGACGATGATGATGGTAGTATAATAATAATTGAATTGTAACATTCTAAATATTTCTGGAGCTTTTTCATTCAATTCTCTGAAAAATACTTTTGTACATAAAAAACCTAAAGATGCTGGTCCTGAAGACAGCATTCATCTTTGCATCTAACATAAAACAATACAGACCACCGCTGCAAAGAAAGCATCAACCTGCCAGGATGGGTTGGTACCCCTTGGGGGCCTCCCCTTCTCTAAGAAGAAGTAGATATGGAGGGGAGGGGGCATGAGGGTGGGATTGGGAGGAGAGGAGGGAGAGGACTGAGATCAGGCTATAAAGTGAATAAATAAAGGAGGAAAAAATAAAGATCAAGCAGATAATGAACATTTCTCTGTGTGTATCTGTGTGTGTGTGTTTGTGTGTGTGTTGGCCTACACTTAGCAGCAATGTGGAGGTGAGAGGACAGTCTGTAGAGTTCATTCTCTTCTTCCACCTTTGCATGAGCTGCACGGAATGGCTTGTTGTGTAGCAAACACTTCACCTGCTGAGCCATCTCTCTGGCTCAAGGGATTTTCCTCGTGGAAATTGCTAGCCCTAGGGTATTCCCAGTATAACTGCTCCATCTCTTCCAAGCTGTACTGCCTGTTTACCTCATTTGGGCAGGTGAAAATATGCCTTCAACTCTACATTCATGTCTAGTTCTGTTTATCTGAGATAGATAATGGAATGCCAAGCAGAAACACACTAGATTCTCCCCAATACATGCCTGGAATTGAAAGCAATCATGTATATCTGCAGCAATCACTTCAAGGACTGCCCAGAATTTAGGATAATTTCCCATTGGAAAACTGGGAAAAGAGTGATTTTCCTTGTCTCTGGAAATAATTGTGTCTATTCAAGTCTGCATTTTTAACTTAGCTGATTAGGGACTTTATTCATGCAAAATAAAAAATAAATCCAGATTCAGATTGATCCGTGTGATCAGGAATCATTTCCCTTCTTTTTCTCTCTCTCTCTTTCTCTTTCTTTCTCTTTCTCGTGTTTGTGTGTGTGTGTGTGTGTGTGTGTGTGTGTGTGTGTGTGTTAATTTTGTCATCTTTATTACCTAGTCATGGCCCTTTCCCTATCTGGCTGTCTTCCAGGGAGTCTGTTAAACTCCTAGTCTCTCATCCTGCCCTCTCAGAGGTCACCCTAACTGTTCTTAGGTCTTAACTGCTCTGAATTGATGGAGAAGCAGCAGTCATAATGCCTCCGAGGAGGGTCTGTCTAAGGAGCCACAATAAAACTTTACCAATGGTGATGATGCAGAGCCTAAGACAGTCATTTGACGGTATATATCTCTGTAGCTTGTCGTATGAGTGAAGTAGCATCTTGATGAGTCAGTGACCCTCAAAAGAAAAACTGGAACAAAATGCCATACTGCTACCATCTTCAGAAGAAATCCAAGATGAGCCCGCAAATTGATGCAGTCTAGGGTTCTTGATTGGGTGTGTTTTCTTTGCCAGCTAAAGAATTAAAAGGCAGGAAAAATGTAGAGTACAAGAGGTGGCAGCAGAGAAATCTCAAGCACCAACACAGAAGCAGGCAGAATGAGCAGTTAAAGGAAGCTGTTTGTGGGATGGAGAGATGGCTCAGAGATTAAGAGCACTGCCTATTCTTCCAGAGGTCCAGAGTTCAATTCCCAGCAACCACCTATACTGAGAACTCATGCCCTCCTCTGGTGAGCAGCTGTACATGCAGAGAGTGCACTCACATACATAAATTAAAAAATAATGGTATTTGTTGAGGGTGAGGAAACACACACACAGCAGGCACACAGAGAAAAGAGCCCTCAGAAAGCAGAAAAGTCTTGTCTCTCTGGGTTTTTGCATTAGTTTCCCCTTCCTAGGGATAAGGGTAATATGTGTTTCTAGACCTTTCTTTAATTTGGAGTTCACACTGGCTTCCCGAAGTTCAGTTCCTGTTGTTTTGTTTTGAGGGAAGGATTGTTTTGTTTTGGTGTCCCTGTGGTCTGGTGAGCAAACCATCACTTCAGGGTAATGGTAGCTGATGGGCAGGGAGTTGAATGGAGGTGAGTTGGTCTGGGGATTTTGAAGTTTAGACTGAAGTTCTTCAACATTTTTGTTGAGTTAACAAATGTAAGATGCTGTCTTCAGTGTGGTGATTGCTTCAAGAGTCTACTTCTGCACTCTGGGTCTCACCAGAATAAATGACTGTGGAAAACAGTCAACATATATATAAATCAACGCTATATATGTATATGTCGAGTGTTTTGCCTGAATACATGTATATGTGCCGTGTATATACGTACTACCCAAAAAGACCAGAAAAGGGTGTTCGATCCTCTGGAGCTGAAATAACAGATAATTGTGAGCCATCATGTCTGGGAACTGAATGAATCTGGGTCCTCTGCAAGATCAGCAAGTGCTCTTAGCCACAGAAATGTCTCTCCAGCCCTGACATTCAGCATTTAAAGGTACATATTCCTGGCCTGGGGCTTGGTTAGTAGAGTGCTTGCCTGGTAACCATAGGTCTTATGCTCTTATCTCCAAAAACAAACAAAATTGTCTGTGGTGGAAAATACATGTACCCCCAGCCTACGGAGGAGGAGGAAGCAGAAAGATCGTAAGTTCGAGGTCATCCTTGGCCACATAATGAGTTTGAAGCCAGCTTGCACTACATGAGATCCTGTCTGTAAATGAATTTTTCAGTGTTTAATGTTTTGTCATGTTTGATAATATTAACTTGTGTGTTAGCTTGAAGTGTGTTGTGGCTCACAGTTTGGAGCTGTCAGGCATGGCTGCAGACACCCACTGTGTCAGGCCTCTGGTGGCAGGTGAGCGGCACAGCACGGCAGAAGCATCATCGCACCACAGAGCTGTGCCCCGAATGGTCAGGGTGTGAAGAGGAGGAAGAGGGGAGCTGGGGTCCCGCTGTTCCCTTTGAGAACATGCCCCCAGTAATTGGAGGGCCTCCCACTGCATACTTCTTCTTAAAGGCCCTCCCACCGCTTGGTAGCTCCAAGCTAGTGAATAAACCATTAGCATATGGACGCCTGGGAAACATTCTATATCCAAATAAGAGCAAACTGCTTTCTCTTTTGTTCCAGAGGTATATATACCTTCTTCAGCTTCAAACAAGCCATTGATGAAAATGTTGAGTGGGATAGAACTTAAATTAAAAGTTGTCTGAGGGAGCTGGGAGATGATAAAACACCATGATCAAAGCAGCTCAGGGAGGAAAGGGTTTATTCGGCTTCCACATCCATATCACTGTTCATCATCAAAGGAAGTCACAACGAGAACTCAAACAGAGCAGGAACCTGGAGGCAGGAGCTGATGTAGAGGCCATGGAGGGCAGCTGCTTACTGGCTTGTCCTCCATGGCTTGCTCAGCCTGTTTTGTTTGTTTCTTTGTTTTATATAACTCAGGACCACCAGCCCAGGGATGACCCCACCCACAATGGGCTGGGCCCTCTCCAGTGAATCAGTAATTAAGAAGATGCCCCCCAGGCATGTCTGCAGCACCGATCTTATAGAGGCATTTTCTGTTGAGGCTCCTTCCTCTCTGATGGCTCTAGCTTGTGTCAAGTTGGCATAAAACCAGCCAGGACATTCAGTTAGTAGAGTGTTTGCCTCACAGGCAGGAGAACCTGAGTCTGAGTCCCTGCCACCCACACAGAAAGCTAGACATGGTGGTATTGCCTGTAACCCCAACCCTGCGAAGGCAGAGACAGGAAGAGCCCTGGGTTTACTGGCTCACTAATCTAGCCCAGGAAGAGAGCCAGGTGGAGGGCTGTGGCGACTGCTGTACAAGCATAGAACTGGAGTTCAGATCCACAGAAAGGCCAAGTGGCTGGGATGGCCTTGTTTGTTTGATTTGGTTTGGGGTTTGGTGGTGCTTTGTTTTGTTTTGCTTTGTTGTTTTTTGTTTGTTTGTTTGTTTGTTTGTTTTTCAGACAGGGTTTCTCTGTGTAGCTTTGGCTGTCCTGAACTTGCTTTGTAGACCAGGCTGGCCTGGAACTCACAGAGATCCGCCTGCCTCTGCCTCCTGAGAGCTGGGATTACAGGTGTGTGCCACTGTGCATGGTGATGACCTACCTTCTAATCCAAAAACTGAGGAGGCAGAGACGGGCTCTCCAGAGCAAGCTCGATGCCTAGACTAGCTGAACTGACAAGCTCCAGGATCAGATGAGAGACCCTGCTTCAGTAAATACACGGTAGAGCACAGTTGAGGAAAACACCCAGCAATGACCTCGGGGCTCTACACTAACACTCATCTGTGGGAACAAACAGGGATACACACACACACACACACACACACACACACACACACGTCAATATTACTTCCAGTTTGGAGCAGTTGGAAAGGAAACTGCCACGCCAGAACTTGAATATAAATCATTTTAAAAAACAGTGTTACCCTGTCATTTGAACAATTCCCTTTACACAGTTTGTGGTTTGGAACCTTATCTAAGAAACTAACTCACCAAAGATTTTTCTCCTATTTTTTTAAACAGAAGTTTCATAGTTTTAGATATTGCACCTAAGTCTACTACATTTTTAGTTTGTTTTGTGTATGACAGTATAATTCCAAGTTATCCATTTATTCACACTTAGTCATTCCATTTGTTTGAAAAGGCATCTCTTTTTCCATTGACCTGCCTAGCACCTACACTTAAGTCTAAGGTCCAATAGGACACTTTAATCAGAGATGTGACAAGGTCCTTTAACAAGGTCATGTAGTTGTGGTAAGGAGAACCAATTATAATTAAAAAAGAAGAAGAAGAGAAATCTCATCCCTCAGGAGGCTGAAGCAGAGAGGATTGCTGAGAATTCAGGGTGAGCCTGGGCTAGTAGTGGTGGGAGGAGTATAGCTCAGCTGATAACTTGTCACCAAGCCACCTGAGGATGACCCCTAGAACCCATTCAGTTGTCCCCTGACCTACACACACACCACTACATGTAGTAAAAATATTTTTCAAAAGAAAACAAAACCAAGAGAGATAATGTATATTTGTAGTCTAGGTGAGAAATGATGGAAAGTTGGACCAGTCGGTAAGCAGAGTAATGATGCAATTTTATTTTAATTGGCATTTCCCTCAGGACTGAAGGTGTTAGCTCTTTGTGTGCTGTTTTCCTTCCATTTATCCTCTGGGGTGAGAGTCTTTTTAAACCACTAAGCTACTCTTCCTCACCTTTCTTCTTGACACTTGGATGTAATATTTACTGGGAGATATAAACAATGGAGCAAAAGGATCTCATCATGGCTTTGTCACCTAATGTCTGATGATGGTGATCTTGTTGATTTTACATCTTCAGTAATTCATCTAGTCTAACTGTGCATCCTTTTCCAAATAGTTTAGTTCCATGATGCTGTTAAGACAAGATCTTTTAACAGGTATATACAGCTGCTCTGAGCAGAGAGAGGACAACAAGATAACTGTAGAATGAGAGCTCAGTAGATCATCCTCCAAGTGAAAAATACCGAAAGTTTGTCCTAGATTGGAATGGGAGAAGACAGAGGAAGGGAACAGACTTGGAATGTTCTAGAAACTGCACAAGGAAAAGATAGGAATCTATATAATTTGTTTTGGTTTTATGTACTTATTATTATTAATTTCTTTAAGTTACACTTTTCTTTTGTGCGCATGAATCTGGACATATCATACCATGGCACATGTGTGGAGATCAGGGAGCATCAGGAGCCCTGACCTGCGAAGCCATCTCACCAGCCCTATATATACACATGGAAACAGCTTCTTGATGCATAGCTCTGGGCAGCCTAGCATTCCCTACATAGATCAGGCTGGCCTTAAACTTGTGGTGAACCTCCTGCTTCTGCCTCCCAAATGCTGTAATCACAGGTTTGGGATACCACACTCAGCTGCTGCTTCTTCTTCTTCTTCTTCTTCTTCTTCTTCTTCTTCTTCTTCTTCTTCTTCTTCTTCTTCTTCTTTCTCCTCCTCCTCTTCCTATTCCTTCTTTTTCTCCTTCTCCTCCTCTTCCTCCTCCTCTTCTATCTTATCTTCCTCCTCCTCTTCCTCCCTCCTCCCCTCCTACTCTCCTCCATCTTCTTGTATTACTGTTTTTGAGACAGGTCTCCTGTAGCCCAGGCTGAATATACAACAGTCTCCTGCTTCGGTCTCCTGAGTACGAGGATTATAAGTTCAAGCCACTATGCCCAGCTTTTTGGGTGTTTTGGCTTAGTTTGGAGATGTGTTTTTGCTACACAGCCCAGGCTCCATCCTTCCTGTGTTTGGACTCAGACTGTAAAGCATGTGTAGGACTGGAGGAGTGGTAGGGAAGCAGGAGCAGGAGTTGGTATTGGTGCTGGCTTGACACCATGCCAGATGTTAAAAAAAAGGTAATGGTGGATGAGAGATAAACTTCCAGGATTTTAAAAATTAGCCTATTGTTGTTGTCTTAGTTACTTTTCTATTGCTGTGAAGAGAAGCCATGATCAAGATAATTTACAAAAGAGAGAGTTTTGGGGGGACCCACAGCTCCAGAGTTAGAGTCTATGATCATCATGGTGAGGAACATGGCAACAAGTCGGCGGGCGTGGCGCTGGAGCAGTAGCTGAGAGCTTGCTCCAGAGCTGACTGAGAGTGGTGCAGGCTTCTGAAACCTCACTCTCTTGCCCAGCTTCTAGTTTACTGGCTCTCTGTGGTAGAGGGGTGTGTGAGGGACAGCTAATTCAATGGAGGGTACCAGAAGATGATTCTCTACAGACGTGACATAGTCAGGCCAGAGAGAGAAACAGACATCTCAGCAGTGAAAACATGCGGTGATTCAACTCAGAGTGAATACTAATCCTGAATTCACCCTCAAGTCTCTGTGTCACTCCTATCCTCTAGGCCACACATCTCAAGTGCTGGGGCTCCGTCACTGAGCAAAAACAGAAGGGCCGTCTCTTTACCCCAGGGCTCTCAGTGTGAGAAATGAAAGAAGCCAGTGTTGTCAGAATTCAGAGAACAAGTGAGACAGTGTGACACTAGATGAGATGAAAAGGTAGGCAGAGGCCAGAGCACTGAGGTCCTGGCAGAATTTCAGGATTCTAATACACCCAGCTGGGTGTGAAAGCTCATTCCTATAATCCCATCACTCAGGATACTGCAAGCAAGGAATTGCCATGTGTTCAAAGCCAGTCTGGGCTACAAAGCAAAATCCCAAAAAGCCAAACCAACAAATAAACAAAAGCACAACAGGACATGATCGGATGGGTTGGGTTGCTGTTGTGATTGATTTTGGAGGGCTGGTGAATGTTCTGGGGATGGAACCCAGGGTCTCATGCCTGCTAAACACACGCTATATTCCAACAGTGAACCACACCTAAGCCTGCAGATTATTGTTTAAACGGCCAGCTCCCCTGTCACATGTGCGCCGTCTCCTGGCTGTCCTATCAGTTCTCAGAGGGCCCACTCTTCAGATAGTTGCAGTTCAGCACATGAGGTCTCTTTACAAATAAGGTGATTCAGTCAACAATAATGGCTAGCACTTGAGTGCCTACTGTGAGCTGAGACTGGTCTAAGGACACTATGTTATCAGCTCATGAATCCTCAAAACATACCATCTCAATGGCTGACTGAGAGGAAATGGATTTCTTTAGGTCATAGGAGCCTGGCGGGATACACCGAAGCATCTTAAGAAATCTGTGTGGGCAGAAGGGGACAGTAAGGAAGTAACAGATGAGGAAACAAGTAATAAACACCAAGTGCAGGGACTGGAAGAGATGGCTCAGTGGTTAAGAGCACTGGCTGCTCTTCCAGACGTCCTGAGTTCAATTCCCAGCAACCACATGGTGGCTCAGAACCATCTATAATGAGATCCAGTGCAGGCACACATGCAGGCAGAAAAAAAAGTAAAAAGAACTTTAAGTACAGCTGTCTATGACTTAGCACCCTTGCCACACAATGACTTAAAGTAACACTGACAGTGAGCCACAGGCTAAGAAATACTTAGATCTGAAAACTCTATAGATCCTATTCCACACAGATAGGCAAACACATGTGACCATCTCTAGGACCCTACATAGGCTTATTTGACAAAACTGTCATGCTTTCTGAAGAGCTTCTTATTTCAAACATAACAATTTCTCAAATGCCCTTCCCTTTCTGGTAAAAAAAAAAAAAAAAAAAAAAAAAAAAAAAAAACATATATAACTATTTAAAAATCTCAAAAATTTGTTATCTGGGATCTGCAAAGAGATTTACCTGGTTGGCTTCTCCCAACCTGCCCTGAAGTGGCATGACATTGCAACACACAAATGGAAAAGACTCAGCTGTGGCCTGAAAGCAGCTGAACCTCCCCGACTGGGAAGCTAGATAAACATCACGCGCACAGGGGGCCTGGGGATCAGTCACCGCCTGAGCCTTGAGCTGTGGTCATGGTTCCAAATGAGGAAGCAAGGTGTGCCGTTTTCGAGGGTGAGGAGCTGTGGTAGAGGTGCGTGCATAGGCACCTGGCACCTGGCACTGTTAACGTGATGGAGCTTTAAACAAATTTAGTTTTAACTAACAACAGTGTGCTCAGGGCTGGGGATACAGCCTAGCTGGTGGAATGCTTGGAGGTCCGAGCTTGGAGTGGCAGTACTCAGGAGACAGAGGTCGGAGGGTCAGGACTTTAAGGCCATTGTCAGCTTACACAGTCAATTTATGGCCAGCCTGGGGTATGTGAGACCTTGTCCAAAACAAAACAAAACAAAACAAAACAAAACAAAACAAAACAGAACAACAACACAGTCAATTCACGGCCAGCCTGGGATACATGAGAGCTTATCCAAAAACAAAACAACCACCAAACAACCAAACCAAAGACCTCACTCACTAAACCAAACATTGTGAACCAGCTCATCCTTATTGGTCTGGCTTTGGTGACTGTCCTCCACATAGCTGAAGGCTCGGTCCCAGGGCTGCCACTCCTGGGTAGTTGAGAAGCTTTTGTAGGGCTCAATAGAAGAACATAGTGCCTGGGAAGCCTGCCCGAGTTGTTGAACCCAGGTCCCTTGTTTTTTGCTTCCTAGATGAGGTGACAAACAGCCCGCTCTGCCACAGCCCTCATGGGGGTGTTCAAAGCTGGGGGAGCTACTTGCCCTTAATTTGCAACCAACAAGACTGTAAGGCCACTCGCCCTCTCTTCTTTGCTAGTTAGTGAAGGTATTGTTTTTTTTTTTCCTTTTATTGAAGATGGGTTTTTTCCTCACATAATATATTCTGATCATTATTTCCCCTCACTCTACATCTCCAGCTTCTTCCAACTGGAACCACCCCCTTTCTGTCTCTCTTTAGAAAGCAAATAGGCTTCTACGGGAATATAAGATAATAATATAAAATAATATAACACAAAACTAATACATCAGAATCAGACTAAACAAACAAACAGAAGAACAAAGCCCAAGAGAAGGCACAGAAAAAGAGACCCACCTTTTCTCACACTCGGGAATCCCATAAAACACTAAACTAGAAGCCATAATATATATATGCAAAGGACCTGTAGGGTAAAAAGAGAGAGGTAAAGTAGGATTAAGAGATATATATTTACAAAGAGAGAAAAAATATATAGATATATTTTTCAATTTTTTTTTTTAATTCTAAAAAAGGAAAAGCCCTGACATGATATTATGAGACAAGGAACCTCTAGAGATACCAATGAGTTCATTTTCTGCTGTCACCTTCTGCCGGGCCTGCAGCCTGCCTTCGGAGTGTTTCCCCAGTGAGACTCCCTTGCAGGAATCTAAATTTTCATTTGAAAGTGGTTATCAATGATCAATCCCTAGGACCATATAAAACCTAGCAAGCAGACTCCCTCCTTTAACCGCAGGACTTAGGGTGTAGATGGAGGATCAGAAATTCGGACATCCTGAGCTACATAACTGAGTCAAAGTCTAGCCTTGGAGACATGAGACCTTGCCTCAAAGGAAAGAGGAAATCACTGGGGGCTGGCATGATGGCTCAGCAGGTAAAGGCACATGATTAAAGGAAAGAACTAATTCCCAAAAGTTGTCTTCTAACTTTCTTTCATGCACATGCTCAATATCTCCCTTCCACCTCTCTCTCTCAAAAAAAAAGTCACTTTCTCTCCCATTAAAGCCTTAATTCTATGACCAATTTCCCTAAGTCTAGAACTTCTGACTTGTGTCTTTAGTCCTATTCTGCATCTGAGACAATGGTATAGTCTTTTACCCTGCCTTAGCTACACCTCTCTGACCCAGCCTCCTCCAAAGGGCTAAAGATTTATACAAGTAGGAGATTGGGTACCTTGCTTTATATCATCTTGTTAACTATGTTTAAACAAATGTAAACTCAAAGCTGGGATTCTGCAATTAAATCTAGTTTTTATAGAAAATTACTTGACCGTTCTACAGTGCTCCGAAAGGCAGCCAGCAATCCTGTCAAGGAAGAGATAGGCTCCAGTTCCTACTTGTTTACATCTTCCTGCGGCCCTGGCTCCTCCCAGGACATTTGTCTTGCAGAAACTGGAAGCAGTCAGGTTTGTTTGTTCGTTTTTATGGTTTTTTTCTTCACAATTTATTTATTATATATCCCGATTGAAGGCCCCCTCCCTCAACTCCCCCAGTCCCACCCTTCCTCTCTCTTTCCCCTTCTCTCCTTTCCCTAGTCCACTGAAAGGGGCAGTTCTTCACCATTGCTGTCTGCTCATAGCTTGTTAAGTCTCATCAGGACTGCCTGGATCCTCTTCCTCCGTGGCCTGGCAATGATGCATCATCAGGGACAAGTGATCAAAGAGCAGTCAGCGGAGTTCATGATTGAGGCAGCCCCTGCCCCCCTCACTCGGAGATCCACATGGAGACTGAGCTGCCTATCAACCACATCTGAGCATGGGGACTAGGTCCTCACCATGCATGGTCCTCCGTTGGTGCATCAGTCTCTGCAGGACCCCGTGGGCTCACATCCTTTAGGTTTGTTGGTCTCCTTGTGGGGCTCCTGTCCCCTCCATGTCCCTCCATTCCCACCTCTCTCTTCCTCCCTAACACTCCCTGTGCTCGAAAGCAGTCAAGCTTAACCCAGCCTTTATCCACAAATACATTCCATCGGGAACAGGCTGGAGCTGCATGAAAAAAAAAATCTAATGGGCAAGAAAGTCAATGCTCAACTCATGCTGCGGCAGAAACCCACCTCTGCCGGAAAGCATGCACTTGCACACACAGTGAGGAAACAGAAACCATCTGAAGTCCGTCAGGCAGAAAGGCAGGCAGATGAGCTGAACCCTAAAATCAGTGATTTGACTATGAGGCCTAGAAAGTAATTTATATTTAAAGCATTACCTACAGAATTAATATGTAACATTTTAGAGTCGGAGCCAGGAGATGGCTCAGAGAGTGAAGGCCTGAACACCCGAGTTTAATCCCTAAAGCCATGCAAAGATGGAAGGAGAGAACTGACTGCACAAAGTTGTCCTTTGACCTCTAGTTGCATGCTGTGGCATACACATACACACACATCACAGGAACACTATGATAATGTTTTTTATTCTAACTGAAAAAATATACTGGTGCACACTTTTAATCCCAGCACAGAGTCAGAGGCAGGCAGGTATCTGTGAGTTTGAGGTCAGCCTGGTGATATGTTTGTGTGTCAAACTGACAAAGGGTTAAATGTGCTGGATAGTTTTATGTCAACTTGATAAAAAGTTCATCTGAGAGGAGGAAATCTCAATTAAGAAAATGCCTCTCTAAGACTGGCTTGTGGGCAAGCATGTAGGGCGTTTTCTTATTTAGTGATTAATGGCAAAGGGCCCAGTGGATTGTGGGTGGTGCCATCTCTGGGCTGATGGTCCTGGGTTCTATAAGAAAGCAGGCTGAGCAAGCCAGTATCATCCTTCATGGACACTGCATCAGCAACTGCCTCCAGGTTCCTACCTTATTTGAGTTTGTGTCCCCGACTTCTTCAGTGATGAATAATGATACGGAAATGTAAGTCAAGAAACCCTTTCCTCCCTAACTTGCCTTTGATCATGCTGTTTCATTGCAGCAATAGAAACCCTAAGACAGTCTGTGCTTATACCTTATAATAACATTTTCTGTTTCCTTTACAAAAGCGTTTATGAGGGGCTTAGAGACATGGCTCAGCAGTTAAGAGCACTTTCTTTTCTTGCAGGGGCCAGAAGCTCCCAGCACCCACAGCAGGTGACAACTATCTAAAACTCCAGTCCCAGGGGATCCGATGCCCTCTTCTGGCCTTTGAGGGCACCGGGCTCCCATGTGGTGAACAGACATGCATACAGGCCCACACTCATACACATTAAAAAAAGAAAAAAGAAAAAGTAAAACAAACGAACAAAAACAAAGTTATGAGTGGGGAAAGGACTCGGGGGGGGGGGGGGAAACCTATAGAAGAATGTTCACAAACTGCATTCCTAACAGCCTCAGATTGTAATAATAACCTCAGAGGATTAAATTGGCATAACAATGCATGAAGCAACAGTGAAAATAGTGAGTCTTTCTCCCTCTATCCCTTCCTCCGCCTCCTCTATCTGACCTTTTGGTTCTTAAGGTTCAAGTGAAGGAAATGAAGTTAGAGATTAAAAAAAAAAAAAATTCCTCTCCCTATTCCTATCGCAGCTCTTAGACAAAAACGAAAAGTTGTTGGCTCCTGAAGGCGATTTTCAAAAGGTAAACATACGTCCCATACTGAATAGTGTCTTGCCGTCTAGTGCGCGCGGGAGCTTTGCTGTTTTTGTTGTTTTCTGTTTTTTGTTTTTTTTTTTAGCCCTGAAATGTAACTTCAAAAGGAAAAGTCGCACAGAAAATCAGAGTATTTTTCCTAAGCAGTCCCTTTGTCTTTCAAATCTAACCAACTTAGACGTTTTGTTCGTGCAAAGCGTCTTTACACTTAGGGGACTGTCCATGTGAGACTATAGACTTTGATATTAGGTCACGGGCCGGCGCCGAGTGATTCAACACAGACAGAACAGCAACTCCCCTTCTCCCCCCATGCTAGGAGTCCTCAGCCCGGCAAGGCGGGTACCGAGAGAGCTACGGTGCTTGCGTGCTGAGCCAAGGGGCCCTTTCGCCGCCCCAGGCCCCGCCCCCGAGCGGCGCCCCGCCCCCAGCGGCGCCCCGCCCCCCAGCGTGGTGCGTCTCCTACAGCTGTATCTCTATGGTAACGACTGCAGCTTTCCCGCGGCTGCAAGCAGAATGGCGACTGGGGGGCTGGGAGATAGTGGCGGCTACTACTTCAGATACATGCCTCAGAGACCCTTCCCGTCCCTGAGCTCCCGAGAGACCACCAGCCGGCTCCGCCAGTGGTGAGGGCCAAGGGGCGGGAGCGGCCAGGCGGCGGGCTCGGCCGCGGTGGGCTCGGGCCGCAGTGGGCTCGGGCCGCGGCTCCGCGCTCGCGCGCGGGGTTCTGCCCCGCGGTGCTTCCTGCTGGGAGGCGGCTCCGGGCTCCGCTCCCCACCTCTGGCCACGGTACACTGACTCTCCCCTCTCTGTCAGGTCCATGCTGGGCAGAATCCAGGCGCAGGCGTTCAGTTTCGACCAGAAGTTCCAGCCCTACCAGAAGGATGATTTTGTCATGGTTGGTATGGGGTCTTCCGATGTTGGGAGCACGCCATCGCGTGTTCTTAAGAGTTTGGGAGTAATAAAAAGTGCAAGCTGGGTTTTCTTCTGTTTTGTTTTGTTTTGTTTTGTTTGTTTCTTAGAGGGGGGATTTTTGAGACAGTATCTCATTCTGAAGACCAGACTAGCCTGCCCACGACCACTTTGCAAATAATATCGTTTAGTCGGTCTCACTGTGCAATTCATGACGGCCTTGAACCCATACCAGGCATCCTGCCTCAGCATCCGCAGTGCCAGAACACAAGCATGTGTTACCCTTTCTGACTGAAAATTTTAAGGAGTGTTTTTTGTTTTGTTTTGTTTTGTTTTTTAACAAGCACATCTTGTTTTTAAATACTATTGCCGGGCTTTATCTCCGACATTATTAGGCTTAAACTCCAATACTTCTAGTTTCTGAAAATCACATTCACCCTGAGAAGTGGGCCTCGGGCTCCAGCAGCACTGCCCTGAAAATGATTTCCTCGTAAAGGTTTTGAGCAGTGGCCAGTTTGGAAAAAGCCTTTAGCTAGAGGGGAATCCTTTTGAAGAAGGCAAAGTTCATTCAAAGGTGTGAGTTTCTGATGTGCATGGTAAAACTCACCCCCCCCCCCCCCCCGTTGTTTTCAGTGTTGCCTCCTACCCAAAAAGATACCAGTCCTGCTGAATTCGAGCCCATCCTACACCGGGATAAGGTTAACATCTGCACGGCCCTTTTTCTGAGCACACCTTCCTCAGGTTGAAAAAAGGGCAGAAATTTTGAGCTACATTTTCCAATCTATAGCACAGGGTAAATTGGTCTTATCGTTCATTTCCCTTTACCTACGGTAGGGTTTCAATTCCACTGCAGTATAATGATATTATTAATGACATGTCCTAGTTACTCATGGTTAAAATTTGATAATTTATCAGTACTGGCCCTCAACTATTTTTTAAGATCAGAATTCTGAAAAGCTATAATTTTTTCTTTTTATTTATTTATTTTGACACGGGTGCTAGGCTCAGAATACCAGTCCTTATGATTGAGCAGCAAATGTTCTTAACCACTGAACCATTTCTCTAGCCAGTTTTTGAAAAGGTTTTGATTATTTTATTTTTAAATTTTGTGTGTGTGTGTGTGTGGAGAGGGCATACATTCAGGTAGCACTGATGGAATCGGTCTCTCTGCAGCTGGATTTGGCGGAGATTGTGAACTGCCAACTTGAGTGTCAGGAACCAAACGCAGGTTCTCTGCTAGAGCAATTTGCACTCTAAGCAGGGCTTAGCCACCAGGCCTGGCTCAAATATAACTTTTTAATAAATTCATTAAAACCAGGTATGGTAGCTTAAGTCTAGAATCCCAGTATCCAGGGACTGAGGCACAAAGATTGTAAGCTCAAGACTAGCCTGGACTACATAGTGAAACCCTTTTTTCTTTTTCTTTTGTGTGTGTGTGTCTGTGTTCGTGTGTGTATGTGCATGCACACACGTGTGTACATTCCCACATCTTTGTTTTGTGACAGGGTTTCTCTGTGTGTTCCTGGCAGTCATGGAACTTGCCTGGTAGACCAGGCTGGCTTTGAACTCAGAAATCTGCCTGCTAGGATTAAAGGCGTGCACCACCACGCTCAGCATGAAATCCCATTTTCAAAGAACAATTAATTAAAATATTGATGTCACTTGGGCAGTTGTGTGAAAGGCTGATGGCTCCAAGTGGAGGCTGGAAACAGTGAAACTAAATTAGACAGCAGTTCCAGACAGTTTGGTTTCTGCATTAGTAATGAGCTTGGGTGCCTTCCTTGGGTGTTTAGTGAGATCCTCATTTTAGACTAACCCTAAAAATGGCCAGAGTAGTACTTAGGAGAGAAGCTGAAGGACTAATAAGATGCTTAGAGTAGGGAGAGAGGAAGATGTTGGGTGCGTCCCAGGTTTCAGGTTGACTGGAGTAGCTGATGTTACTATTACATACAAGATGGAGAGTAAATGATGAGGTTAGGTTTAGACGAGTTCAGCGACAAGGTGCACCCAGGTGGCCGTCTTCTAGCTTGATGGCTATAATGCCTCTCATTAGGGTCTCAGCAGAACACTGTCAGATCCGCAGTGCTGAAAGCCTCACCTTAGAGCAGTTTCCATGTAAACAGTGTACAAGTCTTTTCTTTTTCAGAGCTTGCCCAGAGGCTTACACAGGCTTCTGTGCCCATCTCAGAAGCAGAGCTGGGTCCTGTGGCTACATCCCACCAACCCTAGCAGATCTGGATGAGTGGATGCCAGCTCAAAATTCCTTAAGGAAGAGAGAAGTGCTAGGGGCTGATATGGCAGCAATCAGTCAGACAGAGCACTCACAGGGCTGTGGGCTGGACTTGTAGCTCAGTTGGTGGTGCACTCACCTGGCATGGGCAGGCCCTGGGTTCAGCCCGCATTACATGGAGGGCTCACAGCTCTTCATGTTACCAAGCACATTTATGTCATCTTTACATGCATTTTGACATCAGTGCTTTTCTTACTGCAAACTAGCCTATGAGTCCTGAGATTTTCCCTAAAGCTTTAGGGAGTCCCTTCTGATGCCTTCCATGTCAATTCTGTAACGCACCAACAAAACCCTTTACACATATATAGACCCATTCTGTTCTTTCTGGCTTTTTTTTAACGTGTTATATAGTTGTAATTTCAATTAAAAAAAAACTTGCTTTGATTTAATAAGGGACCTTTATAAAATGTTTCGGGGGTTGGCAAGATGCTCAAATAAGCACACTTGCCATTTTTTGCAGAGGATCCACATGGTGGCTCACAACCACCTGGAACTCCTGTTCCAGAGGTTATACTGCCTTCTTCTGGTCTCCACGCATGGGGCACATTCATACATGCAAGCCCAAAACACTCAAACACACAAATAAAATAA
Source organism: Meriones unguiculatus (assembly GCF_030254825.1). Classification (NCBI taxonomy): domain Eukaryota; kingdom Metazoa; phylum Chordata; class Mammalia; order Rodentia; family Muridae; genus Meriones; species Meriones unguiculatus. The sequence goes on along the minus strand of NC_083349.1, from coordinate 149,057,896 downwards.
GTCTTTTTATAAAATCTATTCTTCAAAATTTTTTGATTGGCTCTAGGCCAGTTGCTGTAAGTCATTTGGTCTACTGTTTAAAGTAGATTAAAAGTGACACCCAGTTTCTGAGACCGGGCTGGCACTATTCTCTTGATCCTCCTGCCTCCACCTCTTAAGCGCTGATGAATGCAAGCACATGCTCCTATAGCTGGTTGGCTTCATCTCTTAAATAAAGAAATTCTGCTAGTATTTTATGTGTGTGTGTTCATGCATGTGGGTGAGCTTGTGCTGCAGTGCACATGCGGAAGCCAAAAGGCAACTTGAGCATGAGTTCTTTTCTTTACACGGAACGTGGGCCTGGACTCAGGTCACAAGGCTTCTGCCATTTTAGCCTCTGAACCATCTCACTGTTCCTTGATGTCATTTCTTTTGTTTCTTTAAAAATTCAATGATCTTTTTCTTGCTTTAAAGTTCTTCCCACCAGTGTGATGGTATACATCTTTAACCCAACACTTAAAAGAGAGAAGTAGAGGCCTCTGGAATTCAAGGTTATCCTTGTGTATATAGTGAGTTACCAGTGTGTGCAAGGCTAGTCTGGACACGAGACCCTGTCTCAAAAAAGAAAAAAGTAAAGAGTAAAGGCTTTTCAGCTGAACATAGTGGCTCACACCTGTAATCCTAGCACGTGGTGTTGAGGCCAGAGGATTGAGATTTTGAGGGAAACTTTGGGCTAGATAGCAAATTCAAAGCTAACTGGAACTACATAAGGAAACCCTGTCGAAACAAAAACAAACCAAAAAAAAAAAAAAAAAAAAAGCTGGGGTTATAGTAAAGTAGAACTTTTCTTTTTACTTTTGATTAAGTGATGTTTCTTTTATTTTGTTTAGAAGTTAATTTTATTTATAAAAACTTTCTAACATGTTCCCTTGCAATTTGTATTTTAGGCTTTTTTCAAAGACCCAAATGTTATTCCAAATTTGCAGTTACTCTCAAATTCTTCCGGACAGTGGACCATATTAGGTAAAGAGTTTTGTGTTTTAATTTCCAAGTAACTGTTTTAATAAAAAAAAAAAATGCCTCAAACAATTATCACCAGTGATGATATTACTGAAGTACAAATTGTGACATCATGATAATGTGTGGCCAGCTTTGTCAGGTCTGCCCTGCATCTCTGCCTTGGAGTCTTTGTCTATCACCCTGGCATAGAAGAGCAGAGCACTTTTCTCTCAGTAGCTTAGAAAATGTACATCAAGCCGGGCATGGTAGCACACACCTGTGATTCCAGCACTCTGGAGGCAGAGGCAGGAGGATCAATGTGAGTTCAAGGCCAGCCTGGTGAGTCCAGGACAGCCAAGGCTACACAGAGAAACCCTGTCTCAAAAAATAAAATTAAAAAAAAAAAAACAACAGATTTTAGAAAATGCACATCATATATTTTATATTTAAATATTCTGCTAAATGCAAGTCACGTTGAGATGAGTAAGAGGAAACGTGAACTTCTTCTGGAAGTCACCCGTACATTAAGTGGGGACTTGCTGGAGGGGTAGCTCAGCGTGGTGAGGAGTGCGTCGGGACCTGGCTTCAATCTACAGCATCATGTACAGTCAGGTGGAGTAGTGCACACCTCTAATACTGGGGAGGCAGAGTAGGGCGATCAGAAGTTATCCTCTGCTACGTGGCAAAGTGAGGCCAGCCCGCCAATGTGAGATCCTAGTAAAGGGGCAGAGAAAGAGAGGGTTCAGCAGTGAAGAGACAAAGTGCCCTTTCTGAGGACTGGAGGTCACTTCTGAGTACCCATATGCAGCATCACGCTACTGCCATCCAGCTCCAGGGCATCCAGGACCTGTAGCCTCCATGGTACCTGTGCACACATTTGAACACACCCACATGGACGTATACATATTCATGTCATTAACAATCTTGAAAGAGTAAAGGGAAAGAAAAACTGTAATAGTGTGTTCCAGGTTTTTCTATAGAAGTGAGAATATGGGGAAGGAAATGGTCAGTTCAAGCCAGAGGGAAGAGGTCAGGACAGTGTCCACTAATGGGAATGCCTGGACAGAGCACAGCTGTAACTCTTGTCAGATTTTTACAGGAATTGGAAGTTGCCCTGGAAGTTTTTAGAATAATAACAAATCTTAAGAGAAATGACTTCTTTCTCTAGATGACACTAACAATACACTAAACCTTATACTTGGGAAATTCCTTTTTTAAAAAGTGTGTGTGTTTGTGTGTGTCTGTGTCTGCATGCTCTTGAGTGTGCTCAAGTGTGTATGTGTGTATGCATGCATGCGTGTGCAAGCATGCCAAGTGGAGATGTGGAGATCAGAGTACAGCTTTCAGGAATCATTTCTTGCAAAATGAGGCCATCAGGCTTCCATAGCTAGCACTTTGATCCACTGAGCCATACCAGTTTGCACACAAGAAGATGCAAATTGCTTAGAAATTAAATGTTTTGTTTAGAAGGAGACCTTTTTTTTTAGCTTCCAAAGTGTGTCTTCGTGGAACTCTAAAAAGCCTTAACACAAAGTAACTTTTTTAGAGTATTAGTCAAGAACAAAGTCACAAAAAGGTTTCTGTTAGACTCAGCAGGTCAAATTTTATTGCTTTTGGCCAAGGACTGCTGCCAAATTCACAGAGCAGAAAGCTGGTACAGCCTGATCTGTAGACTAGGTACAAAATTAAACTCAGTTTCTAAGCTCATGTATTTGCCAACTTGGATTTTTTTCAAGAGCAAATAATCAGAGCCATGTAGCACAGAGTTCTTAAATGTTCATAGTAACTTCAGCTAGTCTTTTAAAAAGAAAATGAGTTCACAGAAGTACGTGTGGAGTCTCCCCATCTCAGTACAGGCTTCATAAAATAGGGCTGACATGGTCCTAAGTTTCTTTGGTTTATTTATTTTTTCATGATTTAATTTTTTAAATTTATTCTTTGAGGAATTCATACATGTATACAATAAGATATGACCATAACTCCTCTCCCACTGTCCCCTCCAACTCTTCTGTATCTCCTCCAAAATACTTCTGCCCCACACACACACACCCGTCTATTTTTATTTTCACCTAGCTCTCCAGGCCCAGTAGTGTGCTATGTGTGTGTGCATTGGTGTGTGGCTTCTCCCCAACATGGGTGAATTACCAGGGGCCACACCTCAAAAGAAGAATGATTCTCCCTCTCCCAGGGACTGCCAGCTACCACTAACTCAGCTCCTCTCCAGTCCCGGGGGGAATTTTAGCCAGCTTGGTCTTCTACAGGTAGCCACAGCTGCTGTGGGTAATGAGCGTGGCAGTCCGCTCTTGGCATGGCACTCATCCCCCAGCTCTTAACATTCTTTCCAACTCCTCTACCAAGTTGTTCCCCAAGTCCTTGCTGTTGATTTTCAAAATTAAATGTATTTATGGTGTGTGGGTAGGTCAGTGAACAGTTTGCAGGAGGTGGTTCTCCACTCACCTTGCAGGTCCCTAGGACCAAACTCAGTGATGACCTCCTTGGGTCCTTTTCCCCTCTGAGCCGTCTCTCCAGGCTTTATTCTAAGTTGGGAACAAAACATTGCACAGAGAGCTTCTGAAACATCAGGTGTGCCCACAGGTAATAATTAGAAGAACTTTAAAATTAGAAACGCTCCACCGGCTTTGTTGTTTAAGACCTACGTGTGCTGTGTGGGTGTGCACATGCATGCAGGTGCCGACAGAGACCAGAAAGGGTGTTGGATCCCCTGGAGCTACAGGCACAGGCACTGAGCTGCCTGACTAGGTGCTGAGGTCTGGAAGAGCAGGAAGTGTCCTAACTTCTCTTGGGTCCAGCACTCTTATTTTTGAAGAGTGCGCTTCCCTAGCCTGGCTTCCTCACCTCTTATTTTCTGGTATATTGGCATCTTCCCCTTAGTTTTCATTTGAAGTCTTTATAAACAACCAGCAAAGCAGCTTTTTGTGTTTCTCTGAGACAGGGTCTTACTCTGTAGTAGCCCAGGCTGTTTGAAACGTTGTATGCAATCCAGACTTAACTTTGAACTCAAAACAATCTCCCTACCTCAGGCTCTGGAGTGCTGGGATTGCAGGACTGTACCACCACATTCATTTCTTGCATTGTTGGGCATTAAACCAAGGGCTCCATGCATGCTAGGAAGTGCTCTAACAGCTGAGCTAGGTGGCAGCCCCAGGAGGAGGCACTGATAAACACAAAGGGACTGGGAGAGGAAGATTGTGAAGGTTTATGGCCTTGCTAGATTGTGAAAAACAAGAACCCTTGTTCTGAAGAGAACGCCAAGAATACAGTAGAAAACCATCTGATGAAGAGATCAGGGTGTGACTTGTGGATTTAATCAGTCATTTCGGCAGAAGCCAAAAATAGAAAGATGATAGTATCAGCAACGATGCTGCTGGCCTGACTAGAGAGCTCTTGGACTTCTTAGCACCCGGGCTGGACATTAGAGCTCCAGCTTTCAGCATGAGCTAGTTGTTAAGAGCAGACCCAGAAGGTGGTTCAGGGCTGGAGAGATGGCTCAGCAATTCCAAGCTTGTACTGCTTTTCCAGACGGCCCGAGTTTGGTACCCAGCACCCTGTAAGGCAGTTCAGAATCAGGGACTCCAACACCTCTGGCCTCTGAAGGAACTTGCATGCATGCACACACATGTGTGCACACACACACACACACCACATAATTTTAAAAATAATATTTTTAAAAAGAAGTGAATCAGAGGCCATTTTACCAGACCACATTGCCTCTAATCATATCTTCAAAGACGGGGCCACCAACACAGAGCCGGGGGCCACGATAACCCCCAGAAACCTTAGGAGTTAGTTCTCCTGCCACCTGAAGGGCTCGCCTCCAACCAGAACACTATCCCAGTAGGTCCAGAAAGCATAAGTAAAACTAAAATGAACTACTTGAGCCCAAGAATGCAAGGAATCCGTCTCCTTTCAGTTAGGCTTGCTGGGAAACTATCACCCACTCCCTAGTAATTGTTTTTCTGGTTTTGGGGTGGGATGACTACCCCATGTCTATCCCACCAGTGTATTTCTTTCTTTTTTTTTTTTTTTCTTTTCTTTTCTTTTCTTTTTTTATTTTATTTTGTTTTATTTTGAGTTTCTCACTCTGTAGACCAGGCTGGCCTGGAACTCAGAGATCCACCTGCCTTTGCCACCAGAGTGCTGGGATTAAATGTGTGTGCCACCACTGCCTGGACCATCAGTGTATTTTAGAAGCACATATTTGATGTAACAGGTTTACATACAGAGAGGAATTCTGCCTCAGAATGAACTGTACCTCAATCTTACTTGTATCCAATATAAGTGAGTGAAACGTTGAGCCTGAATGAGTTAAAAGTTGAAGTCTTTTGAGGTGGAATGAACAGTATTTTGCATGTGAGGAAACTGAATTTAGGACCCAGAGACATAATCCTAAATTATATTACCCAAAGTCCAGTGGCCTCCCATGTCTTCATCGGTTCTCAGTTACTGTCCAGCAGCCGCAGCTCAGCGTGAGTTACACTGGGTGAGGCCATCATCCTGTGAACTTTGAGATCATGTGTATCAGTCCATAGCAGATGCTATTTTCACCCCTTAGACTAGAGTTTGAATTTAACTTAGTAAGTCAGACTTCTTAAAATGGCATACACAGCAGTAGACCCTTCATGGGTGGGGTTTGGGGGATAGGTGCAGGTTATTGCCAGTTCAGGTCTTCCTGGTTTACAAAGGCTGTCTCAACACATACACCTGTACATGTCGTCTCTTGTCCCACCAGCTAGTTTTATGGGCTGCCAGGCTCTTCTCACTGCCCTTTGTCTTTCAGAAGCACCAGAGCTATTTCATAGTAATCTAAGAGGATTGGGCCTCAGAAACAAGGCGAGCTGCTCTCAGCAGCACAGCTTTTGAAGTCACTGAAGCACACAGAGTTCCTGGTTTCAGGCAGTTTTCTTGTCCCCTGAGCAGGATTGTAACTTGTAATGACAGGTTCCAGCGTGACCTGGTGGATAGTCAAAACAGAAGTGCAAACAATGGCCAGGATTACTTTTAAGCCCAGGCTTTCTCAGGCCAGCCATGCAGCAGTGGGCGCTGTAGTGGCAAGCGCTGCTGAGGGGGCCTTAGCAGAAGTATGTACAGGGCCCTCAGCTCAGGCCCCAGTGCCTTCATCCCCTGAAAACAACAGGGTGTTCAGAAGACAAATGAACATCTCTCTACACCAGAGGACATGTGTAGCTTAAGGGGTGGGGGGAGGGGTTATGTGACAATAAAATATGTGCCTTAATCTTTAACTTAATTTGTACTAACAAAATCTTTGTTTTGTTTTTGAGGCAGGGTTTCTCTGCCTGCCTCAGAGCGATCCACCAGCCTCTGCCTCTGCCTCCCTTGAGCTGGGATCAAAAGTGTGCACCTCCACCACCCCTAGGGGTAAAAAACTTTTTTGAAAAGTTACATTCAAGGACTAAGTGTAGCCTGGGGGCTGGGAAGCAAAGAAGGAGGGGCTAAGGCTGTAACAGAAGCAGAGCCCCACACAAAAGCAGTTATCCCTACACTTCCCTTCAGACCTGTGGAGACTCGACTGGCCCTGCTTCCACTTTTAACCTTGGCTTGGAAAGCATTTTGTGTCTCACACAGTCAGTGAGATCTCACAGGAGATTATAATGAAGAAAAAACATTTTCAAGGCATCCTCAACGACTTCACAAATGATCATTAATTAAATTGTTGTTTTGATTTTGATGCTTTATTTTGTTTTCTGAAACAAGGTCTCACTATGCAGCCCTAGTTGGAACTTGCCATGTATATCTGTCCTCCTGCCTTTGCCTCACATGATGGGATTATAGGTATGAGCCACCACAAAGCTCAGCGTTTTGTTGTTAACACTTGGTGTGAGTGTATATTTATGTGCACACACATTTGAGAGGATAATTGGCAGGAGTTGGTTCTGGCCTTTTACCATGTGGGTCTAGTAGATTGAATTTAGGTTATCAGAATTGGTAACACACCCTTGGTGCTTTTGATTTGGTTTGGGGTATATGTGTATTTCCTTAAAGATTTGTTTTATTTTTAATTATGTGCATGTGAGTATAGCTGCCGGTGGAGGGCAGAGTTGCCAGATCTCCTGGGAGATTTCTCCCTCCCCGTCTCTCCAGAGCGTGGTGGCACACCCCTTTAATCCTATCACTGAGGAGTCAGAGACAAGTGTATCTCAGAGTTGAAGATCTACAGAGTAAGTTCCAGGACAGCCAGAGCCACACAGAGAAACACTGTCTCAAAAAACAGAGAGACAGAGAGCGAGAAAGAAAGATAGAGAGGAAAAAGGGAGAAAGAGAGAGACACACAGAGACAAGAGTGAGAAATTTAATTTTATGTCTGTGAGCTAGGGTGCTGTGCCTACTGAAGTCTCCTTGGACCTAGAGTTAAGGTGGCTGTCAGCTGCCTGAGGCAGGTGCTGGGATCTGGACAGTGGTCCTCTTGAAGAGCAGTCAGTCAGTACTCTTAACCACTAATCCACCTTTCCAGCCCCTAAACTTTATCTCAATGTAAAATGTATTGATAGGAGTAGGAGTGTGTCTGTGCGTCTGTGTGCATGCAGGGGGGAGTTTTGTGTTTCCACGTAGTTCAGGGACCAAGCTCACAACTTTGTGGAACACTTTTTAGCCACATTGAGATATGTGTCACATTTGATTACTTCTAAGAATCTATGCATGATGGTTGATTTTAGAAATATTTAAAAAATGGGACTGGAGCCAGGCATGGTGGTATATGATGTTAATCCCAGCTCTCAATTACAGGCAACTGTCAGTGAGCTTGAGGCCAGCCTGGTCTACATAGTGAGTTCTAAGACAGCCAAAGCTGTGTACCAACACTGACTGATAAACAAACAAAGCAAAAAAAAAAAGCAGAGGAGTAGAGTTAGGATCCAGGTCATGGGCTCAACAAGCACTGTGGCTTCAGCAATAGGGATCTGATACCTCTGGCCTCCGCAGCACCTGTGCACCTGCAGCAGGCACACAGATGCCACATGTACACCCAGAGAGAAATAAAACCATGTCCTACTTATTTATTTATTTAGGTTTTTCGAGACAAGCTTTTTCTGTGTAGCCTTGGCTGTCCTGTACTCGCTTTGTAGACCAGGCTGGCCTTGAACTCACAGCAATCTGCCTGCCTCTGCCTCTGCCTCTGCTGGGATTATAGGCATGTGCTACTGTGCCTTGCAATATGCCCCTTTTTTTTAAAGTTTAAAAATTACTAAATTCATTTTTACGTCTTTGTTGTTTACAAAATGTCTTCTTTCAGGAACTGAAGTGAAAAAAATTGAAGCTAAAAATGTTCCATGCACACAACTTTCAATGTCATTTTTCCAACGGTTATATGACGAAAATATTGTACGAGAAAGTGGACACATTGTCAAGTGCTTAGATTCTTTCTGTGATCCGTTTCTCGTTTCAGATGAACTAAGAAAAGTAAGTACCGAACTTTACAATCTCACAGTGGAAGTTTGTTGAAGGAAATGCAAAATGTCAAAACCTTACGCCTTGTTAAGTCTGGCTGATTAAAACTCTAGCTGGTCAATATGACCAGTAGTAACCATTTCTTCTTAGAGTATGTACTTTGTTATTTGTATCTGTCAGTCAGATGTTTCTGACATGTGATAGTAAAGGTTTGACTGACACTATACATTTATAGGGCTGTTCCTGTCAACAGTTTTCTGGCCCGGTGTGTAACAATTCACAGGTAGAGAAACTCTGACCTATTTAATGAGTAGCTACTGTCTTCTGAAGGAGTCTTAATATCAAACAAATATTAAGAATATACATGGAAGGCTGGTTATAGTGGCACATGCCTGTAATACTAGCACTTAGGAGGTAGAGGCAAGGAATTTAAGGCCAGCTTGGCCTACATAGTTACAGGCTATCCTGGGCAAACAGACCTATCTCAAAAACAAAACTAACAAAACTAAACTAAATATGGAGCTTGGAAAAATAGCACAGTGAGAGAGGACTTGATCTAGTATACACAAAGTTTTGGGCTTGATTCCCAGCACTTCATAAACAAGGCATGGTGGCACATGCTTTTAACCTAGCATTGGACAGTGGAAACAGGATGATCAGGGGTCTTAGGTCATCCTCATCTACAAAGTAAATTCAAGGTCAGCCTGGAATACATGAGACCCTGCCCAAGAAATTAACAAAAAGTAAAAAGCATATTAGTAACTTAGGATATATTATATGTGTATGAATGTTTTATCTGTATGTATATTATGTACCACCTGTGTACCTGGTACCATGAAGACCAGACAAGGTCTGGATCCCCTAGTACTGGAGTTACAGATGGTTGTAAACCACCATGCGGTGCTGGGAACAGAACTGAGTCCTTGGCAAGAAACAGGCTAAGGCATCTCTCCAACCCCAGGATTGATTGTTTGAGACATTCTCACGTATCCCAGACTGCCCTTGTACTCAGTGTGTAGTGTAGGACTGACCTTCTGATCCTTCTGGTTCCACCTCCCAATAGTGGGTTTACAGAATGCTCCACCACTGTGGCCATGACTGTTCCCAAAGGCCTAAGATTGGTCTGGGAGTGCAGTTTAATGGTAGAGTGGTCTATCATGAATGTGCCTCATTGTGTGATCCACACTTCCACAAAGTTACTAATCTTAAAATATTAATTTTAAGTATATGTCAAAACTTACAAAAGCTTAAAATCATAACCAGTGTTATATATTCATTGTATTAAGATGATTTTTCCAATCTTAGGTTTTGCTCATTGAAGACTCTGACAAATATGAAGTCTTCAGCCCGCAGGAGAGGGAAGAATTTCTGTTCTGTCTTTTTAAGCATCTCTGCCTCGGAGGGTCCCTTTGTCAGTATGAAGATGTGCTTAAGCCGTATCTGGAGACTGCAAAGCTGATCTATAAGGATCTGGTGAGGTAAAGTTCTCACTGAAAAGCAGCCATGGTAGAATTACCCATCTTTGCTCATGTTCATAGTGGTGACTCCACCAGCCTTTTGTAGCTTGCCTCTCTCTTCTCCGGGCCACGAGGATTTCATGACTGTTTTTGTTTTCACTTTTGTTTTTTGCTCATTCGTGGAATGATTTTTTTTTTCTTCCTAGTGCAGGTATTGAACTTGGGACCTTGGTGTATAGGCAAAAATTCTACCATTGGCTTTACAATTCTTATCAGTTCCTGTGTGGTTTGGCTGGTCTTAGGAGACAGTCTTACACTGCAGCTCAAGCTGCCTCAGAACTCCTCACGTAGTCCAGGCAGTCCTCCTGCACCAGCAGCCCAAGTGCTGGTATTCCGGCAGTACCCAGCTCCCCAGGCTTCATTCCCAATCTTTTCATTCCTTTCCTTTCTTCATTCAGACCTGTCACTCACTCTGTCCCATCCAGTTCTGTGTTTGCAACTGCTATCTTCCATGCCTCTCCCTCCACTCTACCTTCTTTTCCAAGGGAACATAAGAGATCACAAGGGATGTTTGAGTTTACTAAGGTACTTGTGGTGTGTGTGTGAAAGAGAGAGAGAGGAGGAAGAGAGGTATGTAAAACCTTTATTCTAAAGAAGTAGAAGAATCCTTATTTAGATGTAATCGTTGCCCTTCCAATTTACTGCCAAAGACATGAAGTTAATTTTAGTATTCTACTAGGCTCACCCTCCAACTCCCCTAACCACCCTTTCTCCTTCCCTCCCTCCCTTTCTCCTTTCCTCCCACCCTCTCACTTTCCCACCCTTCCTTACTGTTTGAAGCTCAACTGAAGATTAAACTGTGATGGTGAAACCCACTGTTATGTATAACTAATACAAAATTTTTCAAATGTAGAGGAAGTTGCAGACTATACTACAAGAAGTGTCTAATGGGAAAAGGTGTTTCTGCAGCGTTTAAGCTCTAGAGCTATTTTCATCAACTATCTCAGTGAACCCTTCTCCACCACACAGCAGTGCGACATTCCACAGGCTGATGTGGCAGAGCATGGCCCAGAGAGTCTGCTGCTCTTCCAAAGGACCTCAGCTTGATCCCCAGAGCCCACACAGCAGCTTACAATCACCTGGAATTCCAGTTTCAAGGCACCTGATGCACTTCTTTGGGCACTACATACATGTGGTATACCTACATGCATACAGAAATGTATACACATAAAATATAAAGAAATCTTTTAAAAACATAATTTCAAGATTATGAATTGGGGCCAAGCCTGTAATTCTAGCCCTGAGGAGGCAAAAGCAAAAGCATCTCTGCAGGCTCTCAGCTAACCTGGATTCCAGGCCAGCCAGGGCTCCCTAGTGAGACTCTGCCTCAAAAGAAAGGTCAGAGAAACTCAGAGGCAGCAAGTTGGCTTGGAAGGTAAAGGCTTTTGCTGCATAGCCACACGACCTGAGCTCAGTCCCTGGGACCCATGGAAAGGGAGAAGGAGAGACTGCTCCACTGCTACTGTGGAAAAGAAAGAAAATAAAAAGACGTCTTTTCAGGAAAAGCATGCCTGTCCATCAGACATTCAAGTGCAGTGTGTTCTCTCCACTTGCAGCTCACATAAACCCAGGTGACTGAGGTCCTCCTGCAGCCATTCATGCTCATGCTACCACTCTGCTCTGCCACATCGGCCTGCGGAATGTCGCACTGCTGTGCGGTGGAGAAGGGTTCACCGAGATAGTTGATGAAAATAGCTCTAGAGCTTAAACGCTGCAGAAACACCTTTCCCATTAGACACTCCTTGTAGTCTAGTCTGCAACTTCCTCTACATTTGAAAAATTTTGTATTAGTTAGACATAACAGTGGGTTTTATCATCACAATTTAATATGAATATGTGTAATGCATTTTAGTTTATTTCCCCCATTCTATATTTTTGTGTGTTAAAATTTAAAAAAAAGAACTGAAGAGTGACAACCATTCATAAAAAGAGCAGCTAAGGGCTGGAGAGATGGCTCAGAGGTTAAGAGCACTGTCTGCTCTACCAGAGGTCCTGAGTTCAATTCCAAGCAACCACATGGTGGCTCACAACCATCTATGAGATCTAATGCCCTCTTCTGGCATGCAGGTGTACATGCAGAGGCGCACTCATATATATAAAATATATATATATATATATATATAATAAATAAAACAAATATAAAAAAAGAGCAGCTAAACTGATGACATCTTACTTTTTATGATTTATTTGTATGTGTGTGTGTATTCAAGTCCAGTGAGGCCAGAAAGGGGTGTTGAACCCCTAAAGCTGCAGTTACAGGAAGTATGGCCAACCCAGGTCTTCTGCCAATGCTTCAAGCGTGTTTGTTGTTGTTTAATAGCATATGGGCATTTTGTCTACATGTATGTATGTGTACCACATGTGTGCCGGGTGCCTAAGGAGTTGGAAGGGGGTGTTGGAGCCCCTGGAACTGGAGGTAAGGATGTTTGTAAGCTGCATGTGCGTCCTGGGAACTGAATGCAGGTCCTCAGTCAGTGCTTGTCACCACTGACTCATCTCACCAGCTCCCAGGCTGGTCATATTTTAAATGTGCCTTTTTTCTCATCTTAGTGTTCGGAAACATCCTCGAACCAAGGAAATACAAATTACCTCTTCTGTCTTTAAAGTGAAAGCCTATGTGAGTATTGAGCTTGTTAATTTCTCATTACGGATGGAGTTGCTATACTTGTGGCTTATGCTATACACTGTTATGTCCAGGAGAAAAGATGATGGCATTGAGTGTTTTATGAAAATCAAACATGATAGGGTTCAGCTTCATGGGGGGAAGTCAGGCTAAGATCCTGCTTTCAGGAACAGAGAAGCAGGAACTGTGGAGGAGGATGCTGCTTACTGCTTTGCTCTCAGTATTTCCTTCCAGGTTCCCATAGGACATCCCATTATACTTTGAACACAGGCCTTTCCAGCCCAAAGTTCTAAACTCTTTCTACAATCCTTTCCAAAATAACATGGTCAGGTCTGTCACAGCAATACCCCACTGTCCGGATGCCAATTTCTATATTCGTTTGCTTTCTGTTGTGATGAAACACTACACCAGTTTAGTGGAGGAAACAGTTTATTTGCCTTACACACTCCAGTCACAGCCCACTACTGGGGGAAGATGAGGCAGGAACCAAAACAGGTGCCGAGGGAAGCTCTCCTGACCTGTTTGCCTCACAGCCTGCTTTCTTACACAGTCCAGACTCCCTGCCCAGTGTTGGCACTTACCCACAGTGGACAAGGTCCTCCTACATCGATTTTAAACAAGATGATGCCCCACAGACCCCCGTGTAGACCAGTATGATAGAGGTAATTCCTTAAGAAAGAGCTCTTCTTCCCAAAGATAGTCTCTAGGTTTGGAGCAAGTTGACAAAAATAAACACACACAGCAGGGACTTTCTCCCATCGCTTCATAAAGTACTTCGCTAAAACTGATAGTCCCCTGCACTCAGGGGGAACTGAGGCAGAATGCTTTCAAACTTTAGCTATCATGGTCTACGTAATGAAATCCTGTCTACACACACACATACACACACGCACACCAAAATAAGAAAAAAGCCAGGCATGGTGGCTCACAGCTCTAATCCAACACTAAGGCAGGGTTGCCATGAGTTTGAGGCCAGCCTGGGGTGCACAAGACCCAGGCTAAGGTATCAAGCACAAGACGGCAAAGGTATCAGGGAAAGAATAGGATTAGACTATACATTCCATAAGAGCAAGAGTTGCAGATGTAATGCATGTGTGTAATAGATTTGTACTATTAATATTCTACTGGTGGTTTATTGCCAATTTATTACCAAAAATGTTTACATATGACTAATGATTTTTCTTTGTTTGTTGAAGCACATCTTGCTGTGAATTCCAGACTGGCCTCAAGCTCAGTCCTTCTGCCTCAGCCTCCAAAAGGCTGGGATTAAAGTGGTGTGCCATTACAGCTGTCTGTTTCATGAAGCTTGGGCAGAAATATGCATGAAAGTCACTTAAGCGTGGTTGAATGCTAATGCTTCAGGTTTATCTTTTCAGGACGCCGTCGGTGTGTGCTACCCGTCAGCTACTGAACATGAGCAGACGTTCTCATACTTCGTTGTGGACCCCATCAAGCGCCACGTGAATGTCTTGTATCATTGCTATGGTGTAGGGGAGATGACTTAGTGTTGCTCAGACCATCGGTCAGCACTGCCCTTAGTTCTCTGTGTCCCTGTTTCAGCACTGATGGGTGGATAGATTCGGTCTTCACAGAACAATCAAAGACAACTGTAAAAAGCCTGTCTGAGGCTGAAGAAAGCAACACTAATGTGCCTTTTTTCTAAATTTGCCCAGCATACTCATGTAGTGATCCCTGATGGAACCTGTACAAAGCATAAAGTTATAAGTTCATGTCTGTTCTATCAAGGCACAGCCACATTCTTAACTTCCTATTTTTTAAAATTGTTTTTAGTTTTTTGAGGAAATGTCTCATGTAGCCCAGGATAGGTGAGCCTTGAACTCAGTATGTAGCTGAGGCTGGATCTTGCACTCCTGATCTTCTTGCCTCTACCTCTTGAGTGTTGGGATACAAACATGTACCACCAGGCCTGGCTCTATGTGTTTTTTGTTTGGGAAGCTAATTAATTCTGGATTAGAATGGAAACATTAAAAACCACCTTCACCACCAGTCATTTGATGTGAATTAATATGGTTTTAAAACTTCAGTTCATGTAATTACATTTTTATCATTGCAGAAAGGTTTATGTCTTGCTGGCATGATAGCACATGACTTCAGTCCCAGCACTTGGGAGGCAGAGGCAGTGGATTTCTGTGAGGTTGAGTCACCTTGGTCTACAGAGCAAGTTCCAGAATAGCCAGGCTACACAGAAAAGCCCTGCCTTGAAAAATAAAAACAGAATTCTTTTGCTTCATCTTTTCCTCTTAAATTCTCAATTAAAAATAATTGTAAATAATTTTTACATAATGAAATTGTATCTACACAGGCAGGCAGGCACGCGCACACACATACACATACACACAACTAATAAGAAAAAAGCCAGGCATGGTGGCTCACAGCTGTAATCCAGTACTAAGGCATGGTTGCCATGAGTTTGAGCCCAGCCTAGGGCACACAGTTAACTAAAGTATGACAAAACAGTAAAGATATCACAGAAAGAATAGGATTAGACTCCGAATCCCAGTGGACCAGAAATATGGCTTTGTGACTACGAGCACTGACTGCTCTTCCCGAGGGTGCTCTTTCATATGGCTCGTGTTAAATTCCCAGCACCCACAAGGCAACTCACACTCTATGAAACTCCATTTCCAGGGGATCTGACAAAACACCAATGCACATAAAGTAAAAATAAATTTTAAAAAAATAATTTTAAATTCTTATTATGTAACATTAAAACCCTGCCACACAATGTCTAATTGATACATAGTGGTGATACATATATTATGTGGTACCTGGAGGTTGTTACTAATACTGGAACCCAGCATTCTGTGTGTGGTACCTGACAGCAGGCCAGAGGGAGTGGCAGCACTTGTCAGAGCAGTGGCATCTTCTTTCCCCATCTCCTGAGGTACCACCTCAGGTACCTCACCCAAAGCCACCTGCTGCCAGGAAGGCCTTCCCGTCCTAAGCCATGGATCCAATGCAGGGAAAAGGTGGTGGAAAAAACCCACTAATCCTTGAGCAGGAAAATCCACCAATCCCTGAGCTTCCCACAGAACCTCACCAATTCTCATTCTGGAAATCTCTCCTCTGAAAAGCTGCTTCCTAAGAAATCCAGTATAAGCCATGTTCATTATTCAACTTGCTGCCACTTCTCTCAGGAGCAGAGGCAGCCACTCCTGGATTCTCCCTTCCTAATAAGTCTCTCTGAGGTTTGCTGTATGTTGTGACTTCATGGAGCTGTAACATTTTCACCAGAGCAGAGTGGAGCAGAACTGTTACAGTCTTCCTAGGGAAGGCCTTCCTCAACAGAGCAGAGTAACACTTCTGCAGGGCAAGCCTTTTCCTTCAGAACTCCTGTACTTACACTAAGCATGCTAGGCTATTGCTCTAGTCACTGTGATCTGTCAGTACAAGGCCTTGTGTAGCGCAGTCCGGCCTCAAACCTGATATGTAGCCGAGTATGACATTGTACTCTTGACTCTCCTGCCTCTACAGCCCAAGTGCTGGGATTACAATTATAAGCCACCAACAACTGTCTACTTATTGAATTTTTAATTCCGCCACTATTTATTCTGTGATCCTGAAATATTTAGCCTTTTTCCTTAGTTGCTTTTTCTATAAAATAGAGGAAATAATAAGATTCCTTCATAAATTGTTTTGAAACTTATAAAAATTAAAACCTATCTCAGATGTACAATGCTACCAAGTTTAAGGCTGCATTTATTCTCAATTAGGGAAATACAAAGAACTGAGAAGCTAAGTTATCTGTTGGCTTCCTTGGGGTCAGAATTGCTTTTCTTCAAATTACTATTACTTAGACTATCATGTAAGCAAAGGGAATATTGTTGCATCTCTCCCTGGACCCAGAGGGTATAAACTCCTGAGTGAACCTGTAAACCAAACATACAGTTATCTTTTTTTTTTTTTTTATGTGTATAAGCATTTGCCTGAATTTTTCTCTGAGTACTGTGTGCATGCCTACCACTCAAGGAGGCCAGAAGAAGCTGTCAGGTCCCCTACAGTGTAAGTCTTGACAGTGTACTGACAATAAGTGTAAGCTCTTGACAGTGTAACTGCCATGTGGGAACTGGGAACTGACCCTGGGTCCTCTGCAGGAGCAGCAGAGCTCTTGACCCTTTTGGCATATTTGGACTAAGCTATTTTAATGCACTGATTTGTTTAAGATTTATTTATTTTAAGATTTTATCTTAAAAACAGGGTCTGTGGGGCTGGAGAGATGGCTCAATGGTTAAGAGCACTGTCTGCTCTTCCAAAGGACTCAGGTTCAATTCCCAGCACTCATATGGCAGCTCACAACTGTCTGTAACCTCAATTCCAAGGGATCTGACACCTTGACACTACTGCACATAAAATAAAATTTTTTTTATAAAAAGCAGGGCCTGTGTGTTTTTCTATTTGTTTGTTTTATGTGGAGGGTTTGTTTGTTTGTTTGAGGAAAGGTCTCACAACACAGCTGGCCCTGGCTAGCTTTGATTGCACTATGTAGACCAAGCTGGCCTCCCATGTGTATAGTTCCCTGCCTCTGCCTCCAGGGCACTGAGACTGTAGGGGACTAGTACCACCACAGCCTGCTGTGTCTGCTTCCTATACTCTCACCCTGGTGCCTAACAAACACTTGATAAATCCCAGGTCAGGGCTGATGGGTCATTTGAAAAGAGAAACTATCCCTTGGAGAGAACTTGCTGAGCATCTGGAGTGAGGTAGAAGGTTCCTCAAGAGCACGTGACACAAAGACAGACCGGTGTGCAGGACTTATCAGTGGCACTTGAGTAAGCCATTGTCTGCACGCCCATCTCTAGCTCTCTGCTCAGTCCCTCCAGTTAACCCTGAAGCATTTGCTGCTGAAGTTTTTGAACTCCCAGAACCTTTATTTAGTTGTGCAGTGTAGTGTGGGGTGAGATGTGGGGCCTGGGAACATGCCTCAGGCTACACAATCCCTGGAAAATAGCCACAGCCGGTAGAAGCCATTTAAAAAAAAAAAAAAGCTGAGTCAACTGAGAGTGGAAAGTTTGTCAGAGTCGAGATAGCTGGCCATGTGACAGCAGGCATGACCAGTGTCATATGAATGATTTTCTGGGGCTTTGAAACACTCTTCAAAAAATCCCAGATGCTACTTCAGGAGGAAGGTCTCAAAATTATAATTTGGACATTAGATAGATACATAGGTGAAGGCTGGGAAATGTTGGACCCTGAAGTTCCCATGAGCAAAAATCGATACAGGCATAAGCACAGGAGGCCTGGGAAGCACATGTGGACCTGAAGAGTAGCTGAAACTGGTGTCCTACTCAAGACCCTGGGCACACAGGAAGGCAACTTCCCGAGGACCTGCTCACTGAGTCCAGGGCCACAGAGCTGAGAAACTCCATCATCAGATGATTGAGCAGGGTGGCATTACCATAAAGTGGTACCCTGTAAAGATTACTCTTTCATTGATGAGCCAAAGAAAGTCCAGAGACCAGAGAGATGGTGGGAGCTGTCAAAGCAGCAAATGACCAGCTTTAAATTCATGCCAACTAACAGCAGTCTGGCCATCATGAAGTAAAGACAGTGAACGCTCAGGGAAAAACATCAGGCTGGGACATAGCTCTGTTGGTAGACTGCTCCTTAGCAGGCACAGAGCCCTGGGTTTGCTCCTCAGCACCTCAGAACCCAGCGAAGTGGAAGCAGAAGGCCCATGAATTCAGAGTCATCTTCAGCTATGTATTAAGGCAGCCTGGGAGACATGGATTCCTGTCTCCAAACCAAAATAACAAAACAAAACAAACAAACAAACAAACAAAAAAAAAACAGGAAAATGATGGGCCAGCAAGATGGCTCTGTGGTGAAAGGTGCTAACGAGACTGACCCCAGGACCCTGACAGTGGAAGTAGATAACGGCAGGTTGTCCTTTGTCCTCCACACCCACAGCATGCCTCATGCTTGTTTGCTTGCAAACAATAAATACATGTAATTAATTTTTTTAAATCAGGAAGCATAGCCTAGAGTATATGAGGTTCCAGGGTTCAACCCCAGCACTGAAAAAGAAGAAGTAGAGTAAGATAAAATCAAGTGTGACCCAAAAGAGGAAGGGCTAGCCAACCCGGTGAGTTTTGAGGTGACAGGGCTCTGTGGCCGGAAGTGGCATCTGTGGGAGGAAGTTGTGGTTAGACGGGGGAAACCCCTCAGCTGAGCCCTCCCTTTTTCTTTATTCCCCAAGCCTCTATGCTCTGATTCACAAGCCCATAGGCATTGTTCTAAACCATGCCCAACCAGCTTTGGTCCTCACACTTTTGAAAACTGTTTTGCAGATCCTAAAAGCTGGTTGGAGACCTAAGGAACACAATATCCTAAAAGTTAAATCAGCCCTAAAAGTTACAAACTAATATAGCTGGGTGTGGCGGTACACACCTGTAATCCTAACACTTGAGAGATTGAGATAAGAGGAGTTCCAGGCCAGCCTGGCATAGAGTGAACCCCATCTCCAAACAAACAAATCCCAGCACTCAGGAGGCAGTGGCAGCAGGATCTCTGTGAGTTTGAGGCCAGCCTGCTCTACAAAGTGAATACAGGACTGCCAAGGTTACACAAAGAAAAGAAACCTTGTCTTCTCTCTCTCTCTCTCTCACACACACACACACACACACACACACACACACACACCCCTATATATTTTTAAAAAGAAGACAGACCATGAGGGAAGAACTAAAGAAACTAGGAATAAAAACAAGGATTAAACCTCATAAGAAACCAACCTCACCAAGACCTTGACCTTGGGCTTCTGGCCTCTAGGCTTGTGGGGAAACTGTTCGTTCTTCAAGCCCAGGCCTGCATAGCTTGTTGTGATAGCCTTCCAAAATAACATATGGAAGAAAGCAGATGTGTTCAGATGCAGCCTTGAACCCAAATCAGTGTTATTTGCTGGTGGGACTGAAAGATATATTTGTGCTCCTGGCTTAGAACTTTTAGAACAATTGGGAACTGCATGGTGATGACAGAAGGCAAAGGCTTTGAGATCAAGAGGGTTGGCAAGTACTGAGATGGGATCCTGTTTGTGGAAGCGCTGGGAACTGGACAGCAGATGAAGTCATCACTGTTAACTTCTTCATAGCTGATGGTAGTGTGAGATACACAATGGGGACGCACTGCAGTTTTCAGTGGGTGAGCAAGGATGAAAACGCCCCCTTGAGAGGACTGGTGTGGAGTGGTAAAAGAGTGCTAGGAACAGGAAAGACTGGATGGAGGACTGGGAGAGCAGCCAAGAATTGAGTGGAAAAACTGAGGTGTGAGTTGAGAAGGGGCTGATGTCCTTGAGAAGGTCAGAGGGACTAAAGACATCTCAGTAACACACACACACACACACACACACACACACACACACACGCACGCACGCACGCACAGCAACAGACACACCTCACCTATCATTTTCTATATAGACAGCAATCCTACTTAACCCATCTCACTCCTTTAAGCAGCCTATTTGGAGTCAGGATTGATCTCTCTACACATGCTTTGTATAGAAACTGAATAAAATGTTTGTACAATAGAAAAGTAACCTGGCCTCTAACTCATGACAATCCCCCTGCTTCTATCTCCTGAATGTTGGGATTAAAGGCATGCACCACCACTCCTGGATAGAGAAGAGATTATGTTTTGTCTTTCTAGTGAGATACCTCAGAACCAGGAATTCTTATCACTGAAGAGCTCTGTGGCTCTGTGGGACTGTCCCACATGAGCACCACACAATGCCACAGCAGCCACATGTACGAAGTTCTCTGTGCCCTTAGCAGCTGCCCTAGCAAACGTACAGAGCAACTTGGTTTCCTCAAAAGAGGAAACTGAGTTCCAAGCTCTTGTTTGCCTTTTAGTTCAATACACTGCCATTGCACCTCACAGCAGACGAGAGCAAGTTCTGGTCTCCTCAAACAAAACATAGCACTAAAGAGTATGACACTATACTTTGTACATACTGAGAGGTATTAAATAGTTGGGTATAGATGATATCTTAACTGTCCATGCATGGCATATACTGTATATTAGCTGGAGAAAGACATGGAATATTTGAAGAGGAGTTCAAGAGTGGCCCAAGTCAAGGTTAAGCAACTGAGGTCGTTTAGAGAAAATAACAAGTAAGCTTCTCCATGGCATGTTAGCATATGAGAAGCTGTTCAATAGTATCGACCATGCTTTACTTATCAGACAGGACACTAGGAAATTATGCAGGCAGTAAGAGCTGTTTTCAGAGTTTGGCCTCTTAAATTCTCAAATGAAATTTAGCTTTTATTTGTTTTAAAAGATTCAGTTGGGTGGTAGTGACACACACCTTTAATCCCAGGCACCAGAAGGCAGAGGTGGCAGATCTCTGAGTTGGAAGCCAACCTGGTCTACAGAGCAAGTTCTAGGACAGCCAGGATAACACAGAGAAACCCTGTTTCAAAAACTAACCCTCCCCCAAATTTTTATTTCTACGTGTGTGCATAATGCATGTGCACATTTGTGGAGATAGATCTGCCGAGCTGGAGTTCTGTGAGTGCTGCAATCTGGACTCTGGTCCTCTGCAAGTGTGGCAAGCACACTTACCCATGGAGCCATCTCTCCAGCCCTGAAATAGTTTTTAATTAAATGCTTGTCTGTTTTTAAATTTGATTTAAATTTATTTTATGTGCATGGTGTGTTTTGCCTACAGGTATCTCTGTGTACTAAGTGCATGTCTGGTACTTGCAAAGTCTGGGAGAGGGCACCAGATCCTGTGCAACTGGATTTATAGGAGGGGAGCTGCCCGGTGGGTGCTGGGAATGGAACCGATGTCCTCTGGAAGGAAGAAAAGCAAGCGTTTTTAACTATTGAGCCACCTCTCCAGCCCTGATTAAATAGCTCTAAAGACGTTTCTGTACCAAAGGCTGTGTTGAAGATATGCATGTGTCAAAACAGCATGCATATTACTTATATTAAAACTATAAACAGCTGGGCACGGTGGTGCACACCTTTAGTCCCAGCACTTTGGAGGCCAGCATGGTCTACATAGTGAATTCCAGGACAGCCACAGCTATGTAGAGAGACCCTGTCTTAATATATATTATATATTATATAATATATATAATATTATATATATATATATATATATATATATATATATATATATATATATATGAGAGAGAGAGGTTAAGAGCACTGGCTGCTTTTCCAGAGGTCTTGAGTTCAAATCCCAGTAATCACATGGTGGCTCACAACCTTCTATAATGGGATCTGGTGCCCTCTTCTGGTGTGCAGGTGTACATGCAAACACAACATTGTATGAATAATAATTAAATAATTTTTTTTTTTACATCCAATCCCCCGCCTCCCAAAAATGTTTAAAATAGCCCAGACACAGGCCTCATGCTTATCACTCTAGCTACTTGGGGGTCTAAGGTAGGAAAACTGGGGTTCCAGGGTTTGGGTTTTTAAGACAAGGTTTGTTATGTAGACTGATCTCAAGCATTAACTCTTCTTCCCTCGGCCTCCTCAGTGCTGAGGTTATTGGTGTGCCCCCACATCTTTGGAACAATCCATCTCATTAAAAATAAAGACAAAAAAAATCAGGCTGAGGATGTAGCTGAGTGGTAGCATACTTGCGTAGAGTGCTTAAGGCCTTGGCTTTGATTCCCCAGCATCACAAACAATATAAAAGAAGACATCTTGAATCAGTTGTTATCAGTAGCTACTTGCAGGATCTTTTTAAACAGCCTTGTGTCGAAGGATCTGGAGAAACGCCCCAGCAGTTAAGAGTGCTTTCTGATCTTCCAGAGGACCCAGGTTCAGTTCCCAGTTCTGGTCACTCACTGCCACCTGTAGCTCCAATGCCAGGGGTTCCCATTTCCTTGTCTGCCTCTGCAGACACCCACCACTACCACATAGCATATGTCCACAGAGAAACACACATTAAAAATAAATATTTTAAAAATAAAACAATATTGTCAGGTTTTTTGTTTTGTGGGTTTTTCTTTTTTCTTCCTTTTTGTTTTTTGTTTTATTGTTTTGTTTGTTTTGTTTTGGATGGAATCCCAGGCAGCCAAACTGACTTAGAAAAAAACCACTACATAGTCAAAGATGATTCATGACATCACTTTCAGTGATCCTTTACAACACAAATATGTTATCAAGTAGGCATTTTCAACAATCAACTAAATATATATACTAAATACAAATACAGAGATTTCTGGGATAAATAATGAGGTAATGGAATTATGCAGTCAAATGTTTACTTAGATGCATAAAGTATATACAAATGATTTTTTTTTTATTTTAAGAACAAAACAATGTAGACTGTGATATAGCGTATTGGTTATCAGTGTTAGCATGTAACGGGACTACCATGACGGCTCACTACGACCCAGACTGCAGCTGAGAGTGGTGCTGTGTGCCTGCCAGAGGTTGAGGCCAGCCCGAGCTACAGACTGAGCTCAAGCCTGGGTCACAAATCAGATCTCACCAGAACAAACAAGAATTCTAACAGAAAAATATACTGCAGCATGTGTAACTTGCTGCTTTTGTTTTCTGAGGAAAGGTCTCACTCTCTAGCCCAGGCTAGAGAGTGCAAGGCTTTGAACTTGCAGCAATGCTCTTTTCAGCCTCCCATATATAACTATATTTTACAGAGGCAGCCTACATGCCGCTGTAATTGTTATAGTGCTAAATAAGACTAGGTTAGCTGCTCACACAAATCCAAGTTAAGTCACAGAAAGCCACATTAAGAGAGTAAAACCCTGGGATTATCATTTTTAAAATATGTATTTATCTTTATGTGTATGAGTCTTGCCTGTTTGTAGGTCTGTGCACCAAACATATGCCTGGTGCCCACAGAAGGCAGAAAAAGGGGCCGGATCCCCTGGAACTGGAGTTACAGACAATTGTGAGCTGATATGTAGGTGCACACAACCAGATTTAGGTCAGGAAGAGCAGCAAATGCTGGGCCACCTTTGCAGCCAAAGGTTTTCTTTCTTTCTTTCTTTCTTTCTTTCTTTCTTTCTTTCTTTCTTTCTTTCTCTTCCTTCCTTCCTTCCTTCCTTCCTTCCTTCCTTCCTTCCTTCCTTTCTTTCTTTTGAGTCAGGGTTTCACTATGTAGCTTTGATTGTCCTAGAACTCACTATGTAGACTAGGCTGGCCTTGAACTCACAAAAATTCTCTGCTTCTGCCTCCCAAGGGCTGGGATTAAAGGCATGTCCCGCCATGGTCTAGTCTTTTTTCTTGATTTTTATTTATTTTGAGACAGGGTTTCTCTGTGTAGCCCTGGCTGTCCTAGACTTGCTCTGTAGACCAGGCTGGCTTCAAACTCAGAGATCCACCTGCCTCAGCCTCCTGAGAGCTGGGATTCCAGGCATGTGCCACCACACCCAGGTGATTTTTAAATTTTCATCTTGTTTTACTTGCTTTTTAGGGAGAGTCGTATGTTTCACAGTGACATCTTCGTACTTACTTTGTTTCTGTTGATCTTCCTTCCAATGCTTTCTTGCATCCTCCACCCCCAGCTTACACCCACTCATTCCCAGCACCTCCTTTACATCTTCACGTCACACGGACTCTACCCTCTTCCACACCCTTTTCCTGAAGCCTCCTTTCAACTCTGATGACCTGCACCCACCACCTACATATATATACTCACATAGAAAAGTTAATAACTCAGATGTGTATATGAGGGAGGATTTGGCTTTCCAAGTCTGGATTACCTCACTTAATATATTAAGAATTTGCAGATCTTCAATTTCCCTGCATGATTTCATTTTTCTCTGTGACTGAATAAACCCTTGTGTGTATATGTACCGTGGTTTCATCACCCGTTGATAGACGAGAAGGGTCGTTCTATTTTCTTGCTATTGTGGACACAGGAGCAATGGACACAGATGTATCAGTATCCCTGGGCAAGGATGTGGAGTCCTTCAAGCATAAGGCCAGGAGGCACGGAGCTGGGTCATACGACAGTTCTGTTGTCAGGGTTTTGAGAAACCTCCGAACTGGGACATCAGGGCTGCCCTAGTTTGTACTCCCAGCAGCCATGAAGGTGAGCCCTCTGTCCCCACATCCGCGTTATGTTCCCACATAGCTGTCATGGTGCTAACTGCCCCTTTTATCCCATAAATGAAATTGAAAACTGGGAGTGGAGGGCAGCATGAGAGCACTTGGCCCACCACCTATCAGAGCCAGTGTTTGAAACCCAGCTCTGAGAAACATAATTAAAGCTCGGGTGAAATTCTCCAACCCTTTGTAAATACTATGAAATCTTTTTTTTTTTAAATTTTTAATCATACTTTATTTACTTTGTATCCCCCCTCTAGTTCCCTCCCTCCTCCCCTCCCAGTCCCTCACTTCCTCCTCCTCCTTCACACACTCCCCTCTCCAAGTCCACTGGTAGGGGAGGGTTTTTCTTCCTTGTGATCCTAGTCTGTTAGGTCTCATCAGGAGTGGCTGCATTTCTTCCTCTGTGGCCTGGTAAGGCTGCTCACCCCTCAGGGGGAGGTAATCAAAGAGCAGGCCAATCAGTTCATGTCAGAAGCAGTCCCTGTTCCCATTACTATGGAACCCATTTGGACACTGAACTACCATGGGCTACATCTGTGCAGGGGTTCTAGGTTATCTCCATGCATGGTACTTGGTTGGAATATGAGTCTCAGGAAAGACCCCTGTGCTCAAATTTTTTGGTTCTGTTGCTCTCCTTGTGGACCTCCTGTCCTCTTACTATGAAATCTTGTAGGCAAAAGCCTACAAGCTTTAGCCTCAAGAGTACAGGTAGCAAGACATTTGAGATTCAAGCCTGAAAGTTAAGAATGAGCTCAGGGATCCTCATATTCTCTTTCTCCAACTTTTTATAATTATTGAGCGTCTACTGTTATTCCCAGCATGGACTCTAGATATAGGAACACTATTGCAGATTACATGCTCCTGGCAGAACACACACTAGAGACAATTCCAGCAAACAGTGGCAACACTGTTCGGGCTGAGAGATGAGGCTTCTGCCTGCTCTGAGAAGGGAGGCATGAAGTAGCTACCCTGTCAGAGCTTGGAGTTTGGTGAGCACACTCCAGGCAGCAGTGATTACATCTAAAGAGGACAAGGGCCAGAGTGGAAAAGGTTCAAGGGACCACAGCGGCTCAGTGTCTGCAGACAAGTTGATCCCTGAACTCAGGAGGCTTAGACAGGCGCATCAGTAAGGAGTGTGAGGACAGACTGAGCTATATAGTAGGGAAAGGATGGAGAGAGAGGAGAGACAAAGAGCACATACAGTGAGCAGCAATAGCCAGAGGGTAGCAAGGGTTGGAACACGCCACAGTCGGGTGCTGCACACTTGGGTGTTAAATCTGAAGGGTTCCAGCCAGGCACCAATTTACACAGTGGAAAGATCAGGAGTCTTACCTCGGAGTCAGTGCCTTAACCTCACAAGTGCTACAGCAAAAAGCAGAGCAGAACTAGAAACAGGCTTTTGGAGTTGAGTGGCAGATTTTCAGAGCTCCAACAGAAAATCAATCCAAATTAGGGAGTGGTGGAAGGTGAGGTGGGGGAAAGGAGGGGATGAAGAAAATACCCAGTTCTCCAGACTGAATGGATGCAGGAACCGTGCTAGTGTCAACACGGTGAACCAAGGGCTGTGGCTGGAGTCTGAGGGGCTGGCGGTAAAGAGTGCAGTGTGTTAAACTGGCAGGGGAACGAGCAAAGGGTGGCTGAGCACAAGTCTAGGCCAGCTTTCCCAGTGCCGGCTGTGAAGAAGAGGGCCTCTTCTTCACTGGCTGCAGGAGGTTCTGCAGGTTCAGGGGAAACTGAGGCCCGGTGGCCTTGTGCCTCAGAGCGGTTGCACATGAGGCCACTTTTGGAGGGGAAGAAAGGTAAAGAATAACGTGATGAGGGCGTGAGAAGTGGCTACCTACAGACACTATCAACGTGGGGGCACGAATGCACCAAATGTTGCCCTTCAGTTGGCCCACAACGCTGGGGTATCGCCAGGATACTAAGAGGCTGGGGAAGATCTGGTCACCAGATCTGGTGTATTTAGGCATGCCATCACACTAAGAAAGGGTTACCAAACCAGGAACATTCCAAATGGTTACTCCCCATCATCCCCTTGAGACAGGGTTTCTCTGTGTATCCCTGACTGTCCTGGAACTCTGTAGACCAACCTGGCCTTGAGCTCAGAGATCAGAGCACACGCTGCTTCTGCCTCCTTAGTGCTGAGACTAAAGGAGTGTTCCCCCACTGGCTACTTTTGATTTTTGTACAGGATATCCCTGTGTAGACCCAGATGACCTAGAATTTACTTACCAGGCTGGCCTCAAACTTGTGGCCACCATTCTGAGCCAACCTCCCATGCTGGTATTGCAGACAGGCACCACCATTCTTGGACGCTTCTTCATTTTATTGTTTGAGATGGGGTCTCATTCTGTAGCCAGGCTAGCCTGGAGCTAACTAGGCAGCCCCAGTCTGACCCTGAACTTACTGAAAGCCTTCTGCTTCAGCCTCCCAAGTATTGGGATCATCCTCATGAGCTCAGTTTCATCATGCCTTTAACACATGGTATGTCCATACAAGAAATAATGTGCCAGCCACCAGGCAGCTATAGTGTTCTTGCAGAACTAATGCGTGATGAACCACAGACAGCATCTGACGATGGGGCAGTTTTAAAGTTCTACAGTGGATGACTTCATGCAACCGCACAGTGCAGCCCTACTTCTGTAACAGTAGTATCAAGCCTCGGTAACAAAGTACCAAATGCTTGGTTGAAGATTTTAATTGATGAGAGTGCAAGCAACACAGACCAGGAAAGGTGATGCATGGAGCGAAAAAGGTGAACTGAAATCATCCCAGTGCTCAGAAGACTAAGGCAGAAGGATTATCACATCTTCCAGGCAAGAGCGAGCTCTGATGCACTAGGGATGAAGTTCAACCTGAATGAATTCCGGGAGACCACAAACACCCAAATGACAGCAGCAGGAGGGAGACAGATGGGTCGGGAGAGAGGTCATGACCAATGAGATACAAACACTGAAGCCGTGCTGCCAAGTGGTTGTCAGGAAGAGCGGCTGACCCAGCTCCACTGGAATGTCCTGAACAGCCACGGGTTTGGGGACTAAAGTGAAGCAGGGGTGCAGGTTTCTTGTTGCAGAGTCCAACGAATTGTAAAGTCAGTGACCTACAGATACTGGTAATTGTCTAGGAGAGTAGTAGGCCTTTTAAAACATGTTTAATTCATTGTTTTATTTGTATGTGTTTCAGTGTTTGTCTGAGTTTATGTCCACACACTGTGTGCACCTGGTGACGGAAGAGGTCAAAAGAGGGTGTCAGTTCCCTTGGAGTTAGAAGTCACAGGTTGCCATGTAAGTGCTGGGAATCAAACCCCGAGGCCCTGGGAGATCCAGAGCCTCTAACCCCCAATGGTGGGCCCATGCATGAAGATGTCTCCCAAGTGGATGATGGTGGTATATGCTATAAACTCAGCAGTCAGGAGGCTGAGGCTGGAAAATTGTTAGTTCTAGACCACTCTGGACTAAAGCTTGAGATTTTTGTCTCGGAAACCACACACACAAAAAAAGTTGCCTTTCAGTTTCAAGAGGGCTTAAAATAACAACAACAAAACACCAAAAAGGTCAGGCAAAAAACTGAATACCCATTGTCCTCCTCTCTAACTTGTGACTGAAATTCGAGAAAGAATGGTAGGGGACACAATCCAGTTATCGGAGAAACTTCGTTCTCAACTTAAAGGCTGGTGAAACAATATTGACCAAACCTCCCAAGCCAATTAATTACAGTGTCCTTTGTAGGAAAGCTGTAGTCAGGGGGCAGCTTCCATTGCAACCTGTGGTCAGTCACTTTTGTTCTAGGAGTTTGTTTCCTCTCAGCTGTAAGTTTTGCTATTTTGAGACAGGGTCTCGTGTAGCCTCAGACACCTTTACTTACTGTGTCAATGAGATTGGCCTTAAGCTTCTGCCTCTCTGCTTCTCACGGTGGTAGCATGCCCCCTTCAGACAGGGGTTATCGCTCTGTAGTTCAGCCAGGCCTAGAAGTTATGACAATCCTCTTGCCTCAGCCTTCCAAGTTTGGAGGAGATAATTTCAGTTCAGTCTTCTTGTTTTAAAACAGAGTCTCAATGTAGCCCTAGCTGGCCTGAAATTCACTGTGTAAGCCGGGGTCGGTGGTGCACGCCTTCAGTCCCAGCATTCAAGAGGCAGAGGCAGGTGGTCTACAGAGTGAGTTCCAGGACAGCCAAGGCCAAGGCTCAAAACAAAACAAAATTCACAGTGTAGAGCAGGCTGACCCGAGACTCACAGATCCACCTGCCTCTGCCTTCCAAGCACTGGGATTAAAGGCATGTGCCACTACCAACCAAACGTTTCAACATTTTACTTGAAACAAAGTAAAGATACTTTGCCCAAAGGTTTTGCTTGTGGATTGACTCTTGAATTTGAGGAGGGAGTGCTGTCAGAGTTGTAAGAGGGCTGTGGCACAACAGGCTGGGTTAGTACCAGTGAAGCAATCTGGAAACACCGGGCAATGATGATCGCTGACTTGCCTTGTGCCACAAAATGGGCCAAGTACTTCATGTCCACTGACTCACTTACTTAATGTCTCAATAACATAAGAGACATGAGGCAGATGTACTCACAAAATTCAAGAGCAGGAAGTAGCTTCCTTACCATCTCACAGCTGCTGCATGGGGAACTGGGAGCCGAACTCTAACCTCTGAAATTCCAGCACCCACAAGATGGTGGTCAAATGCTCTTGGCACAGAGGTAGGAACCAAGCGAGGAATCAGGTCCAAGTGGTGGTGGGGCGGGGACATTTACCCTACTTCCTACTTCCTCTCCTGGACAGTAAACTGAGGCTCCTGAATAGCTGATTAAAATCAGTCTGAAGCTGGCTCGCACCACCCTACCACGTGGAGCAGCAGAGATTGCTGCTCAGAATTCTCCCGGGCATGTCTTGACTGGAGGAAGAGATTATCATTTTGCTCAAGGGTCCTTTCTTTGCTTAATCCTATTTATACCCGTTTCACTCTGCACTGCAGACAAAATCATTAAAACAAGAAACCAGATTTCTGGAGAAGAAATTTGTGTTTAAAATCAGTGTTGCACAACCCTGGGAATACGCTCACAAAGCACCAGGTTGCTTACGTGGAAAACTATACTTCTGTGAGTTCTATCTCAGTAAAAACCGTCTTTGTTTCGTAGCTCATGACTTCAACAAGGGGCTGAAAAGGATGGCCTGTCGCTAAAAGCACTAGCTGCTCTTCTGGAGGATCCAGGTTCGAATCTCAGCTCACAACCAGTTGTACTCCAGTTCCATGGAATCTTAACATTTTCTTCTAGCGTCTGCGGGACTTAGGCGGTCATGCGATGCAAAGACATGTACGCAGACCAAATGCCCAACGCAAAATAACTAACTAAAAAAAAAAAAAAAATGCAGCAGATTTTCATCGAATTTTTGAGCGATTCCAGTAGGCTCCTGACATAAATCCAACAAAGAGAACCGGGGGCTAAGGTGACCTCCATGGAGATTCATTTCTTACTGTCCACATTCTACGTTTAGCCTTGTAATCCGCATAGGAGGGAAACCCAACGTGCTCCCTGAAGTTAAACACTGACATGTTTTGAACTGGAGTTCCTAGTGACTGAATGGCAAGTTTTGGTGCTGAAAGTTTGACTTGACTTTCACTTAAAAATAAAGAAAGAAAAGGCTCCGTGGGCAAAGTGTGCCTCGTCTGTAATCTCAGCCTTTTAGAAAAGATGGGGCAAGAGGAGCAGAAATTTAAAGGCAGCCTCAGCACATAGCCTGCCTCAAAATACCAAAACAGGGCAGCCGCGTCGGATGGCTCGCAGACCCGTTTACCACCAGGGAGAAAACAGGTCCCACGAGTTGCTCTAGGACCCTTACTTATGCACATGAGCTCCTTCATACATAATCAACGTAATAAAAAAAAAAAAAGGAAAAAAGACACCCCCTCTCCCAAAAAAAAAAAAATACAACTACAAAACTAAATCAGTTCCAAAACCCGGGGTAGCAGAGGCCCTCGCCTAGCAGTGGAGAAGCTGTGGCACAAAGATTGTCCTGGAGTTGGAGGATTCCCTTGGCTACAGAGTAACGCCGGTTTGACCCCAAACTTAAAACGTAATACTATGTTTCCTTAGGCGAGGCGCGTGAGCGTAACATCTGCTTCTCCTTTCATCTGCTGCTAAGTGGCGAGGACGGCGACCCAGAACTACCGATTCAGGTGGGTGCGGGTGCGCGGCGTCGCCTCTCCGCCCGGCCTACCCGCCGGGGCAGGGCCGCGTCCGCGGACGCGCAGCGCCAGGCCGGCCGGTGCGCACGCAGCGCGGTGGCCCCCGGGTCACGTGCGCCCGGGAGTCTGCAGGAATGCAGCGACGCGCAGGGAAAGTTTCCCCGGGGGCCGCGGGCCGCGGATTCGGTGCGGGCGGGCGCGCAGAGGAAGGAAGAGCGACGAGGAGGCGGAGCCCGCGAGGCGCGCGGGCGGGCGCTCTCGCAACTTTTTAGTTTGGGCGTCTGGGGCTGGAGTTTCTGTCTCAGTTGGGACGCGGCCGCGGCCGGGGCGAAGAAAGGGAGGAAGGAAGGAGATCGGGGGAGGGGGGGACGGGAAGGGAGGCTCGGCGGCCTCGGGCACGGCGTGCCGGGCGATGCGGGCGCGCGACGCGGGCCCCCGACCCTGAGCGCAGCGCCCCGAGCGTCGAACGAGGCCGCAGCCATGGAGCCCGCGCAGCAGCAGCCGCAGCCGCCGCCGCCCCAGCCGGCCCCGCAGGGCCCCGCGCCGCCGTCCGCGTCCGCGCCCCCCGCCGGCGCCCCCGCCGCCCCGCCCGCGCCCCCGGCCGGCCACCAGGTCGTGCACGTCCGCGGGGACTCGGAGACCGACCTGGAGGCGCTCTTCAACGCCGTCATGAACCCCAAGACGGCCAACGTGCCGCAGACCGTGCCCATGCGGCTGCGCAAGCTGCCCGACTCCTTCTTCAAGCCGCCCGAGCCCAAGTCCCACTCGCGACAGGTAAGCGGCGCCGCCCGGGCGGGGAGGGGAGGGAGGGGGCGGCCGGGGCCGCGTGGGGCGCTGGGCCGGGCCGGCTCTCCCGGACTCGGCGGCCGCCGGGGGGCTGCACAATGCGCGCGCCTCCGCTCCCTACCTTCGTTGGGACGGGGAGGGGGAGGGGAGTGGGGGAGGGGAGGCGGGTCCCCAGCGGGTGTCGGACCCCCGCCCGGGGACCCGCCGCCTGCGCTCCCTCCCCGCGCCGCCCGAGCGTCCCCTTGTTTGGCCCTGTCGGTGAGGGGTGGGGGTTGAACCGGTCCATTGAGTTTCTGGTTCCTTCTCCCGGTCCCCTCCCCCCTCCCGAAAGCTTGTCTGCGGCGGCGGCGACCCAGGCGCGGTCCCTCTGCAGGGTTCGGGCCCCCCCGGGGGAGTCGGCGGGTCCTCCCTGTCCCCGCCACCCCCTCCTCCTTCGCCGTGCCCTGG
The DNA here is from genome assembly GCF_030254825.1 of Meriones unguiculatus. Taxonomy (NCBI): domain Eukaryota; kingdom Metazoa; phylum Chordata; class Mammalia; order Rodentia; family Muridae; genus Meriones; species Meriones unguiculatus. Next base: position 149,025,888 of record NC_083349.1, on the reverse strand, counting down.
GACTCGCGCGGGCGGCGGGATCCTTTCACGCTCCGGGCGGGGCGTGGGGGGAGGGCTCACGTGTCGCCCTCCCCGTCGTAACCCAGCATTTACTGCTGGGCCCGCAAGCTTTCAAGGGAGCCACATCTGGGCACTGCGCAGGAACTGGCCGCGCTGGCGGGGCCGAGGGTTCCGCGCCGGCCTTTGATAGCGCGTTGCGGGTTGACTCATAGGCCGGGTCCTGCCCGGCTCAACTGTGATTAAAGGTAATGTTTGGGAAGCAATGACTAATGCTAGGCTCGCCGTGGCTCCTTCACCGACTGCGGATGTGAACATGGCTGCTTCTCCACCATCCGCGACGCCTGGTTTATTTTCCCAACTGGATCCAACAACAGAAGTGAAACCGCTTCAAAGTGTTTAACATACCTGGTAGATTTCTTTAGTGTCGCCCCCTCTCCCACCCCCCTCGCCTCCATTTCTCCTTTTAATTACTTAATTTTTTAAAGAACTTGCTTTAGGCTAAACCCAGCATAGGAACTTTGCCCAAAACTTAATTGGTTTTCCAAACACTGCCGTGTCGTTAGCCCACTCGGCCTGGAACTGGGGTGGAAAGAAGCGATGCCGCCCCCACTCCAGCCCCGCTGCTGGGCAGGCCTTCCCCCACTCCAGCCCCCCTCCTAGGCAGGCCTGCTGCAGAACAGGAGTTTCGGAGCTCCGAAAATGTCGATTAGCCTCACTACAAAAAGCCGAGTTACGGAGGAAGGAAAAGTTATTTAGCTGCTAGCCTAAACATCTTAATTTGTAGCAACAGTAGACTGAGATCCATCGCTCCCTCCCCCACAAGTGCTTTTCGGTGCTCGCTGAGCTAAACGTATATCGGCGTGCAATCCAGAGACGGGGCCGGGAAAACTGAAGGAATACGCAGATGGGACGCTCCATTTTGTAGCACTTAGCAGTCAGAGGGTGGGCCACGGGGAAGTGTGCTTGTGCCTGCACCGGTCCGTTTGTGGGTTCCTTTGCCTTCTCACTAGAGCTTTAAGAGAACTGTGCATCAAGAAATTTACCTTTTCAGTGTGCTAATGATTTCTTAGACCCAAAATTTCATCTCTCTCTGGAAACTCAGAAATGCCCGTTTTTGCCGTGGGGCTTTAAATGACTGCTGGGTCCTTTCAGTTTCTTTAGCTGCATGAATCTAGACAATCAAACGTTTTGATAAACCCTAATTCCAATAAAAGGATTAGATTATGGATAGTATGTATCTGAATTGTAAATAACTGTCTACAGGTTCCTGCCTGAGGATTTTTATGTCCCTATTCTTCTGGCTTCAAAAAACTGATTTACAGACAAGTTCATTTCTGATACCTTGTCTGACACTAGTCTGGTTAGACCCAAATTCGAGTCCTGGGGGTCTCTGCAGGTCCCCCCCCCCATATGTGTGTGAATCCTCAAGTTATAGTTGAATTGATGAAGTCTTTATCCTCTAGGAACAAAGAAGGTTAGCCTATTAATCTTTTCATTAGGGAGCTTTTAGGACTGGTGCAGTTCTGAGCCTTTGAGTTCATTAAAAGTTGTATAATTTATAATGGTTGATTTATTGATCACATTTGTTCACAGTCAAAAAAGTGACAGATGGGGCCACTAATTATTTAAAACAAAGGGAAAAGTGCATAGTAATTTTTTAGGTTTTGTTCTAATACTTTGAAAAGCAACCATACCGCTTGGAAATTGTATTGATTTACTTTGGGTTGGGATTTATTTTGGGTAAGTGTGTTCTCTACCTCCAAACAAAGTTTTTATTGCCCAGTATTTGCTGTTTTTACAGTGTCTAGAAAGGTAAACATTCATTCAGATGGTCTGTTAATTTTTGTAATTTAAAAATGGTCTATTTGGACACCTGTGTTCTTTGGTGTCAGATATTAAACATTGAAGTTTGCATTTGATGTTTAGATATTTGGTTGCAGTGAATTTTTGTTTAGGAAGTTGGGGGTTGGTGCTATTGTCCCGCGTGTAAATTTTCGTTTTGTTCTTTCTGATAGGCCAGTACTGATGCCGGCACCGCTGGAGCCTTGACCCCACAGCATGTTCGAGCTCACTCCTCTCCAGCCTCCTTGCAGCTGGGGGCTGTTTCTCCTGGGTCACTCACCCCCAGTGGCGTGGTCTCTGGCCCTGCGGCTACCCCGGCAGCTCAGCATCTCCGACAGTCTTCCTTTGAGATCCCTGATGACGTACCATTGCCAGCAGGCTGGGAGATGGCCAAGACATCTTCTGGTCAGAGATACTTCTTAAAGTAAGTGATGAAGAGAATGTTGGGAAGTGGCAATGTAGGAATGACTCTATTAATGTTATTTCAAAACATTACTCAGTTATTAATTTTGCTGGTGCCAAAGATGGAACTCAGCTTTATGAATGATAAACCAACATACTTTACCATTGAGCTGCACCCTCAGCCCTCTATTTTTATATATGTGAGTACCCTCTTTAGTGTTGCTCATACCTTGAAAGCCTGATTTATTCATGGTTCAGAGCCTTTTTGCAAACTTTTGTTTTGTGACGATATTGGATAATCTCACTTTGAGTTTGCGCCAGATTTGTTAATTAGCTTGGCCCCAAACAGAAAGAATACCATGAAAAAATATGAATTTTAAATACCAAAAGTGGCATAAATAAATATATGTTACATTTTCGTTGTCGTGCCTCCGTGTGTGTGTGTGTGTGTGTGTGTGTGTGTGTGTGTGTATACGTGTGTGTATACGTGTGTATACGCCTGCGAGCAGGATGGGGTGGTGGTGGAGGGGTCTTGAATATTGAGACCAGGACTTTGTGCATTTCTAAAAGATTGGTAGAGGAAATAATAGGACTTGGAAGAGGTGCTTTACAGTGCTTAAATTGTGAAACAAAATACACTGTAGCTTCATTTTGATGTCATTTAACGGCCTTTTCCCTCAAAATGTGAAAGAAACATTAGGTTTGGCCTCCAATCATGTGTTGGCACACTTCTTTTAGGCTAGCCAGTCTTCAAAAGCAGTATCTTTGGGAAAATGTAATCAAGGCCACTGGTTACCCCACCCCTGGTCTTTTTTGTCTTCAACAAAATGGCAACATTAGATTCATCTGAAAAGGACAGAATGGGATTTTATCTCCTCCAATTTTGAAATTGGAAGTAAAACTAATTTTCTAGAGGTTGTTTGAATTAAGAGGGTACAAAATATCTGAGACTGGTTGTTACAGACTACAGATTGTTCTGTCATTCTTTGATTTGTTGATGGGTTGAGATAATGAAGAACAGTGCTCATTTTGACTCAGATTTGTCAGACCGTAAATGCAGCATTTTTTATTGGTTCAGAGGACACCAGTAACATTGTGTGTGACCCTCGCCCCCCTTCTCCATCTGTATTTTCAGTTGCTTGTCTTAGGTGGGTTTCTACTTTGTGTTGATTTTCTTGTTCCTTGCAGGGGTTTCTCTGAAACTTGGTCTGTAGACCAGGTTGCTGAGTTTGTAGTCGTGCACCACAGTGCCAGCCTTTGGTTCCTACTTTGTAATATAAGGGTACAGAGTTTTCTGGAGGACAGTGGAAGAGATTTGCTCTTGATCCTGGAAAGCAACCCCCCACCTTTGTTTTTTGTTGTGTTGCCATTTTTTCCCCTGTAACTTTTCCTTTTTTAAAAGAAAAAAAAAAAAAGAAAAAAAGAAAAAAAAAACAAAAACATTTTCTGATGTCCTGGTACTAATTTCAAAGGTTCAGGTTTCAAGGAGAACAATAAAGGTCCAGAGACTGGAAAGTGCACACAAGCCTGGCAAACCCATCCCCGTGAGCCAGATCATTTGTTCTTTAAGCAGACGTCCAAAGTAAATGACTTGGAAGAGGGGCTGGCTGTGAGAGACTCATCCTGAAGGGGAAGGGAGGGGAAACCAGCCAGGTTGTTAGGGAGGAAAAGAATGGCTTAGACTTGCTGAGCCCTCCCTGCTGTGTCCCATGCTGACCTGGGGAGATTTTAAACAGCTTAATAGCCGGCAGGCCTGCAGTGTGCCTGTGGCAGTGAGCAGAAGGTCAAAGAGCAACACTTAAATGCTGTTTTTACTCTTCTGTGTTTTCTTAAAATTGCTTGTTTGGTGACATCTCTCTGCATTTTCATTATTGGAGTGGGTGATCACTTTTTTGAGCTGAAATAAACTTTATTGTAGATTCTTGCTTTTAAAAAAAAAACTTTCAGTGATTCTTTCTACAAGTAGCTGGTTTGTGGAGTTACTGCACACTGGCTCCGCCCCATCCCCCCACCCAGCACCCTCACCCCTTTTTCAAGGGGGTCTGGAAAGAAGGTAAACCAGGCCAGACTAAGACTTCCCATAGGAATGGGGGAGGCTTCACCTAGGAAACAAACGCGGGCAGGAAACGAGGCGAAGGCATTGTTAGTGAGGCGCCAGTGGGAGTCAGCTGCTTCTGTGATGAATGAGGCATGTGGAGTCTGCAGAGGGTTTTCACACCATGCTCTTCTGAAGTAGAAGACTCACGCCTGAGGGGGGGCTTGAACCCTCGCAGCAGGTGAGCTGAGTCACTTGGTCTGGTAGGACCCTGTGGAAGCCCCAGGGAGCTGGTTGTGGAAGGTGGGTGCCGGCGTCTTACAAATTTCCTTTTCTGAAGAGTAAGCTGCTCTGTGGACTAGATGCGGTTTCGAGAAGTGATGTTGGCCTTTTCCCTGGTGTTCTGGTCTGTGTAGTTGCCATAAAGAGCTGTTGTGCGCCGCGCTGATGGATGACGTTAATACCTGCCCTGCCTGTGAGTCAGAGAGGGAGGTTAAACCAAGCTTTTCGTGCCAAGTCGCTACTATGTGAACATTTATTTTTATCTCAGCTTTTAGAACCCGTTTCTCTTCACAGTCAACACTTTCCTTAGCAGCTTCTTGTAAAGTTCTTGAGATAGCTTAGTTTGGTCCCCGGGACCCACGTGATGGGAGGAGGAGGGGACTGACTCCTGCACATCTCAGACAGTGCAGCGGCAGGGTCGTGGTGTGTCCACACTCACGCTTGTGTGTGCACACAGATGCACAAAGAAAGAACGAAAGAGAATTTTCAAAAGGGTACTCGTGCCCAGCCAGCTGTGGAAGGAAGATCTGAACTAGCTTCTGGATTTCAGCTCATTCCAGCCACGAAAACTAAACCTTTCATTCATCTTTTTAGGTACTTATTGGAACTAACTTTTATGTTACAAAGTATGTCATTTCTTAAGATTTATACTTGGTAGAAGGAATTCTGACCCCAAATGGTCCAAGCTGGCAAGATGTTGTAACTGGAGAGAGCTGGGAGAATTGTTGACTTTGGGAACAGCTAATTGTTGCCTTGGGACTGTAGATGAATGAGTTCTGGAGTCAGCCTCAGCCAGCCTGTCCTCCAGCTTCAAGGCCATCTAATTACTTTGATTGGTGTGAAGCTCGCCCTAGGTCAGCGATCTAGAAACTTGGACTTTACATTGGCAAATGGTAGGGGTGGAGCTATAGTGCAAGCACCTTCATCCTGGGCAGGAACCCAAACTCTGGACACTGTGCTGTGCCCGAAAAAGGCTCAGTCATTGTAGATGCCACATCTTTGCCACTGAACTTAACTATTTGAAACTAATTTCACTACAGTACCTTCAGTTTTTATTTTAAAAGAATCAATTCTCTTCATAGCTCAGCACTTCTGCAGGTTTTCCTGCAGGAAATAGTTCTTGAAGTAGTTGGTCAACAACTTCCTATTTCTTTTATAAGCTGCTGAATAACTTCCTGAATTAGCATTCTATAATATCTTTGGTTACAAGGAGTACTTCTACTTCTCAGGTTTATTTTATTGAGTCTGGTACTTAAACCATTGCCAAGCACAAAGAACTTACTATAAGCTGTACCACGCAGGCATTATAATCTGATGTACCCGGATGTGATCCAGTGAGTCAGTACATTTGTACATATACATTGTTTCGGGTGTGTTCTAATAATTTTTAAAATATTTGTGTGTGTGTGTGTGTGTGTGTGTGTATTAGTTTTTGAGATACAAAGTTCTTAGGCCTGTGATTTGTTTAAAAGTTGTAGAGAATTTTAGGGGATGGGACTATAGTTCTGGTACAGCAAGCACAAGGCCCTGGGTTTGCTCTACTAGTTTTCTTGCACACTTAGGATGGGGTGTGGTGGGGTCACAGATAAAGCCAGTGAGATGGTTTAGCAAGTAAAACTCCTGTTCAGCAAACTGAAGACCTGGCTTCTAGCCCCAGATCCTGGGGTAGGAGGAAGAACACCCCCCAGAGTTTTCTAATCTCCACATGTGCCCACGTGTGTGGCCTGTCCGTCCTCTCTCTAGAACATGGTAATGGCCAATTTGAAAAAAAAGATAAGAACCAGCTATGGCAGTGTACACCTTTAATCTCAGCAGAGGCAGGTGAATGTCTGCGTTTGGGCTAGCCTGCTCTTCATGGCAAGCTCCAGAACAGCCAGGCAGCATAGGGATACTACATCTAAAAAAAAAAAAAAAAATCAGTGCTCAATAAAAATAAGAAAGAAAAGATGTAAAAAAGGCAAATTAAGTGGATTGTGTTTTTGAATGACTTTTAAAAAAACTATGTAAAAGTTACTAGAGTATCTCATTCCATCATTTCAAAAGGTTATTTTCTCAGATTTTTGTTTTGTTTTGTTGGCATTTTTCCCCTGTAACTTTTCCTTTTTTAAAAAACCATTTTCTGGTGTCCTGGTACTAACTTCAAAGGTTCAGGTTTCAAGGAGAACAATAAAGGGCCAGAGACTGGAAAGTGCACACAAGCCTGGCAAACCCATCCCCGTGAGCCAGATCATTTGTTCTGGTTCTCTGCAACTTTCTAACAAATCACAGTCCTAAGCTTAGCGTATGCCAGCAGAAAATGTACCTGCCTCATGAGTGTACTTCATGAGTATCAAGTGTGAGTGCAGTAGCTTGATTTTTGTCTCTGCTATGTGCTGATTTAGAAGAGGGCACTCTGCCTTTTAAAAGCTTCTTCAGAATCACCCCAAACGAAGGACCTGAGAGTTAAGCTGTTATAATTAGCTTTTCTGCTGTCTCCTGCGCTTACCCATTGAAGGACTGCAGCCACTTCGAACCTCTGTAGAGACGGAAGTCACGTCGAGTGAGGCTGTTGCATCTTATGCATCTGGGGTAGCTCAAATCAGGAATGATTTCTCTTCAAAATGAGGAAAAAAACAGATAAACAAGTAGCTTGGCCATTAAATACTGGCGAAGCTGCAAGCTCACAAGAAAGCACAGGAGCACTGCAAACTCCCTACCGGGAGAGCTGGGCCTCACCTATTTGTGCTGTTGGTATGAACCCCCTTCAGCTCTGTTTGCTGGCCATTCCCTGTGTGCCCCCCCCCCCCCCCCCAGCGACTTAGAACTATTGAAAATGACAGAAAAGATGGTGCTAGTGATGGGGAGAAGAAAAGGAAGTCACTGGGGAACTCCGTTATTTTTGATGTGAATTAAAAGGTGCTTAAATAAAAAACTAGATGCTTAAAATGTCATGAAATACCGATACAAGATGAGACGATAATGCTCTTTAAACAATGACAATCAAAAATGCTCCTCCCCACTTGATAGTAAACATTTAGAAAAAGAAAACCTGAGGAGTGTTTTCAGTAGTTGACAGGTTGGGGGTGAGGGAGAAGTGGGTGATTTCAAGACCGGCATCTCACTTTGTAGCTCTGGCTGTCCTGGAATTCCCTCTGTAGACCAGGCTGGATCCAAACACACAGAGATCCAAACTCTGCCTCCCAAGGACTGGGATTAAAGGTGTGGACCACCGTGCCAGCAGTAGTTGACTCTTTATAATGCAAAACAGAACCTTTCTGAGGCCCAGAAATCGGTTTTCTCTAGTAATGCAGAGAAATACCTTTTATGTTGTAGTTAGAGAAAGAATGTAAATTAGACCTTAACAGTTCTGTTCTGTTTATGGTGATCTTCTGCCTTAGGCTTTAGGGTAGAGGTGAGCTCTCAACTCAGCCTGTCAGCCAATAGTATTTTTACTAGTGCTGGGATTTCTAGGCATAGGACAAATCAAAGTGAAATAATGCATACAATCAATTAAGATGATTAATTAAAAATTTTTTACTATCTGTGTCAGCATGATCTTAGGATTAATTTCAGCTTGGAAGTCTGAATGATCTTGACTGGGTAGCCTTACATAAAAACGCCCTGTGCCCGTGGCTCCTGAGTGTTGCAGGCCTTACAGAGAGCTTCTGATTGGGGTTACTCAGAATGCCAAGCCATGAAAGGCCTTTGCTGTCCTAATGAAGAATCGCTCCCAGTTCTGCTTCCTGGGAACAGCTGTGGCCATCTCGGAAGCATGTTTGTTTATGTGGGCACTGGACCCCTTCTAAAGCAAGCCCAGAGGCTCTTCCCCTGCCTCCGTGAATGCCCTAGACTAGAGAGTTCTCTCCTGACCTGGCTGTTAGCTGGAGCTGTAATCTTTAACTTGGCAAATGAAAAGCTTTTCTCTGAATAGTGTTTCAGATTAGCAGGATAATACAAATGGAAATAGCCACTGAAACACCAGAGTTTTACCCAACAAACACCTTCTGGTTAGTATCTCATGCCTCGTGGGGTAATGTGAGTCTACAACACTGCTCAGTTCTGCTGGGTCCTGATGGGCCAAGTGAAGGGGCTTTTGGTTAGATCTTCCCTCTTGTAATTGTTTAAATTGAGGAGGTTTTTCTTTTGTTTTAAGGTTTAAGTTTGTGTGATCAAGTATGCTTAGAAAGGTGCTATTTGTTTGTGTGAGGCAAAGTCTTGTGAATACCCCAGGCTAGCCTGGTATTCTGCCTCCTTCACCTTGCAAGAAGCCCAAGGTGACCTTGAACTCCTGCTAATCCTCCTGTCACTGATTGTCAGTGTGTGTTATGCCCAATAGAGAGGTGCACTTTTTGAGACACATAAGACTGACTTGGGATTCAGACAAGAGTGGCTTTTCTGGAGTGTTACTCTGACTGAATCACTGCTCCAGGCTCCTGCAGTGGTTGTAATATGGCGCTGCCTTGAAGAGGGTAGTGCTCTCAGCCATCAAAAGGGTGGGTGGGGCAAGAGTAGGTGGGCTTTACTGTGAAGAAAAAAAACTGCTGTTTTGTTTTGCATTCATGACACTCCCTTCCCTTATCTTGCTCCTTGTGGAACTGATTTGATGTGTGTATGTCTTAAGGTGTGTGTGTGTGTGTGTGTGTGTGTGTGTGTGTGTGTGTGTGCGCACGCGCATGCTTGCCATAGTTTGTGTGTAGAAATCACAACATTTGGAATTGGTTCTCATCGCCACCATATGGGAACCTAGGTGGGCAGGCTTTGTAACACTTGTTTCTGGGAAGAGTCAGAAGTCAAGGAAGAGGAAAAGCACACCTGGTCCTGTTGATGAGAGCAAGTTGAAGATACTTGTTTCCCCTGGGTGTATTTATAAATCAATAGTTTGAAATTTAATTTGAAGGGACTTACAGGTCAATTTAGAAAGGGCCTCATTCAGTCCTTTTCTTTTTGGTTATCCTGGACGTGCTTTGTAGAACAGGCTGACCTCAAACCCACTGGGATCCACCTGCTCCTGCCTCCCAGCATGCTGGGATTACAGTTGTGCGCCACCGCTCTGGCCACTAACCCTTTTCTGTCAACAGAAAAAGCAGTGGCCCTTCTTTGGCTTGCTTTCTCTAGAGGCAGACACTTCTGATCCTTTCAAGGGTTTTCCCCCTTTATAAACCTAGGGATGATTTGGAGGCATGGGTACTCCTGAGTAAGTGCTGGCTGGCGGGGTGTGTGTGTGTGTGTGTGTGTGTGTGTGTGTGTGTGTGTGTGTGTTGGAGATCATCCAGTGTGACTTTCAAGACAGTTCTGTGTCTCGCTGAACTGGAGCCCCAGGACTCCTCTCTAGCCCCTTGCCAGTGCTATACCTGCAGGTGCAGCTCCCACTCCTGGCTTTTTATACTGAGTGTTGGGTGGGAGCTACTTACTGACAGGGCCATCTCCAGTGCGACCTTATAAGCTTCCTAAGAGATGCAGCACTGTGGCTTAGCTTTCCTAACCCCCTTCCTTAGCCCTTCCAGAATAATTGCTAGATTTTTATTTCTTTTGGTTTTTATGTTGTTAGGGCTGTTTATTTGGGGGGTTTTCTACAGCTGATATGTATACAGTGATTTTTTTTTTTTTTCTGAACAACTTCTAACATTTTCTTAGAATTATTTCTCTTTCCCCTCCTTAAGTTTTGTGTTGCTGTTGCTTTTCCCCCTCCTTGGACACCTGCCAAGGGTTGTTTGTGTACCCATTCTGGACTACTTAGACTTGTGGCTTTAGAGTCACAAGGGGCAGCGCTGTGGGTTGGCACTGCAGGAGGCTTGTTCACTTAATTGAACTCTGTTTTCTCTCCCTTGATTTGCTCACAGTCCTGCTCAGTTTTCAAAGGTTTACCAAGAAAACGACATCAATTCACAGGCAGTGACTGGGATCCCTTAACTCCTAATAGGCAGTTGGGGTTGGAAAATTCAAAGTTGCTTTTCCTCATGATTTGAGGGCTGTCTTCTATTTTACTCTAGTTTCCAGTTTTACTAAGAAGTTAAATGTACTTTCCCTTGGCAGCACTAGTATTTTGGGTTTGTTTTTTTTTTTTTTTTTTTTTTTTGGTGTCCTGGAAGTTAATGAAGAGCCTGTACTCCTTCAAACTCCTGATATGAAGAGCAGGTGGCTAGAAGCATGAGCACGAACGAGCAGGCCCCTCATGCTTTCCTTCAGGCTGGAAAATCTTTCCTGGTTCCTAGAGGAGTCCTATCCAGCTAGTCAGGAGCTTTGGTTTTCTTTTTTTAATGATTTATTTTAATTTTATGTGTTTTGCCTGCATGTATGTCAGACCCCCAGAACTGGAGCTATGGAGCGAGCGGGTGCTGGGAATTGAACCATGGTTCTGGCTGCCTCCCTACCTGTTTGACCCTGAATCATGAGATGGTGCTCAGTGTACAGTCGATGCTCATTAAATGAGTGAAGAATGAGTGCGAGTCCTAATTGGCTTCTCTACAGATGGGCTGTGTGCCTGGTTGTGTGTGTATGCACAGAGGGCCATCCTTGGGTTTCCTTCACTGTGTCCACATCGGCTCTAGCGTTCGGCAGACGGAAATACCCTGAGGTGTGTTTAGTTATTTGTGTGCCTGGTCTTAGTTCCATTTCTACTACTTTCTCTGGTGGCCGGCCGCTCTTCACTTTGGGGTGCGTATACATGTGTGGGTATGTGAGGAGACCAGAGGAGTCGTTCACCTTTTGGTTCTGGGTGGGCTAGACTGACTAAACTTCCCCACCCTTGGGCACCTGGCTGTCTTCCTCTTTGGGTTTGGGCATCAAACACAAGTCCTTGTGCTTAAAAAGGCACTTTTATCAACTGCACTCCCCCCTTCCCCCGCCCAGGGCTTTATCATGCCAAACTCAATGAAGTGGCTTGAACTCCATCTTAATGAGTCATCATTCATTTCTCAGGTGCCCCTCCCCTTTGTAGTAACCTCTGGAGGTGTTTTCAGAGAGCACCTTACAAGTTCAGGAATCTCAAGTTGAATTTGCCCTGGTTAACTTTATCCCATCTCCATTTTGTTCAGGGGAGGGAGTCTGGGAAATTTGTTGGGAGAAGAGGAGAGCTGGAATGGTGCACACAGGAAGCAGAGGCGTGCTCTTTAGTTGGAGGCTCGCCTAGTCTACATAGCAAGTTCCAGGTCAGCCAGCACTGTGTAGTGTGAGACATTGTCGAAAAACAAACAAGCAAACAGAAAACCACAACTACTTAATGACTGCATGCCGTGCAGCGCCCTGGCTGTTGTCAGGAAATGCTCCAGGAGAGACTAAGAGCTGTGAGAGAGAAGTGTTGACTACTATGCTGACTGTGGGGATGGGCAGTCAGTGAAACGTGCCGCACAGGGAGTGTTGTAATGACACTAGGGCCAACAAAAACCAAGTAGATGTTCCCAGGACAGCGCCCAGAACTGATCACCAGGTTCACCTTCAAGTGCTTCTGTGGTTTCTTCCTGGTTGGTTGGTTGGTTGGTTTTGGGTTTTGGAGACAGGGCTTCCCTGGCTGTCCTGGAACTTGCTCTGAAGACCAGGCTGAGCTTGATCTCTCTGAAATCTGCCTGCTTCTGCCTCCCTGGGATTAAAGGTGTGAGTCAACCACCACGTGCTTACTTTGTTTTTAAGATGGAAAGAAAATTGGGTGAAGAGTCTCTCTTTTCTTCTACCCATGTTCAGGCTGCTTGGTTCTGTTTCTGAGATCCTGCCGCTTGGATGGGCTCCAGGTGATGACACTCACTGCGTGTATTGAACAACCTGATCCTGTCGGAGTGGGTCACGGGCTTTCCTGTTGGACTTAGTTACTGAAAAATAACCCAGTGCCTGAGGACAAAGCCTGCCCTGGGTTTCCTGTGTGTGCTTCACGTCTGAGTTAGTGCTGACATTCTGTGGGCTAGCAAAGCCAGTTTACCTGGTAAAGGCACTTACTGCCAAACATGATGAAAGGAGAGAACCGACACAAGTTGTCCTGTGACTTCCACAGGTGTGTGTCACGCAGAGACACTCACTATATGCAAAGAGCTTAATTAAAACATTTTTTTTTTTTAAAGACTGTATGCCCAGGCTTGGTGGAGAGCTAGCTCAGAGCTAGAGGAGTGCAAGTCCCATTTGCAGCATTGTGCATACCGTGCATTCAGTGCACAAAAGCGTAGCTGTCGTTAGGGCGACCCCTCTACTCTAAACCACGTGGTGGCTTTTTCCCATAGAAAGTCCCCTGGGCTGGCATTTCATAGGTTGCTCATTTCGATGGGTTTACTTCAGGCTGGTCTCAAGCACACTGTACAGCCCAGGCTGGCACAGCAAACCTCCCACAGAGATTTTCTTTGTACTCCAGGGTCTGCTTGTTTCAAAAGCTTGTGGTCTTTATACTGGACCTGTAGCGTAGGAGAGGACACCTGCTGTTTCTCACTGGGGGCTTACTTAGCTACATAAGCTCTTAGAAGGTGTCTTTTTGCTTTTGTAGTACAGGGTACCTCCTAGATTTGCTTTGGAGTCTTGATCAGTGGTCACCCTGGTTGATACTTGGGGTCCTGGAGTAATTAGTTGTGTTTAGTTTTCAAAGTACTTGGCTTTAATGCTAACACACCTTTCTGAAAGCACCATGAAACAGACAATACCTGCAGGGGAAGGAGGACTTACTCCCACAGTTTTACAGTGGGAGCATGGGGCGGCTTACCCCAGCTAATCAGGAAGCAGAGAGCTTGGGCCAGAGCCCACCAACTTTAACTTTCTCCCAGATAAGGTCCCAAGCCCAGAGGTGCCATAACCTCCCTACACTTTTCACTGCCCGCTGGGCAGCAATGTTCAAATATGTGAGCCTGTAGGGACAGAACGGTTCACATTCAAATAATAACACAGGCTAACTGGAATATTTATTTAGCGTTGTTTTTTTTGTTTTTCACATTGGTCTTGAATTCACCATGTAGCCGAGGCTAGCTTTGAACTCCTGATTATTTTCCTGCCTCCCTCCCCAGGTGCTAGGATTACAGGCAGGGATCACCATGGCTGCCTTTTAAAAATAATTTCCTTGTCATTTTCTTCTTTATCATCTTTTTCCCATCCTTATTGTGTATCCCAGGCTGGCTGTTAACTTCCGGTGTAGCCAGAGGACGACCTTGACCTTCTGATCTCCCTGCTCCCACCTCCTAAGCACCAGGTGGGATCCAGGGCCGGGTGTGTGTTGGGCAAGCATTCTGCTAGCCGAGCTACACCCCATCCCCTTTGTTTCAGTGCTGAGGCTCAGCTTCATTGTGTAGCCCTGGCTGTTTTGGAACCCAAGAGCCTTTTATCCTTCTGTCCCAGTGCACCCTGCATCCAGGAGCAGTTTAGTTCTTAAATGGCTAAGTGGCCTTTGCTGGTCTGAACCCTGCTAATCTTGGACATCACTTTTTATCGGTTAGGTTCACTCTAAACCAGCACAAATTCAGAGTCATAGGAACAACTTCGTTTTTCTTTAGTTTTTAAACTGTTATGAGTGTATAGTTTATGGGCATATGTAATATGTGCTTGTGTCCACATAAGTCATATGAGGGCTTCATATCCCTGAAACTGGTTGTAAGCTACTGTGTGGTTACAGGAAACAGAACTCCAGTCCTCTGTAAAAGCAACAAGAGCTTTTAATCTCTGAGCCATCTTTCCACTCCTTATTTTATTTTATTTTATTTTATTATTTGTCTGTCTGTTTATAGTCAGTATGGCAAAGTGGTCTGGCTGGCCTGGAGCTTGCTAAGTAGACAAAGCCGCCCTTGAATTGAAGGCACTGGAGCCCCCCTCCATCACTTCTCACGCTTTAGTATTGGGGTTACCCCACCTGCTTTATGTGTTTATTTTAAAATAGAGGCTTGGTATATAGTTCTAGGCTCGTACTGAACTGTCAGTTTTTCCTCTCCCTTTCCCCCAGCCTGGGAAGATCCGTCTGGAATTAATTACAGACCTGTGTCACCATGCTCAGGTGCCACCATGCTCAGGTGCCGCCATGCTAGGCTTCTAATTGGCTTCTTTGGCCAGTTTTATGAGACTTGTGCATATTAGCATAGCTCTTGTTTGCTGTATGAAGTTGGGGATTCTTTCCCTCTTTTTCCTCCCTCCCAAGTCTGTAGCAGGGAACTCCGGTTTGCTAAGCAGTTACTGTACAACTGAACTGTCTCCTTAGCCCTTTTTTCTTTTTTCTTTTTTTTTTGAGACATGGTTTAAGTTCCCCAAACTGGTCTTGAACTTACTTTCAGACTCCCATGTGACTAGGATTATAAGCTCAGGTCACCAGGCCTGTTTAAGTTGAGATATTTCCACAGCAGTGTGGGTCTGTCTGACTAGACTGCAGGCTAAATTGTTGCACTGTTGAGAAATATGAGGTTGTTAAGTAATGATGGTAGAGTGTTGTCGTGCCTGCGAAGGACTTACAAGTATGTGCACGAGAATCTAGTGTCTGTACTCAGAATGGAGTGGCAGTGGGACATAAAGCATGCATATATCTGTTTGTGCTTATTTACTAACCCTTCTGTGTGCCTAGGATGTGGCACTCTTTTTCTGAATTCAGAAAGTTTCCTATAAGATGCTGTTTTCAAAAATGAACATGCGAGCCTGCATGCGTGTGTGTGCTGTGCGCATCCAGGAGCCTGTGGAAGCGGAGGAGGTGCTGAGTCTCCTGGAGCTGGGTAAATAGCCACCTAGCCTGGGTGCCAGGGGAGCTCAGTGCTGCTTGAGCGGTAAATGATCCTAACTTCGTGAGCCAGATCAGGGCCCTTCTGTCTCTGATTTGCACCTCACTGTTGCCTGGGTTACAGGCGTGCACCCCCCCCCCCAGCTTTTTATCTGAGTTCGGAGGATCTGTATGCAGGTACCTTGTCTCTTGTGAGGCAAGCGCTTCACTGACTTAGCTATCTTCTGCTTGGATTTCCTTTTTGGAATTTGGTGATTGAAAGGATCCCAGTTGTTCTTAATATTGCTCTCAATTGAAGATGAGCTTTTCCTGAAACTGGGCTGGGTAGTGGTGGCACACACCTATAATCCCAGCACTCAGGAGGTAGAGGCAGGCAGATCTCTTGAGTTTGAGGCCAGCTTGGCCTGCAGAGTGAGTTCTGTAACAACGAGGGCTACACAGAGAAACCCTGTCTCAAAAAAACAAATGAAAACAAACAAGATATTTCTGAAGCCTGCAACCCTCAACTCTGGAGATGGGGAGGGGGTGAGACTTCTGTCTCCATCTTCAGTAGACATCCTGCTAGTTCTCTTCCTGTTTCCGTTCTGGAAGCACCCTGAAGTTGCTGAGTCGTTGATCTACTGGTAAAGAGCCCACTTACTCATCTTGCTGTAAGGGCCTCTCAGAGGTGGCAAGGTTGCAGCACACCTTTTGGAAAGCCTTCAGTGCCACACACTGATGGTATAAAGATGGTATGAATGCCTCCTTCCTTGCTTTCTGGTGTGGGTGCCAGAAGTACTCAAAGCCTAAAGGTTTGGAGTAAACCAGCCTGGTAGAAACAACAACAAAATGAAATGAGCTGGTGCTTATGTTTCAGGGTCTCAGGCAAGCAAACTAGAGTGTGGCATCTGCCAAGCCCACCCCAGAGGCTCATCAAATTAGCACTCAGCACGGGATTGAAGCTGTCCCACCCCAAGTAGTGTTGTTTCTTGGCAGTGAAAGAGTTAAGGCTATTAGTTCAGCAGGTTCATCTAAATGTGTGTGAGTAAAACTTGGACATCATGTGTGCGGTCATTCTGAATTCTTCTAATCTTTTTATGTTTGAAATTTCCATAATATATAAATTTGAGGCAAAAGTATTTATGAAAATAGTGTTTGAAAGGATTTTCTTTTGTTCTCTCTTTCCGAGTGTGAGTGTGTCCACAGTAAGGACAAGTTCAAGCCGACCGGTTAGAATGTAGAATTCCTAGCACACATGCATTCCTTCTCCCACATAGTCACACTTTCTGTAAAGGCTTGAAAACGTGCTAATCAAAATAGTATTTTGATTTCTTATAGTACATAACCAGCAGTTTGAAGTCTAGATAATTATGTAGCCCTAAACATCCACTGCATATTTCACACTGCACTTTCAGGGGAGAGATGTAGCTGGCTTTCCTCTTATTTCCCACTCCACGTGTATCATATATTATTACAGGTTTTCTGAGACAGGGTCTCCCCCCGAGCCCCGGCTGTAGACCAGGCTGGCCTCAAACTCAGATCCCCGCTTGCCTCTGCCTCAGAGTGTCGGGATTAGCGAGCGGGGCATACCACACGTCCAGGACCTTCTGCATCCTTTACCGTCTACCTCTCATCAGGCAGCACCTTCTGAAAAGCAAGGCCATAAAGTGAACAGTGACAGTGTGCTGTCTGGTCAGCACAAAGCAGTCTGCGCTCTAGTTTCCTAACTATCCACTGTTACAACTTTCTGCCGCTATAAACAAAAAACTCAAGCAGCCAAAAGATACAGTGAGAACAGAATGCAAAGCCATTTAACTGAAGCTTTGTTTCTTAAGCTGTGCCTAGTGTTCAGTGCATTGAGTTATAGTTAATGAGGTGCACATTCAGCCTACACCAGCCTAGATTTGCTCTAGAATATGGGACTTCCCTAAGAGCAAACAAATCTGCTGGGAGGCGGTGGGGAACGCTTTTATTCCCTAGCATTTAGAAGCAGAGGCAGGTGGATCTGTGTGAGACCAGCCAAGGCTACACAAAGAAACCCTGCTTGGAAAAACCAAAAATACGCAAACCAAAAACCTTTTTGCTCATAGTTTTACTTAATTGATTATTAAGTAGTTTCCCTAAGGGGAAAACAAGCATTTTGTGTTTTTAAGAAACTGATATATATTAATGGATGGCTGTTGGCTCTTTAATTCACAGGAAGCCTATAAATGAACTCTGTGTTTTTCCGAAAAATGCAATGTTATGCCAGTACCCACCTAAGCACTATTCAGACAGTGGTGAACTGAATAGCATAAACAGATGCCAGCTGTGACATGCACAGTTGAAAAATATTCCATGTGGGAATAATATCCCACATGGAATAATCCTTTATAGGAAAAAATAATATGGTCAGGGAAAATGAGCAAGAATATCTTCTATAAAAAGCCATGTCAGCAACCCAAATCTTCAGTTGTGTCTTCAGCACATAGTATGGCATCTAGTCTGTGATGGGTATTTAATGATGTGATCCACTAGCTGCAGAATACTAGTTTCCTCTATAACATTGAGCTTTGCCAACTTTAGATGCTGTGAAAGTCAGTGCAAAACCTCCCATCTGTTCCCAGATGTCTCTATCTGTCTATCCATCCATCATCTGTCTTGTCTACCCATCAATCCATCTGTCCGTCTATCTGCGTATATATGTATATAGGTAGGTAGGATTTTTTTTTTTTTTTTTAAATCATGGTGTATTGACAGCGCTTTTGTTTAAAATAAAGTGTATATAATTTTCTTCTGAGTCTGGTTCCCACTTTATAGGCCTGGATGGCTTATATACATCATATAAAAGAGCCTATCCTGGAACTCACAGAGACAGTGACTGTCCCTGCCTCCGTAGTGCTGGGATTGAAGGTGTGTACAAACATGCCTGCTAAAAGAAAGCATACTGCTAACTGTACAGCTACCGTGGCAGCAGGGAGGGCGTTTGGCGTGAGCATTTCTCTCACTGTGAGAAGCTGGCATTAGTGGAGAAGAGCGAGAACTGACAGTGACAAGGACTTGGTGAAGGAGTGGACTACCCTTTCAGGACAGACAGCATCTTTCAGGAGTATAGTTCTGATGAGAACGCAAGTACTCATCCTACAAGTACTTATCCTACACGTAGGTATGAAAATGGAAGTTGCCAGGGAGGCAGGAAGGGCCCTGCGCTTGTTTAAAAAGAAAAGAAAGAAAAGAAAATGCCACTTTGATAATCTAAAAACATTAATTTAAAAAATGTGTCTCATTTTGGAAAATAATTCTATGTCAACTCTTGTTCGTTACACTATTAGAGAAAATAAAGTTTGAGAGTTAAACTTCGTCTGAATCTTCTCTGGCCTGAGAGGCAGTCACAGTCCTAAAGGGCTTCTAGCCTTCAGAGAGAAGAGTGTATATTGTGTCAGCATGGCATAGTCACACGCCATACAACATCTTGGATGTGTTCTTTCCAGTCATTTTAATTTTGGGCCTTTTGGTTGTCAAATGCAACTTAGAATTGTTTGAACCTGTTACAGGTTGTAATGATGATTGAGGATGCCATGTTGGCTCAAACATATGAAAAAACACGATGGTATTATTGGTTAACACTCATAGTTAATAAAGTGCTTAGGCAGTTGGATTCTAACCTTTGCATCTGCAAACCTGTGCGCACGGTACACGTGGGATCCCTGCTTTGGCAGGTCAGCCTTAGACATTTGCTGTGTGCCTGTCAGTGCTCTTGCAAGTGTCACTGAGTTTACTCTTTGCCACAAATTACTTTGGTATAAAGGGGACCTGCTTTACCTGTTCATCCTTCTGGGTCTGTGTCCACCTGGAGAGCAGAAGCAGCTCCTGTCACTGTGGACTGCCTCTTCACCACTTAAAGACTTCACATTGTTTTGGTTTTGTCTTACAACAAGCGTTTTGTAGAATGGGGTAGAGCTCTTTTGTATATCCTCCCATGGGTCTCATTCACTTTGTCTCATTCACTTGCTAAATTAATTAAACCACGACACCTAGCATGTCCTTTAAAATAACTGCTGGTTCAAAAGCTCCCTAGTAATTCTGATATGTGCATTCACTTGTCAAGTAGTGGTGAAGGAATGGGAAATACTTCACATTCAGCCGGTCCTTGTGATTGGCTCTTTCCTGTTGTCAAAGAGGGTGAAGCTGGAGGTAGGCAGGGCTCATTGGACAATTTTAGAACCCTCAGCTGAGTATGGAGAGCCTTCACTCCCACCTCCTTCACCTGCCCTAGGCTTTAGCTGCTCCTGCTAGATAAACACTTAATTATTTCATAGAGCTACATGATTATGCATAAAAGCACCTCTATCAGTGTTCTGTTACTTAAAGGAGAAAAGTGAGAACATGGGACTACAGGAGAAGTTATGTAGGTAGGTGTCTTACTTTGTCTCAAAAGCAGTGGTGTTTTGAACATAACATTTTTAGCTGCACATATAAAAATCCTACAAGCCTTTCTCAATTTGTGTGTAGAATTAGCTCCAGTTTCATTGTGGTCTTAATGTGGAAAGTCTTCCAAGTTAGTAAAGGAATCAGTTTTAAGTAGAGAACAAAGTTCTGCTTAAGGACACTTGCCATCTGACAGTTCTGTGTCTCTGGAATGACTTTAAAAGCCAACTCCTGGTGTGTGATTGTTAAAAGTGCCTCTTCAAGCACAGACCACTTCCACTTTCAGGAACACAGCCTAGCGCTCTGGATGACAGCTTGCGCAGTGCAGCATTATTTATCTATTTTTGTAAAGGGTTGCTAATCGCCTGGTGCCTCCCTGTCTGAGTCGTGTGCTTGTGGACTGTCTACATGAAATCACTTGATAGGCTCTCGCATTTCTGCAAAAATGGTGCCTGTATTTTTAGTTCACCACCCTGGCTTCAAGTGAAATTATTTAATAGAAATATTTAGAGACCAGCAGCTTACTTTGAATAGGGCTGGTGTTAACTGGACCCTTTTTAGAATAGGTCTGTGTTTAAAAACGTGTCACTATAAGTTATGAAATATAATTCATTTATCCTACCTTTGGCCAAGACACATATATAGCCTCTCTCCTCATCTGTTTCTAAGCATGGGCTTTTGTTTAAAAGGAAGATTAGTACGTCCATTTTTTCCCTTCCTTTCTTTTTTGTTGGCAGGATTTTCCTGTGTAGCCAGCCCAGGCTGGTTTCAGAGCCTGCCTCTGTCCTCCGGCACCGGCACCACACCTTCCCCGGCCTGTCCCTGTATTATTTAGCTCTGAAGTCCTACAGGCTCTGTGGCACTGATGGGGATTTTGAAGCCTCCTGAACTGTGCTGCTCAAGAGTTGGGAGCTGGAGCTCCCAGCTGAAATATGAGACTGTGACCTCTAGTCCAGAGGCCCCGAGTGTTGCCACGGAACCAACCCCTGCTGTTTCCTAAAAATAGCCATTCTCCAGCAGTGGGTCATCCCTCAGACACACTTGTCGCTCTTGCTGGGTTCTGAATGGATGAGGGGTGAGGGGAAGTAAGAAGAGTCTCTAACACACGGGAAATGCCACTGAAGCCTGTGACCCACCCTTCCCTCCCCAACATGAGTTTTGAATGTGGAAAGAAGAATCTGTTGGTAGGTGAAACTGTGTGAGAAAGGGGGAAAAAAACAATAAAGGTGCCATCTCAGTCTCTCAATCAGAAACTTATAAATCAGAAACTGAAAAGGAAATTGAAGCTGGAGGGACCAATGGCTAAAGCACCTAACCTTGTAGGTTACCTGCAAGGCATTTTTAATGCTTTTGTTCTTTGAGAAGTGCGATATATTTTGACTATATTCACCCCCATCTCCTCCCAGACTAATATATTTGTAAGTTCGTGTGGACAGGGCTAAGCTAGCCTGGAAGTCACTGTGTATGTAGACCAGACTAGTCTTGAACTCATGGCAGCCCCTGTAATCCTAGCACCTGAGGGATGAAGGCCAAGGGTGTGCACCTGACATGTCACATGCCACGGTATTTTCCTATAGCATTTCTTCAGTTCTATACATATAGCTTTGCTATCTTACCTCTGAAATTAAGGGGTTTCTTAGTTTTGATTTGCTTAGGTAACTGTGATGGGCACGGAGGGTCTGTCTCAATCAGGAAGACACAGAAATCTCTAGTCAGCTGAGAGGACATCAGCTCCATCCCCAGTCAGTGAGAGGACTGCCTTTCATTGCAGTCTGGCTGACAGAACTAGAGAGCTGAGGTTCCGTGCCTGGCCAGTGTGACAGTGAACCTTGATGTACAGGGTTTAGAGTCAACAACCTGGAACCCAAAGTATATACTGAAGCATTATTTATACTTAATTAGAGCAAGCTCTTTATTCTGACTGAATCTCTCATTTGGTCTCATCACAATGATTTCACAAAAGAAACAGAAACCTGCCAGCTTGTGCCATGCTCGCTCTCAGTCCCAGCACCTGTTCTGAGGCTATAAAGAGAGCAAAGTCCTTTCCTGTGTGAAGTTTGATAACTGATCTTTCAAGGTCTCTTTTATGTTTTGAAATTATTAAATTTCACTTACTGAGACCAATATAGACTGTAGGAGTGACCTGCCATCTTTATACACAAGGGAGTGGGCATTGTTCCCTGATGTACATGGAGAGGGCATGGTTGGGATTGACAGAGGAAGAAGTCTGGATTCCTCTCCCAGCCGTGGATCTTTGCTTAGTAAGAGTACGCAGATCATTCCTGCTGTTATATTTAGAATTTTAAAGAAGAGTTTAGGGAAAAAGGAAAAATCCTACTTATTTATTTAGTATATTTTGTATATAACATAAAATTTTTCTATCCTTCTATGATACCAGAGAATTATCCTAAAAATGTCCATCTGTCTGTTGGTTCTTTATGTAACTTCATACTGAAGAGCTCTCACCCCCAGTGTCAACCTTGCCAGGCATGGTGGCTCCTGCCTGTAATCTTGGCACTTAAGATGTTGAGACAGGAGATAGAGTTCGGCCTGGGCTACAGAATGAAAATCTTGTGCATGTATTTATAAATAATATTTACTATAAGCTGTTTTGTCTCATTAACTTCATGGTTCTCCTTAATTATTTAGAGCAGTGATTTGCATGGCTTTTTGTTCATGTTTTTTGTTTGATTGTTTTTGTTGTTGCTGTTGTTTAGTTTGGTTTTGTTTTTTGAGACAGGGTTTCTCTAGGTAGCCCTGGCTGTCCTGAATTCGCGCTGTAGACCAGGTTCTGCCCTCCAATTTCTAGATCCACCTACCTCAGCCTCCTGAGTGCTGGGATTAAAGTGCTTGCCTCTGAATTGTAAATGTCTGTAAATGGTCAGCAGTGTGCTGGCTTTGTGAACGTTTGGGCTCTGGGTTGACTTGAAGAGGTTACACTTTGCTCTTCCTGCGAGCAATATCTGGCTTGCCTTTGAGTACCCACAACGAGGCTTCTGAGGAGCCAAGCAGAGTGTTGGTTTGATCTACTAGGCAGAGATTTAAGACAGATCTAGGCAGATCTGTCTTAAATCCAAAGCCAAGGAAAATAAAACGCCCAATGGCAGATTAAGGATCCTATGAGTGTTCATACCTAGTATTTGTTTAAAATTTAGAGTTAGCTATAGAACATTAGAAACATTGAGTGTATGGTGTGGGGTTTGTTTGATTTGCTTTTATTTCTGAATCAGGGACTAATTTTCCCAGGCTGGCTTCTGGGGAATGTGGGGGATATATTCAACTTGAAGGATGGCCTTGTGAACTTCCTCTTCCTCCCAAGTTCTGGGATCACTAAGTGTGTGCCACCACAGTAGGCTTGACATTGTTTTGTTTGGTTGATTTGCTTTAAACTTTAATTGTGTGCGTGCGTGCGCGCGCAAGAAAATCAGACAGTTTGGGGAATTGGTTCTTCCTTTCAACTGTGGCTTTGCCATCAAGCTTTATGGAAACCAACCCTTTTCCCCTCTTACCTTCCTTCCTTCCCTCCATGCCCCCTCTTTCTTCCTTCCTTCCCTCCCTCTCTCTTTCCCTCCCTCCCTTATGTTCATTCATTCATTCATTCAATAGGGCCCTAATTAAACCAGGCTAGCCTTTACCTTACTGTTAGGATTTTTGCATCACATTCCTCCTAAGAATGTTTTTTGAATAGTGTCTTATGTTCTGTGGACATCACTCCATTGTCCGGAGTACTTATACTTATTTTATTCCTGTTGTATTTTCTTATTGTGCAAGTAACCTGAGGTTCAGTGTGGGGATGGGGACTGACTGGAAAACACAGGGAGGTGAAGAGAACAAATAAATAATTCCTTATCTCGTGGCTCACAGATAATACTTGGCTGTGTATGTTCAGGCTGTTTGAATTACAGACTTTGGATATTACCCAACAGCTCTTCAGTAAAAGGTCACCATTTGTCTCCCACTTGCAGATCATGAATAGAGCAGATCCAGAAGTGACCTTTTTAGTCTCACCCTTGTATTATATACATTGTTTTCCTCCATATGTGCAGATGTTTTGTTTTTTACTTGGTTTTGAAACTCTTTTATTTAATTGCATGTGTTTTTCTCCATGTATCTGTTACGGTGTGATTTTTAGCTTAGCTTTGATACCTAATTTATATTTAATTGTGTATGTGTGTGTTGTGCCTCCTTCCATTCTTCATGACTGCACGAGAGAGCCCAAGTCCCTGCTGTCAGAAATGGGATTGCTAGAGCACATACTGATTTATAGTCAGCTTTGTTTTGAGGAACATTCCAGCAACACACAAAGGTGACACTTGCTTCAGATCTTTTAAGACATGTGGCTTCTATGTTCTTTCATGGTAGTTGTCTGGATGGGTCTCTTTCCTTTTCCTGTGCTGGGCATGATACCCGGGGTGTTGGGTGTTGTGTTGGGCGCTGTACCACCAGCCCATTGTGAATGTTTCCGTGTCATATGAGGAATTGAGAAAGATTCGGATTCTTCAGGAAGTTCCCACTAGCATCTGAACACATCCAGCACTTGAAGTACTCTTCTTTTTTTTTTTTTTTTTTTTTTTACACTTTATTTTAGGACACATTAAATTGTATGGAAAAATAGTCTCTTGTTGATCTACATAGTCTCATTCATTGCTCTTGCAACCGTCACCCCACAAAGCTGATGTGCAGGAGATTGGGAACTCTCTTGTGTCTCCTGCTCACTGGCGTCATGTGTTGAGCAGCTGTCATGAGTCTCATTTTTGCCATCCACAGTAAGGGAGGATTAGCCTGTGAGATTCAAAACACCCAGCTGAGGCCAGAAGGTGTCACTGAGCACAAACCCGTGTCAGGAGTACAGGAAAGAGCCGCAGTATAATTGCTGGGTATGTCCTGCGTAATTTAAGAAACCAGATGAGAAACAGGATTGACTAGTCAATACCAAGCATTGAGAAAGCACTGAGACCTCTTTCTCTGGTGAGGCTCCCTTGGGCACCTGGGAGGAATGCCCCACTGTACTCTGTCAGGGTCACATGGTGTCTCCAGCAAACACCTTTCACATGACTGACAGTTGACTAACAGCCAGAACTGTCTTTGGAGGAGTTGTTTTTTAGCTCTTGGTCACAGGCATCAAGCAGCTGCAGGTGCTTCTCCCAGTGACCCGTGCTGCAGCTGTTAGAACAGCAGTGCCCATGCACACTTCACCAGTTCTTGCAGAAACCAGTCTGGGTGTTCCCTGAGAGAAGCTGGGCTGCCCTGAGTCAGGACCTGGGTGTTGTAGTTTCTTTGCAGGCATGTACTTACGTCTGTCAACTTCCTCATCTATAGAATGAGAGGGTCTAGATTCTAACACTGTGCCACACTATATGGTCTGACCTGTAGTGTCAGTAGTTATTTTTACAGTTTTAGGTACCAAATTAGGGCTTCCTAATAACTTAGTTAGGGTTTCTATTGCTTCCAAAAAAAAAAAAACACCATGGTCAAAAAAAAAGCAGGGTGGTGGAGGAAAAGGTTTCTTCAGCTTACACATTCAGATCATAGTCCATTATTGGAGGAAGTTAAAATAGGAACTCAGGTAGGGCTGGAACCTGGAGGCAAGAGCTAATGCAGAGGCCATGAAGGGCCCTGCTCAGCTTGCTTTCAAATAGAACCCAGGACCACCAGCTCAGGGGTGGCCCACAGTGAGCTGGGTTCTCCACCATTGATCAGTAATTGAGAAAGTGCCTTACAGCTAAATCTCTTGGAGGCATTTCCTCAGCTGAAGCTTTCTCTTTGATGACTCTAGCTTGTGATATTACAAAACTAGCCAGTATACCTGAATAAGGAAAGAAAAAATAGTGAAGGTTTCTTAGGTCCACAGTAAGAATAAAACTTAATCTATGAGATAGTAAGGAAGGAGAAAGAAATTCATGTTGGTATCTCAGTCCTTCAAACAGCAAAACCTATAACCACCATGTAAAGTTAGTGCAGAAGTCACAAATTATATGGTTCAGGAGATAAACAGGCATCCACTGGGGCTTGGAAATTGCTACATTGACCTGGTTGGAAGGAAGATCACTAGGTCATGCTCACACTGGTTGATCTCAGGCAACTGAAACTGTAGAAAAGAAAGCAAAAGGTATTATTTCTGTGTATGTCTCTGTGTGAGTGTATGCCATGTGTGTGGATGACCATGGCAACAAGCAGAGGATGTCAGATCCGTGGAGTTGGAGTTACAGATGACTGTGAGTCTCTTGATATGGGTGCTAGGAACTCAATTCTGGGCCTCTGAAAGGCCAGCAAGGACTTGTAGCCACTGAGCCATCTCTAGCCACTGGATACAGGAATGAAAAAGAAAATTAATGGCTTGCTAATAGAGATTGAAAGTCTATTCGTTAAGTCCTAGCAACCTTTAGATCATCTTTGTTCCCTGCAAAGAAATGTTAGTATGTTTTAGAATATAATGGAATCTTCATAGTCCTTGACATGAAGGCTCAAAGAAGAAAGATCTGAATATCACTTGTGACAGAATTAGGTTTCGGTTGCACTTTAAACTGTGTAAAGTCCTGGTATTCTACTAGAAAAAATGTTCTGATTTTGATCAACGACAAAGTGGTGTGTTTTTCCCCTCTGATTTAATAAGTTTGTAAAGCTTACATCAGACAAAAGGAAGATATTTCATCTGTATTTAGATTTTGTTGTTGAAAGTTTGCTAATCTTCTACATAAGACAGTCCTGTGTGCTTGGCTTGGATGGGAGTCTAGCATTCATTTTCTTAAGAAGAAACAATGTAATGGACATGATTCCAGGCTTGTTAAAGTGAAGGGCAACAGGAAGATGCTAGTGGTCAGTCTCCAGTCTCCACAAAGTATGTGCGTACACACTGTGTCCTTGAGCCAGGAAGCAATGTACTTGTCAGTGAGTTGTTCTGTTTGATGTCACAGCTGCTAAATGAGGGGCCAGGAGAGTTAAGCTGCTGGACCTGCCTGGATGAGGCACCTTCTTTTCTAAGTCA
This sequence comes from Meriones unguiculatus, assembly GCF_030254825.1. Classification (NCBI taxonomy): domain Eukaryota; kingdom Metazoa; phylum Chordata; class Mammalia; order Rodentia; family Muridae; genus Meriones; species Meriones unguiculatus. The sequence continues at coordinate 148,999,320 of NC_083349.1, read as the reverse complement.
ACAAAGTGATGGCTAGTAATGACATAGCAAAGTAAAACGGGCACATGTAGTTCTTAGTTGGACTGAGTTTGAGAAGTCACGTCTCTTCATTAGGTATGCATTTGATCTTTGCTTTCTGAGATAGGGTCTTACAGTATAGTCCATGCTAGCCAGAATTCACTATGTAGGCTAGGCTGCCCAAGATTGTGACAGTCTGCCTTAACTCCTGGGTGCCTGGATCACAGATGTGAACCGCCATGCCTGGCCTGCATTTTGTCTTTTCATTCAAAAATGTGGTGAACAAAAAGTTAATTTGTTAAAGTTTTGGGGGCACTCCCCAGGTTGCCTTACTGATGTTGATGAAGACTCTTTAAAAAGATTGCTATCATTTTATAATGTTACTCAGTAGTTCTTGAGAGAAAATACTCTCTATGGGGGCGGAGATAGGCAGTTAAGAATGCTTGATGTTCTTTCAGAGCAACTAGGGTTTAAAAGAAAGTCCGTGGGAGTTCAGTGGGTAAGAAACTTGCCGTCATGATGGGAGAAGAAAACTGACTTCTGAAAGTCATCTCTCACACATGTGATTTTAAAAAATTAAAGAAAATACTTTGGGCCTTTTGGTTTTTTGAGACTGAGTTTCTCTGTGTAGCCTTGGCTGTCCCGGACTTCCTTTGTAGACCAGGCAGCCCTCGAACTCACAGAGATCCACCTGCCTCTGCTGGGATTAACGGTGCATCCCCACGCTCAGCAAGAAAACACTATTTTAAGATTCTTTTAGTAATGTTCAGTGGGGGCTGGTGTCATCAGCCATAGTTCATGTGGGTTGCCATTTTCCCACTTATTCAGTGTTTAGTCTCCTTTTGGGGAATGCTTGCAAACTAATACTTGTTCTGTTTTAGGAGTATGGGTGGCTACAGTCAAGGTGAATTGTTAGCAGTTGAAATGTCAGTGTGTCCAGAAATATAAGGTGGATTCTTAAGAGTTCTTCCCTTGAAGTAGGTTTGGGAGCCAGCAGCACACCCAAAGGCCCTATCTACAGTAGATTTGAGCTGGTACACTGAGCGGGTCTGGTATGGCCACAGAGAGCTGACGAGAGCTTGGATGGACTACCTAAACCCAGCTTCCTTCCTGGTCCTGAGTCAAGGACATAATTCCTGTCACAGCAAATGAGGATGAAGTCTTGAGTCTGAACTGAGCATCTTGGCTTTCTGACCTTTCCCAACCCACAGCCATAAAATCAAAGGTTAACGCCACCTTTCATCTGTACAACAAAGTTACTTTTTTCTGATGCTGTTGTTGCATTGAAATGCCATTGGCTCAGGATTATGGTTTAATCAACTACAATAAGATTAAAGCAGTGAGATCCTAACCTGGCTCTTTTTGTTCAGGTAAAACAGGATGCCTATAAGTAGATTTAAGAGAATATTTGAGACTGCTAGATGTCAGCCTTCCTTTTCTTTTTGTTTCTCTGGAGCCCAGGCTGACTCATCTCGGTCCTCCGGCCTCTCAGCCTCCTGAGTGCTGGGGTTTCAGGAGATGCCATTTCCCACTCTTTGTGCTGATCTCAAGGAGTGCTAGGTAGACCTCTTCCAACCAAGCTACGCTCTCCACACCTTCACTTCTGCAAGTTGTTGGGAGACTCCGTTTTTAGTGTAATCAGTGGTAGACTTTCTGAGATTTAAGATTTGCGTGGGCTGGCATTTGTTCATGTATTCTTGTTTCCGTCTTATATTTCTCTCTCTCTTTCTTTCTTTCTTTCTTTCTTTCTTTCTTTCTTTCTTTCTTTCTTTCTTCTTGGCAGTGACAGGGAAGAACTATGGAGACCTTGTTTTGGAGACTCATCAATCTTGAATTTTGGCTTTTGTTTGTTCTCAGCCCATGCTATGCTGACTTCTGTCATTTTCTGTATCATAAAAGAGAAAAAACAAGTTGTGAACTTGAGAGACGTGGTATCTGTCCTGTGACACTGTGAAAAAACATGGTGTTGAATGTAACTTTGGAGGGAAACCATTTGGCTGAAGATGAAGGGACTTGATGCTTGAGCCTTGCTGTTGCTCATGCCAGCCCCGTCTTAGGAGCAGCCTCCGGAGGGAAGGTGTATATGTCGTGTCTCAGTTAAATTGTTTCTGCTTGTGAGCAGCTACTACTTTCATTCAGCTCAAGGCCAGGATTGGTCACTGTGCCTTTTGCAGTGAAAATCAGTCATGTTCTCTTTTGAGTTTCTGCCCACACATTTTTGAGCACTTTACTGACATCCTAGCACTTTGAACTCCAGTCTCAGATTTTGATTTCTGACAATAGTGAAAAACTTACCATGGAAGAAAAGTGTATAAATTCTTTCATCCTTAATCAAAGAATTATGTATGTCTGAGCCTTAGATGTCTAAAAAGTAGGTGGGACTTAAAAAAGGGTGGCTGTAGTCTCATTGTTCCTGGAGTCGGTGAAACCCATAGGTTTCCTGGTGTAAGAATATCCTCTAGCATCTCACTATACAGAACACTTTTACAATAAGCATAGGTTTGCTAAGGGGCAGCCAGGGTCCAGTTGCCTTCTTGTCTTCTGAGCACCCAGCAACAGCAAGAGCTCAGAATTCATGCAGTCCGCACATCCTGTGTAACCCTGCCTATCCTGGAACTTGCTGCTCCTAGGTCCTGGCGGTAATAGTATGCACTAACATATCAACTAAATCAACTTGTTTGATTGTTTTTCCAGACAAGGTTTCTCCATGTAGCCTTGTCTGTCCTGGACTCACATCCTATTGGTCTTATATTCAAATGTATATTTTCTCACTGTTCTGTTAAAAACAAACAAACAACAACAAAAAAAAAAAAAACCCCAGTGTGTTTGTATGTTGCTCATCCATGGTGTGGATGTCAGAAGACTATATGAAAGTCCACTTTTGCCTACCTGAGAGGACTAGGGATCAAACACAGCTTTACCTGCTGAGCCATTCTGCTGGCCCAAAACAATGCAGTCTTGGTTGCAGTCTAGAACCAGCACCAGTTATTGATGCTGTTATAAACACAACCTAACCATATTGTATGTCTTAAGCTCTTTTCTAGAATCTACTTTTGAAAATGTCTTAATCATCTTAAACTTAAACAAAAAACCGTTTAAAACCTACTTTTCCAGCCAGTTAGTCTTCCATTGTATCCTGCACAACTACCAAACAGGCAGCTGTCCCCACCCTGAGATTCTGCATCCAAGGTGCATGCAGCAGAAGAATGTAACAGTGTAATATATAAACTTTCTGAAAAGAGACATTTAAAACATACAGACATAGCTGGGCGTAGTGGCACACACCTTTAATCCCAGTCTTGGGCCAGCCTGATCTACAGAGGAATTTCTGTCTAGGACATTAACTCTTGGCCTGCAGCAGGCCCCCAGGGTGCTGGTGCCATTTATTAGTACCAAGCCAACTTTTGCACACCTGCATAACCTAGAAGGCCCTACCTACAGTCCCTTTTCAAATGACCTTGCTTGCCACAGTTAAAACATCTGACATTTTGTGTTTGTGTCTTTTGTTTTGTTTTTTAGAAACTTTTAGAAATTACTTTTATCAGAGTAGCATCATAAACATGAGATCCTACTTCAGCTGTATTTCTGATCCATTCATCTCTTGGTGCTGATCTTGCCTTTAAAGGCCTCATCACACTTTTGCATTCTGAATTAGTATTTTCAAAAGCCAAAGATTCAGGTGAAGTCAGTTTTTGCAGTAAATCAGTAAAGGCTTCTTTTGGGCCTTGTATAATTTTAGTAAATGACTCAGACCCTTTCCTGATTCTTTAGCCTTGTCCCAAGCATTTAAAGCTGCTAAACAACATAGTGCTAAGGTGTGACTGTCAAATTCAAACTGCCTTTATAACTTAGCATATTAACTGTCACCAGGCAACCGATCCTGGGAAATATTAATGCCTCCATGCCATTGTTCTGTGGCCCTGGCTTCTTCTTTCCACCATGTTTACCAATGTAACTGAGGACCAGCTTCTAATATTGCTCTTGTCAAATTTATCCAGCCTTTCCAGATAATTCTGTTCTGAGTTACCCATAAATATACTATCTGTTTCACAGAGGGTGAGTGTGTACTCTGTGAAACAATACCTTCCTTAAATCTCCTCAAATCTAATCTGTCTAATAGGATTCCATTTAACTTCTTCACAACCTTGAGGAGGGGTGCCTGTTGTCTCCTGGTAGGTCTTGTTTGGTAACAGGATAAAGGTTGGTTTCTAACAACCTGGGCCTTCCCTCTTCAGTTTCATCATGAGGAACACAGTAGGTTCATGTCTAAATTCCTCTGTCTGTATCTGAGCATTTTTTCTTTTTTCTTTATAATTCTCCAAGTTTTCTTCTAAGGCTTCTGTCTTACTAATCCACTTTCATGTTCTTCTTTTTCTTGTACTTCTAAAGCTTTTTTTTTCTTTGGGAGGGCACAGAAATCCACTATAGCTATTGAGATAAAATATGAATTGCCATGCTGAGGGTAATTATAATTGCTATTATGCCAATCTTCGTTAAGTCGTTTATCTTCTCGTTTTCTGCCTCTATTTTCAAGCCCATCTAAATAGCACTATATGGGGTTCTAGCACCTCATGGTTGTTCCCATCCTTATCTTGCTCCTTGAGGCCTTCCCAGGTGACTTATCAAATCTGATAGCTTCTCAGTTTGTCTGCAGATGGCCTGATTTCTCTGTCTGTGTGGTCGTGCTAGCCATTGGAGCACCAAGATGTTTTTTTTAACAAAATCTCAAATATTTGAATTACCAATAAAAAGCCAGGGTGAAAAGCAGGGTATAAGCCTTTTAGCTCAGAGAGGCAGAGAAAGTACCCAGCTGACCTTCTCCCTCATCAGACGTCCCAAAAGGCGAAAAGCCTCCTTTTCCATGCCATTTCAAAAGCCCCTCAAACTCAGTGTCCCTCCCTTCTTCTCTATCTGTCCTCCTACCTCGTCTTACTCTCTATGGTTTTTTTCCTGTATTCACTCCCTGTCAACTGATTGTTTGCTCCGCCTCTTGACCTAAAGTTAAGTTTATTTAATCCTAGTTACAGTACTCAAGCAGAAAGCTCTTGGATCAGAGGTGTGTGCTAGGGCTCAGCCACACCACAACCAGAAACATGTTTTTCCAGTGAACAGCACAGCCTCAGAGTTCACAGGGTGATCAAGTGTCCTGAAACAGTGCGTACCACCATGCGGAGCTCTACTACAGTCTTTTATAGGAGCCACAGGTCTAGTAGCTTTAAAATATGAAGTTAATTCTCAAAACCCTGGGAAGTAAATGAACCAACTCCCATTTTCCCCTTTTGAACATGAAGCAGCTTGCTAAAACTTACCTGTTACCCAGATCGTCGTTGGCAAAGCTGTTTGGGGTTTTGAGTGTTTTGTGTGTGCACTCTATATGTATGTGTATTTTCATATTCACACTCTTACATGTATGGAGGACAGAGTTGATGTTGGATGACTTCCTCTGTTGGCTGGCCTGGCTGGCCTCTCTGAACTTGTATGTATATGCCTGGCTTTTGCACAAAGGAGGCTTCTACAAGGCGGCATCTTGATCTTTAAAACAAAAGATTGGTAGAAACTAGGTGCTTTGTAGAGCTTTAGGAATAGTGCCCTCAAGAAGTACAGCTTGAATTTAGAAAGTAAATAAACAAATGAAAGTACGTCTGCACATGGTCCAGCTAGTTGAGGCTCCTGAGATTTCGGGGGAAGTGTACAGGTTAATTCAGTTGGATAGACATCTTATGTGCAGGCTTGGGTAGGTAGAGGAAGCTCTGAGCCTGAAAAGGGCGGGTCATTCTCTGGGGCTTAGAAAGCAGGACTCCAGGGCTTGCCTGCTACTGCCATGGAAGAGAGCTCCAGTAAAGAGGAGTTGGCCAAAGAGAATGTGTGTACTGCTACAGGGACAGGCACCATTTCCTGTGTTCTCTCTTGCTTGGTGGTGAGCTTGAACTCTACCCCAGTCCCCACTGTTCTCTCTAATCATGACCTGTAGCCTTTTCCTGCTGTGCTTAGGCTGTTGGTGAGCTGGACTTCCTTCCATGTTAAGGTGATGATTGTGTGTTTATTACTGCTTTCATTGTTGTGACAAAATACATGCAAAAGCTATTTTGAGAGAGGAGGGGAGCTTATTTTCTAGCTCACAGTGTGAGGGCACACTGCATCGTGGTGGGAAGGCTGACCCCCAGGAGTGTGGGGCGGCTGGTCACAGTTCCCAGTTGGGAAGGAGGGAAGTGGCTGCTGGCCTCAGTTCCTTTCCTCGTTCAGCTTTGGCTTTGGAGTATATGCCTTGATGGGACATTTTGGTTTTTTCGTGTTTTACTTTTGAAAAAGTTTGCATACTAAAAGCCTGTTGTCCTTTTCAGGCAGTGGTGAGTTTTAGTCACAGTGATTTAGACACCGCCTTCTCTTTAACTTAGAAGTGACACTGAGTACTAGGAAAGAGTGGTTTCTTGTCACCTAAGACTCCAGGCGGAACCTTTTTGGATCTCATTCTTAACGCATCTTAGACATGAAAGTGTCCTTGAGTAAGGACTGTCTGCTCTGCTGGGGTGGGGTCAGTAAGGCGAGGACACTGTCATTTGATCTCCTTGCTAGTGGGAGCCATTCTAAAGGGGCAGTGGACTGACTTTCACTTTGCTTTGTCTCAGTCACATCGATCAGACGACAACATGGCAAGACCCCCGGAAGGCCATGCTCTCTCAGCTCAACGTCCCTGCGCCTGCTCCTGCCAGCCCAGCGGTGCCCCAGACCCTGATGAACTCCGCCTCAGGTGAGCACCACCCTGTTGGCGTGCTGTGTGGACACTTGTCTTTTAGGGAAACTAGAAAGTTTTCTACCGAGTGCCAGTTGGAGACATTGTACTTCAGTAACATTTGCAGTATGACAGTCTGGTTTATTCTTAATCCACCAGGAGACCAGTAATTGGAAAGGAGCTGCTAAAGCTCAGGCTTTCTTTAGTCGTATGTTGCTTGTGAATTGTTTCGGGGTTTTTACTTTTGTTTTTTAACACCATATTTGGTGGTGTGTGGGTGTGTGTGTTCGCTCACAAGTTGCCTGCACGCGTAGAATGGCATATGAGAACAGCTTCAGGGGAGTGTATTCCCGACTACCACCATGTGAGACCCAAGGCATGGCAACCAGCACCTTTGCCCACTGAAACATCCCTCCCCTCCCCTCCTTCCTGGGATGGTCTGATTCAGTGACCCGAACCCCTGATCCTGCCTGCACCCCCATGCGTGTTTGTATTTGTTGCTGGCTTCCATCTGGGATCTGAGTTGGCACTCGCTCATCCTTTTGTAATGTGTTGAAAAGCACATTGTTGCTTTTGTTGTTGTTGCCTCAAGGAACACAGACTGCACAGCTGTATTGCATGACTGCCTCAGGGATGCTGGAACTCGTGCTATGGCATTCATAACTAACTGCCTCTTGTTTGTTTTGAGATGGGGTCTGCCAAAAACTAGCCTCACGCGTGTAATCTCCCTGCCTCTGCCCGGTGCGGCGTGCCACCTTGCCGTATCTGAACTCTTTCCAAAGCAGGTATTTCCATTTCCTTGGCAGGACCTGTACATCAATATGTTGTAAACCCCTAGATCTAGTATTTGTCGTTAAGCTTGTCTTTACCGCTGGGTGCAGTGATGTGGTCCTTTAATCTTAGCCCTTGGGGGTCAGAGGCAGACAGTCCTCTGTGAGTTTGAGGCTAGCCTGGTCTACTTAGTGATTTCCAGGACAGCCAGAACTACTTAGCAAGATACTGCCCCTCAAAACAAACAAAAACTAAGCCTCTACTCTTGACAGAAACTGAGTGCAGATTGAGTTATTTGGCAGTTTATGTGACTACAGTTTTTCCTTATGTTCTTGATAGAGGGGAAGATGTTAAAGGTGCGGAAGGAAACATTAACGCCCTTGTTTACATTTCTTTCATGTAAATGATATTTTTAAATTTTTATTTTAAGATGTCTTTAGTTGAAACGTGTAAGTTTTACATGCATGTATGTGTGATGCACCATGTGCCTGACTGGTACCACGGCAGTCAGGAAAGGACATCAGATGCTGGGTACCCAGCCTGAGTCCTTTGCAAGAGCAGTCAGGGCTCTTAACCTCTGAGCCCCTCCTCAGCCCCATATAAAGCTCTCAGCTTAATGGCAGGTATGAAGCAAAAGCAGCTTCTTTGCCTCCCAAATCAGGTGCCATCAGACCCTTCTCTTTGTTAGTCACAGCTGCCTCATTAGCACCTTGGTATACAGGAAAGAGTTCACTTCCTCTGCACGGCATGTTGGAATGTTGGATGACCCCTCTGCCTTTGTAGTCTTCCTCCTACCTAGTGGTGCCCGTTGCTGGTGGCAAACCCCAGTGGCAAATCTTGATGTGCTTAAAGCCTTTCCTAACTGGAACTCTCGACAGTGCCGGAGCCTGGCGGCAGATATGAGACAACCATCTGCCCCAGAATAGTTCTTGTTTTGGGTGGTATGAAAACAAACTTTAAAGAGGTGATGGCTGAAAATGAAGAAAAGGGCAAAATTTGGGGCTGAGCCATTTTATTTAAAAAATAAGTTGGTGAAGAATAAGTGTTCACCAAGGTACCATAGGAGGAATATGCATATATGTTATTTGATATAAATCTTAAAATTTTTGAAAGGTGAGGGGGGCATAGGAGAAGAAAAAGAGAGGGAGGGATTGGGAGGAGACGAGTGAGGGGGCCACAGCTGGGACATTAAGTTAATAAATTGTAATAAATAATTAATATATATATATTTTTTTTTAATTTGAAAGGTGAAAATGATGCAATTTTTTTACTGGTAGTTTTACTTTGGCAACCTTTTTAATTACCAGATTTCAAATAAAAGTTGTAGAAATAAGTATTTCCCAGTACATAATTGTGTACTTCAGAGGTCAGTAATAAAGAATTGCTTCCTTTGGAAGGTGAGGCATCACATCGCATGTGTTGCCTGTGATTCTTTTTAGAACATTGTTTTATCATATTAGATCTTTTTCTTCTATTTCCTTCCTTCCTCCCTCCCTCTCTCCTTCCCTTCCTTCATTCCCTCTAATTGAACTCAAGTGGGAAGCTTGGGGCGGTTTACCTGTTGAGCCATCTATTTCCCTCTAACATTTTGGTTATAGTCTAAAACATTAAAACAAGAGACTCAGAGCACTTAACCTTTAGAGTTGGAGGTGTAATAGCAGCTTTTCTTTAGGTGGTGGAAGCCAGGTTCAGACCTTGCTAGTGAGTTCTCTACACATAGTCCCTAAATCATGTGATAAGTACAGAGGGGACAGAAGCTTGAGGCATGGTATTCGTACATAGATACTTGTTTCCTTAAATACACTGTCCTTTAAGGAGGACTCTGAGGTTAGACAATGACCTGGGCTGGGAAGAGAAGACACTTCAATTACAGTTAACCGTTTTGTTTTGAGGACGATCCAGCTGTGGCCCAGGCTGGCCTTAAACTTGCAATCTTCCCTGCCTGACCTGACCTGCACTGGCTACCTTGTTTTTCAGTAGCTTTAATAGTGCTACTTTCTACATCTCTTCTGCCCCTCTTCCTCTTCCAAAATAGGAGGAAGAGAGGGGAAGTAGAGGTATACAACTTGTAGGAATCATTTTTCTCCTATGATTTAGGACCTGGGGATCAAACTCATGTTTTAGGTTTGACTGACAGCAGGACCACTGAGCCATCCTGCTAGACTTATCTTTTTCTAAACAGGATTTAAAATTTTTTGTTTATTTATTATGTATGTCTGAGTGTTTGGATATGTCTCACATGTGTACAGGAGCTTTCCAGGGTACAGTGGCTCCCCTGGAACTAAACTCAGTCACTGCTTTTAACCGTGAACTTTGGACCCTTCTCCCTGTGTCCAAAGTCAGGGTTGTAGCTAGTGCTAGATATATTGCTGCCGGGTTATTGTCAAGATCTGATGCAGGTAAGGCAGCACTTGCAAGCTTTTCATTGGCAGTCAAAGGGAGTAGATACACTCTCAAGTCCCCTTGATCTGACCTGAGAGCAGTTGTTAGCGACTCTTGCCATACACTGTTAGTTACTGTTAGTTGTGAGTTCTGTACCCAAGGAAGAAACAGATGCAAACTGCTGCCACCCCACCCACTGACCTGAGAAAGCAGGGACACAATGTTAGGGAATATGGGGTGGGGGGGGCTAGCTGCGTATAATTGCCACTACCCAGCTCCTGAGGAAAACAAGTTACTAGATATTAGGACTCAAAGATAGATGTGACTGTGTTAAACTTACTTTTTGGTATCATTTGTAGATGTTTTGGAAACTTTGTGAAAAGAGATTAAATTATTTACATTCAAGGACCAAATGCAATGCCTGTTTTATTTCTTTTAGTGAGTGCTAGGATTTTATTTTTGTCTTTTCTACTGATTTCTAAATCCTGCTGGTCACCCTTGCTCCAACAGCTTTGTGACTCATGGAAGGAGTATTTGTGTGAAAGATTAAGATGTTAATTCTTCAAAAATGGCATCTAGACTACCATATATAGGCAGGAGTGTAAGTGAAATGGACTAAATCCTGCAGCAGTAGCCAGAGTGTTTCTAAGGAATACCACACAGACACAAACACGTACACACACATATATGTATGCGTGTGTGTGTGTGTGAATCATTGGGTAGAACTTAAGTTTGGTTTTAATGAAAGGCAATTGTTTACTTCAGCAGTTTGAAGTCTAAATGAGCATATTCAGAAAACTGAAACTTTATGCTTATCCCTAAATAGGACATAAAAAACAGGCCCATGTCCTCTAAGTCTGAGGAACATCATGGAAGATGGGGCAGAAAGACTGCAAGAGACAAAAGAATGAGGGAGCAGTCATGCTGTGACATGCTTGAATGTTGTGGCCCTGACATGGCTATTGCATGCATTAATACACAGCCCGTAGTGACCTGAACCAATCAAGCCAGTCCACATTCCAGCATGGGTGGGAGGAGGGGCTTAGGAGGACTTGCCCCCAGCCAAGGAACCATTGGCAGTTAGTGGCTGCTGAAGAAGGAAGTCATTTTTTTTTCCTTTGGCCCCTGAGAGGTTGTCTGTACGCTGGTGAATGGCTCCAGGCCTGTGTACCCTTGCCCATTCGAGCATCATTCAATGAAATACTTTTCTTTTTCTTTTCATTCTAAAATTGTGTGTGGGTATTTAACCTGCATAAATGTCTGTGTACCCTGTGTACATCTGGTGCCCTTAGAGGCCAGAAGAAGGTGTAGATTGCCCAGAACCAGTATTAGAGATGATGAGCCTCCATATGGATGCTGAAAACTCAACCCAGGTCCTCTGGAAGAATAGCCAGTGCTCTAAACCTCTGAGCCATCTTTCCCATCCCTCAGCCAGTTGCTTACAAAGGGAGGTGTGCTGGAGTGTGTTGACTCTGTTTAGGGTTGTTAAACACTTCTACCTCCCTTCCAACCCCCCAACACCCGGTAGGAAGGAAAGAAGGGGCAGAGTTTTGTCTGATACTTTCTGCTGGGTAGGGTCACAGGATTCTTTTGTGGGGCAACACCAATATCAGTCGTCCAGAAGTCCAGGTGATCAGCAAATAGCAAATGCAGGATCAGGATAAACCAGCAGCAAGCAGTCCTCCTTTGAGCAGCTGCACCTTCGTCCTCTGGGCTGTCATATTTATACCCCTTAAATTCCTCAGAATTCAGCTAATTCTGCTTGGCAAAGACCCACGCTCTGCATGAGACAATTGACAGGTGTAGACAAACTAAAATCCTCAACTTGAAATTTTAACAAAAACCTGTTTATATATCACATTTTCCCCTTTCTGCTTTTTAAAAAAAATCTGCTTTTTCTTTAACATTAATAAACTATATACAATAAGAGTTATGAGAATTATGAGGTAAGATCATATTTACAGTGTCCAGTCCATTTGTATTTGACAATCTTGGAAAAAGTATTCCACTGTCTCTCCTATCCTGGTGAGTCCTAAGTTCTGTACCTAAATCACTTTCTTATATCTATCAACCTGAAACCATCTATCTAGACTGTAAGTCTTTTTTTGTTTGTTTGTTTGTTTGTTTTGTTTTTAGACATAAACTATTATTTTAAGCTTAAATGTAATAAAACTATGAATATCTAGTCTTAAACCTCATCAGAGACCCTAGAAGAAAAGAGTATTACCTAACCACAGTGGACACAAACGGCATCCAGAACTATAGAAATGACAGAGACAGTTGACTGTCTGGACAGTCACCAGAGCTTTCTCCGTGTCGTTGGGGCATCCAGTCTTCAGCCTACTGGCTCAGATTATCAAGACAGGCTTTCCTGTGAAACAGGAATTTTGAAGGACTGACCACTTAGGCTCTGCAAAATTGGACAGTCAATTTTCCAGTGTCCTGCCATTCACAGTTAGCTCAGACAGCCTGCTATTAGCAGTTGACAGTTTTGTTTTTTGTTTTTTTTTTCCCTCCAGTGGCCATCTTGCCACATTTCTTTGATGCCCATCATCTTCTTTGAAGTAGATTAGAGGTGGTGCCAGGTGCAGGTGTGTCTCTGTCAGAAAAGCCGTTTATTAGTAGTATTCTAAATGTCATCTTCTATAAATCTCTGAAGTATTTGAAGAGCACCTATTTGTTTATTTACCATTATATAGTGCATAACCATACCAATCTATCAATTTATCAAACAACGTTGCTTGTATCTAGCTATGTACTGTCTACTTAACCTTGAAAGCATGTACAAGAGGCTAAATAAAGCTTATTTCTGTAATTAACTAAACTAGTACCTAACAAGACTACAGGTAAGATTTATAGGTTGATAACTACTAATTTGCATTTCCAAATTATCCTGAACAGTTTGCAGTAGTTTTCATAAGACTAGAGTTTTACGTTCCTTTTTCAAATGAGCTGCATATGTACACTACATTAAGCAAAAGTTCAACAAAATAACCTTAAATTTCTATCAATATATAATAATCTGTACCAATACATAATATTTGACACTAGGAGGTTTAATAATCCACCTTTTATCCTATATCCACCACCACCTTTTTTTTTAATCCCCTAATATTGGCTATGAGAAAAAGAAAGAGATCCCTGATTTTAACCTTCACTTTGTTTTTTTCCTTACCATGGCCAATCCATAACCCACCAAACAACCAACAGCACCCACCCCACCTCTTGGGAATGGGGGCGTGTGTTCTTAAAATTATTTTTTGTTGTTTCGAGGAAAAACATCTTTTTGGATACTCTTTAAAAATTATGATATTAACCGAGCACTGAAAAAGCTAGCTGTATCTTTTTCTGTCCAGTCTCTGAGCTTTCTATCTAGTCTCTGTGTTTTCTGTCCAGTCTCTGGGTTATCGACCATCTGGGCCAGCCCTTTTGAAATTGACCTGGGAGTAGATTCTTGAGGAAACAGTAACTGAGGCAGTCTGTGAGGCTGAACACCTGGGCTACTTGCCGTATCTTCATTGTTATCTGGTCTTATGCTCGGAAAATAAGCTTTTAAAGATAATAAATATAGGTACATTTTTGCATCATGAGGACCAGCTAGCCAACAAGATTCATTTACCATGCAGAAGGCATTTAGGTCTCAGCTAGGAGGAGGTCTTTCCCGGTCAAATCTAATCTTTATAAACTTTGTTGGAAACCATATTTTTTTCATTCCTTGTAGATACACAAGTGTAACCACGTCCCCATTTCAAAACTACTGCAGGTTTCCATTCTGCTGTCAATACATTCTTATGATAAATGGATTGTTCTAGTTCTTTAGTTTTTCTATAACCCAGTGTCTCTCAGCTACTGTTGTTTTGTTTTCACCAACATTAAGAAAATTTAGAGTTAAAGTATTTTTAGCCCTACCTGGAGGTCTTTACTCTTCCTTTTTGTTTAATAAGCATCTCTTTTAAAGTTCGATTAGCTCTTTACAACTGCCTGTCCTGTAGGATTGTGCAGTATACCAGTAATGTGTTTTATATTGTAATATATAAAGAATTGCTTCACCTTACTGGACACATGCAGGACCATTATTAGTCTTAATTTGTTCATGTATTCCCCATAATTGCCATTACTTCCAACAAATATATAATTACACAATCAGCCTTTTTAGAACTTAAAGCAGTTGTCACTAGAACCCTGAATATGTATCTATAATATGGTATACATTCCTTTGTTTTCCTCCATCTGGGCTGTCATATTTATACCCCTTAAATTCCTCAGAATTCAGCTAATTCTGCTTGGCAAAGACCCACGCTCTGCATGAGACAATTGACAGGTGTAGACAAACTAAAATCCTCAACTTGAAATGAAACACCTCCATCTGCCTTAGTATTTCTTTGGCTTGTTGCCAAGTGATAGAAAATTTGTTCTTTAAACCTTTACGGTTAACATGGTGTTTTTTCATGAAATTTCAAGGCTTCTAACACATTTCCTATTAGTAACTGATCAATTTCCTCATTTCCTCGTGCCAGTGGACCTAACAAACCTATATGAGACCGAATGAGTAATATATAATAAATAGTTTCTACTTCTGGTGGGTTGTTGCAATTTCATAAATAACAAAGTCAGTTCTGAGTTACCAGGATAAATAATAAATGCAAAACAACTCTCTACATATTGAGAGTCAGTGATTATATTAAGAGATTCAGGAAAATTTAATAATACCTTAAGGATCACATGTAATTCTGATTTTTTTAACTGAAGAATATGGGCCTGTGATCACCTGGCTTATTTTGTCTGGTTTATATCCTGCCTTTCCCATCTTGTTTGCATTGGTATAGAGTGCTGGTGCCTCTGGAATTTGTGTTCCCTTTACAATACATGGAGGAATCCAGTTAATTCTTTTAATAAGCTGCATATGTTTGCTTTGAGGGTATCTGTTATTAACTTCTCCCAAGTAGTCACTACAAGCTCTTTGCCAGTCTTCATTGATCACCTAGAATAACATGATCTCAGTATTAGTGAAAGGCACCACAATTTCAGCCAGGTCTATCCATGACAATTGACGTACCTTTTATAATTCAGAAATCTTTTCTGTGTACATCTTTAACTTTTTACTTTATGTGCTAAGAAAATTCATTCCATAATACTCACTTCCCTTTGCATAAAGATCCCAGTAGAAGAATGAGTTGACAGTAAAATGACCAAAACACAATCAAGTTTAGGATCAGTTCATCCATATATGCATCTTGCAGTCTTTGTTCTACCAGAGTTAACTCTTTTACTCTTTTTCTGCTTCAGCTGTTAGACATCTTGGACTGTTTTATTTTTAATCTTCTTGTAATATTTGAAATAAATTACTTAACTCATAAGTACTTTATCCAATCATAGGCCTTTGCCAGTTAATATCTCCCATTAATTTTGAAATAAGAGTTTACAGTTGGTCCCTATGAATCTGTACCTTTTGTGGTCTAATTTTTTGTTGGCTTATTTTATAACCCAAATAGCTAAGGGAATCTCTTCTTTGTATTTTTTTCTAAAAGAATCTGTAATCTCCAGCAAGGCAGAATTCTTTGTGTTTTCTTAAACATTGTTTTTCTAGAGTATCTACATTAGAATTAGCCAAGAAGATATCATCTATGTAATGATAAATGATAGAGGAAAACTGCTGAAGAATTATTTCTAATGGTTGTCGCATAAAATATTGACATAAAGTTGGACTATTTAACATTCCCTGTGGCAACACCCTCCAATGGATAGGCGACTATTATTTATTGGATGACTGTTGTTCAGAGTAGGCACTGAAAAAGCAAGTGTTTTCTTCTGGATTAACTCTCCTTTTTTACATATGCCATGATTTTAGTTTCTTCCTTGCAATCCCCATCTACAATACCTGGATACACAATAAATCCTTGAGAAGTTAATCCACTTCTTCTCAAGATCATGCCTACTGTCCCTGAAGGCAAAGGACCATAAACACCTATGATTAATTTGTAACATTCAACTCTTGGGGATAGGGTAAGAGGTTTATCTGTAGCCATATTCAAAGCTGCACTACCTTCAGCTGCGTGTATCAAATCCAAAATTCTTAGTTTTGGTTTTCCTGCCTGCCAGTTATCTCCTGGCTGTGCAACAGAAGACTGCTTGTGTTGTTTGCCATGGGGCCTCCAGTTGACAGACAGGCCCCTCTCTTCATTTCCCAATGGCAAGAGATTGGTTACGTTGTATGTTCCTCTTGGAATGGCAATCCCTAGACCAATGCTTTCCCTTGCCACAACAGCTACAAGACTCTGGGAGCCTTTGTATTCCATTGTAGCCATAATCTGCTTGTTCCTGTCTACAAGTAAATGTACCGTATTTCTCAGAGTCAACACACCTTCTATTTTGTGCTCTAAAGCATTTAACCTTACAGTTTCTTTGTAAATGGTCAGATACACCGCAATTACAGCACTGAGTATTTTGATAACTGAGCCCTCTAGCTACAGCTTGTTCTATGATATTGGCATGATGCTCCTGAGAGCCATTATCAGTAGTCTCTCTTATCCATTCATCTACTGGGGCTTCTCGTGCTTTTAATGGTTTAAGTACTCTCTTCCATTCAGTATTTGCATTCTCATATTCTCATACACCAAGACTGGTATTGGTGCTTATCTGGTCTCGGGGTCTGGTACGGCTCTGTTTAGAGCCGAACCCAGTCTCTCTAAGAAGTTGGTGAAGGCTTCTCCAGGCCTTGAATTACCTTAGAAAATGAGGTGGTTGTTTTACCAGGCTCCTCAATCATATCCCACGCTCTTAAAGCTGCAACACGACAATTGCCACATCAAGTACTACATCATCAGATCAAATTTGTTTTTGTAAATCGGCATAACCGCCTTCACCAAGCAGCTGGCCCTTTTCAACATTTATCCCCCTTGTTATATTTTGTTGTTTTATTTTCATGGCTTCATTTCTCCACCACGATAACCATTGTAACTGCTGACCAGCTTCTAACACAGCTAACACCAGTCCCTTCCAATCTTGGGGGATAAATCTATTTTGGGTAGCCCAGTTGGTTAACATTTGCTTAAGGAAACATGAATGTATTCCACACTTTAAAGTGGACTCTTTAAAATGTTTTAAATCTAGCATTTCTGTTGCACGCCATGTCCTCTCATCAGAAGCCTCACCACCATCATTAGCAGGCACATGTTGCACAAAGACTGGGAAAGCTGATGGTGCTTGCCTAGCCCCAAAGGACTCCTGGCGGTGCACTTGGCTCGACAGTAACCCCCTTTCCCCATACTGCCTCATGCAGGTGCTTTGGGCATTGGGCAGCAAAAGTGTGTGGAGCAGGGCGGGGTAGCAATCTACTTCCAGCTTAATTTGCTTTCCTCTTTCATCCTGCAGGAAATTTCTGCCCTCAGACTTCAGGCCTGAACCCTTTTGTTCTCCTTCCACTGGCACTTCTTGCTTTCCAAGCACTTCAGCCTCTATTTGCAAACTCTCTAGGTACTTAGCCAGCTCTGCAATCCTTTCTAACAGCAGAGAATTGAGCGAACCTTCTGAGTTTTCAGCTTTCCTCCCATCCTTTTTCCACATAAAATATATAAAGACTATGTAGCAAAACCAGAAAACCCCGTCTGTGAGCAAGACAGGAGACCACCCAGCGGCAGTAGCCGCTATTTTGCCAACCCCTTTAAACAGCATTGCCAACTTACCAAAACCTGACGATTCCTCCACTTCAGTAGCAAAGTTACCCATTGTGCCTAAGCCATGTTGGGGGCCGCCTGTTGACTTTGAGTTTTCAACAAACCTTTATTTAGGGTTATTAAACACTTCTACCTCCCTCCCAACCCCACAACGTTGGGTAAGAGAGAAAGAAGGTTAATGGGGTTGGGGCGGAGTTCTCTCCGCTACTTCCCGCTGGGTAGGGTCGCAGGATTCTTTTGGGGAGCAATACCAGTATCAGAAGTCCAGATGACCAGCAAATCAGCAAATGCAGCAGCAGGAGAACCAGCAGCAAGCAGTCCTCCTTCAAGCAGCAGCGCCTTCTTCCTCTGGCTGTCATTTATACTCCTCAAAGTCCTCAGAATTCAACTAATTCCCCTGGAAAACACCACACTCCTCATGAGGCATTTAACAGGTGTGAACAAACTAAAATCCCCAACTTGGAATTTTAAACCAAAACATTCACAGTGTTTTGTGAGTGTCCAGAGGATGTGGGGAGTGGACATGATCAGGATACTTTGGGTATTGTGTGCATGGTTTTCTGTTTGTTTTTTGAAATCTGATACTTGAGTTACATGGATGAAATCTGGAGCATGGCCTGTTCCTAGACTTTCTGGGAAGTTTGTCTATTGTAACATAATATGGGTGAGTTTTCACAGTCACTATTGTACTTTGAGGTAGTATTGCCCTTCCAACAAGTACCCAATGTTGTCCTTTCTGTAACAGAATCACAGCAGGGAGTAGTATGCAGATATCTGCCTCTGGTTGAGCCCGCCGGCTGAACATAGGAAGCAGTAGGTGAAGGTTGGCAGGGACAGCTTGCTAAGGAAGCAAGACAGTTCACATTTATCCTCAGCCAGTACTCAAGCTTCCTGAATGCCAACCACTGTGTACATCATGAGAACAGGTTATAAACAGACACATCACACTTCCTATAGTTAATGGAAAAGAGAAGATAAACCAGTTACAAATTAAAGTGATCAGGGATGGAGGAAGATAGCCTCTTAGGTGGATTTTCCACTGTAGCTCCCGTAACTGCTGTCTGTGGAACCTAGGTGGACTCAAGGAGGGAGTCATGTGTATATCTGGAGAAAAGGGAGAATCTCCATGCATAGTACTGTGGCTCATTCAGTGGTCTTGAACCATGTTTGAGAAACAAAATGACATCAATTGGAGGAGTCAAAGTTACTTAGTAAGGAAGCCGGCTGGGTCCTTGTGGGTTCTGAATAGAGAGGGCATATGATCTGAGTATGTTCTGAGTATGTTCAGTTCATACCAGGGAGCACATGGAGCATGGAGAGTGGTGACAGGGCGGTTGGGTTCTGGACCCAGTGCACAGCAGTTTAGTGATTGGGAAAGAAAGGTGAAGGTGTGAGGGCACCTGCTGAGCCCCGAAACTTAACCCTGACAGTGGTAGTCACACCCAGGATACCTGTGAGGGCCTGACAGTTCTGAGCCTTACTCTGAAAAAATTTAAAATGCCACTAGAAGCAGCTAGGGCTAGAGAAATGGATCAGTGGTTCGAATTCAGAGGCAGACCTCTTTAGACCTCTTTGTGGTGTTGCACCCACAGGAAGCATTCTGTGCGGAACTTTCTTCTTTAGTTAGGAGTGGTCATCTCCGTTCTGTACACACTGAAAAGAAGTACCACTGCTTAAGGAGCGTGCTCAGGATTAGAAAGCTAATAAATGTTGAGCCAAGGTGGGTCAGGTTGTAAGCTCGGGGCTGGGTGGGGGTGCAGGACACTGGGGCGCACTGGGATGCCACTCCATTCCAGGTTTTCAGGTGTGTGGTTCCAGTGCTTGGCTCTCCCAAGGGGTTCGGGGCACATCAGCATGATCCAGTGGCTTGAAGCAAGGATATTCTAGTGACGGTAAGGCCTTAATGAGACTTTGGAGGGGCAGAGTCCTGATGTAGTGGGCATGTGTTTGCTAAAGCAGGTTCCGTGAGCATGTTTATGGCTGTTTTGGTTCAGACATCAGCATTTGTACGCCGAAGTGGCACTCTTTCACTAGTGGAGGGGAAGCATTTCACACTGGCGCTCTTGCTCTGGTGTGCATGCACACGCTCACCGCACACGACCCCCCGGAATATGGGGACATGCCTTAAGAAGTGTTAGTCAGCACGTAGTTGTTGGAGAGGGACTAGTAGTAACGTGTTCACCAGGCTTTAAGGGGGAAGTGGTCGGCTTTACCCGTACGTCCTGAGACTTTTCAGGTTTCAGGAGGAGGAAATTTAAAAATGAACAGAGCAGCTTTACGTTTGCAGCATCCTAGAGAGCTGACTATGGGCTTGAGTCCTTCCTGACTAAGGCACGGTAACTTTTTCTTAGTTTCTTCATCAGCTAAGAGATGAATAATTGTGTCTATTTTATGAGTTTTTTACATGAGTTAATACTTACTTGCAAAGAATGCAGAACTGTGCCTGCTGTGTAGTGACAGTGGTGTGTACTCATTTGAAATTGGCCTAGAGCTTAGAGCTACTTCCTTTTCGAAGGTCATTGGATCTACTTTCTAAGGAAACTCCTTGATAGTTCTATACTTTATCACTCACTAGGGTGTGTGCAGGCCATTTCTCTCAATGTCCTCTGGTTTCTCTGTGACTCAGGCAGGTGAGGAGGGCTGGGTCCAACATGTAGGGCAATGAAGACTTTCCTGTTTGGGTGGAAATTACAAATGATTTTCCTTAATTATTACCAAGGCAAGAACACACAGGCAAGAGCAGGTAGCTGAGTCATCTCCAGTGTTACAGTATATCTTATTTATTGTTTAAAATACTTACTGCAAGTTTTGGTATATAATTACCAAACAATATTGGCAAATCCTATATAAAATGGTATTTTCCTAATGATAAATCTAAATTTTAATTATTTAAATTTAATCAAATAATGAAAGGTTAATTATTTTTATATTTTTTATTCTAATCCCAGTTTTTACCCTCTTTTTATATCTCATTTAAAATGTTGACCTCTTTCTTCTTCCCCTTTAAGGATTCCCACCCCCCTTCAATCTTCATTATCTTGCCCAAAAGGCTTTGGTATAGTGATCAGGCATAGTAGTCTAGTTCTGAAAACACCAACATCTTTTGTATACCCAAAGGCCTGGCTTGAGTGGCTTGAGAGTGTGAATGATGACTGTAATGAAGACCTTGTCTCAAAAAAAAAGTAAATAAAATAAAATACTTAAGTCACTAGACATTTCCTCAGGACCATGTCTGATGAAACCTACATTTAGACTAAATGTATGAATGTACATACTTTCTGGCTGGCACTCTTGGATATTTCTAGCCTGCATCATACATGCTAGGTGAGCATATCCCTGATCACAGACCTCCTTTTTCAGCTTTCTCTCCCCTAATTTTACCACTACATTAAGTTGCAATGAAGAGCTCCTTGATGTGTCTTCTCTGGTCTCTTTCTTGCTCTCCCTCGGAGGGAACCACCGAACTGTTGCCTGTGTCTTGTAACTTTCTTCTTCCAAACAGAAAATGTGAAGGGCACAGATGAGTAGGAAAAACAGTCTTTTTTGTTTCACAGTTAAATTTTGAAACTGAGCAGATAGCAGATAAGGTGGCAGATAGCAGCATCCTTACACGGAAATGAGCAGTCACTGCTGTCCCTTCCTGTGGCCGATGACCCTGACTGATTGCTGGCTGCACAGTGGCACTGAGCAGGAGTCCAGGTGTGAGGGCCTCAAACCCTGGAGTGACGGCTCCTGGGATTGTCCAGCCACAGCTCACTGAGGCGACAGTGTCTGTGTCAGTCACACACTGCCTCAGGCTTTTTCAAAGACATCTGAGGGTGAGCCGCCTTTTCCATTGCAGGTTTGAGAGTACTGTGTGTCTGGTGGACAGTTGGGTTGATTTCGCTATCTTATTCCAGGCCTCTTCATTAGTTACTTTCCAGGAGCTCCCTCATGTTCATGAGAGTGGGAAACTCTTTTTCTTGCCTTCTAACAGATTCGTACGTTTCCTGGCTCTTTCCTGCCCTTCCAACGCTTAAATTCCAGCTATAATGCTCATGCTAGCAGTTTAAAGTTCTGTGTCCTTAGGGATGTTAATTTCGTTATTTAATGGTTTGTTTTTCATGGAGGAGAATCAGGTATGTGGCTGTGCCTTATTTCCTCTGAACATAGGCTGTTGTCAACTTTAATGCAATGCTTTATATCTCATCATGTTTGTTCTTCAGCTTTTTGAGGTGCAGGAGATCAAAGCCAACCACAGTCTGCTTTCTGTGTTTTAGGGCCTCTTCCTGACGGATGGGAACAAGCCATGACTCAGGAGGGAGAAGTTTACTACATAAATCATAAGAACAAGACCACGTCCTGGCTGGACCCAAGGCTTGACCCTCGTTTTGGTAAAGGTTTACCTCAGAACCTTGTCATTTTGATGATGGTATGGGGGCTGGGGAGGACTTAAGAAAACACATCACAGTGAAACTACACTGTCTGTGGTAGGAAGTGACTGCACGCCCAACTTCTTCCCATGCTGTGTGTGTGTGTGTGTGTGTGTGTGTGTGTGTGTGTGTGTTTAAACTTGAGAAATCTAGGTGCAAATCATCATTCTAGCCTGGGTTGGTGGTGAATGCTATAAAGCTCATTGCCATAGTCATTGCTTCATTCATGCAGTTTATGTTGTTGGAAACAGGCTGGCACATCCTGGAGCTGTAGTTTTCCCCAGAAATGTGCATGTGTGTGTGTGTTTGGCTGTACCGTTAGGGCTGAAGGTCTCAGAGACAAAACCCTGAGCACCCGACTTGTGTAAGGGAAGCATTCTGCCCTTTTTGGGATTTTAACCCAGTTTTACACTACGGCCCTTCACTTTTACTTAGGGAATGAGCAGCAAAGCAGAGCACTCCTCCCAAATGTGCACATTTTGGAAAGGGGCTCCATGCCCGTTTTCTGCCTTTTTGTCCGTGGTTCTTTCCTGTTTGTAGTTTCATCTGTTAACTTATGAAGTCTCTTTCCAAAGCGTGGAAAATGAATCTAAAGAGAAACAGATAATGTGGTTTGAGCACTCATCTCGGCCCTGGTGCTGCTTAATGGAAACAATGTGCGGATCAGCAAGCCGGTCAGACGAAGGGGTGTGGAGCCTTTGAAGCTTCCCAGGGCCTGACCTGGCCACGCCACAGGCCTCATGGAAAGGAGAATTAACTCTGTGAATGCCATCAAAACACAACCCCGGCACTGGGTGGAAAGAACTTACCCGCCACTCTTGGAGCCTCTGATACAATCCTCATTGCCATCTGTTTAAAGCACAGCAATAAAAAGCAGTGTTTGGGTGTACCTCAAATGTCAGCTTTATGGACTGGTTTAGCACTCCCCTTGCCAAGGAGAGTCAAAGGTGGGGTTCATTTTGACAGATAGCAGGCTTGGCTCAAATACCAGCTGTTTGAGCTTCAAGACCTGTTGTGTTAAGAAAGTAACATACATGTTTAGCAGTTTGCAACTTCAGATTCTGTCCATACTTGAGTAAGCCCTTTTGGTTGAAACAAGACACTTTGAAGGTAGAAAACCCCTTAAATGCCGAATTAGTGTCAACTGGAGTGACAACGGCCACATTTTCCTTAAATCACATTTGATGATTCAGCTCATCTGCCCTTGGTAGCCTGAAAAAACTGCTGTGCCACTCCCTATGACTGTGTGTGTGTGTGTGTTGTGTTGTTTCTGTTGTTGTTATTTTAATAGAAAGAAAAGAAAGTGAGAAAAGCATTAGCAATGAAGAAAAGAAACTTAACTGTGAACTTAGTTTTTATCTGGTGGGTCTTTTAAGAAAGATCGAGTATTTGGGGTGGAAAAAACAAAAAACAAAAAATGCCCTTTCCCCTCCCCAACACACACACACGCACACATTCGTGATAGAGATACCAACAAAAACCTCCTGCAGTTTCCCTCCTCCCTGCCTCTCGTTTCCCTTTTTGGGCCCGCTGTGTAAGTGTATTCCAGACAGGCTTGACTGCATGCCAGAGCTTTTTATTTTGTGGCCCAACTTTTAATCTGTTCCAGACCTTTGCAGTTAGAGCTGGGGTGTAACTGAGGGGCGGGGAGAAGAGCCGAGTGCTCTTCTCTAATCTAGAGTAACAGCAGAGAGAAGCAAGCTGCTAGCAGATGGAGTTGACTCTTGCTATAGTGGGTTATGCTCTATCTCTGCCAAAGAAACATAAACTACCCCTCTCGATTCTGACGCTGGGGCCATTCAAACACAGGCATATGGTGTAGTTATTGCTTCCGTGCATGTGGGGTTTGCTCATTTCTCTGTGTTCTCCAAATCCATATTAAAACAACTAAGTCTTAACTAAGCCAAGTAGAAATGTGGCTTTCAGTCTTTTAGGATGGAGGATAAACTTTTAACTTATTACCTGCTTCAAACATCAACCTCTCTTACGTTTGTATCCTTTATTAGATTCTTCTTATAAAATAACCCACTTGGGCCGGGTGGTGGTGGCACACACCTTTAATCCAGCACTTGGGAGACAGAGGCAGTCAGATCTCCCTAAATTTGAGGCCAGCCTGGTGTTAAATTATTTCAGATTTTGGGCTAGAGAGATAGATGGCTCAGGGAGTAAAGTACTTTTAGTGCAAACATGAGGAACCTGTGTTTGTGTTTTTGTTTTGTATTATTTGTGTAACCCTGGCTGGCCTGGAAATCTTTATGGCTTAAAGAGATCTTTTGATTTTTTTTTTTTTTCCTCTTGGATGCTGGGATTGTTCCTCCGCATCCAGCTTTGTATTTAGTAATTTCTTTTAATTTTATGTCATTTTTTAAATAAATTGGTCTTTTAAAAAAAATTTATCTCAGGTGTATTAATGTTTTGCCCTTATTCCTATTTGTGCATTATTATGTGAGACATGGGAAAAGAAATGTTTGCAGTCTGGACCCTGGTATGCAGTCACTTCTCCACAGCCTTATTCAGAGGGCTCTGGGTTTCAGAGATCATGTAAAGCCTGCTTCACTCTTCTGCTCACAGCTGGGATTTACTTTGAAGCTGAGCCAGGGTCTGTTAACCTTTCATCTAAAGATAAGCCCTATCTCCAGAGACAGTCCTGGCAAACCTGCTGAGGATGAGGGTGCTGGTGAAGTAGAGCATACCACACCGGTGTCATTAGCAGGCTTGGCCCCACTGCCTGAAGGTGGTCTGTCCCTTAGACAGACCGACACGAGACCACCAGCACACAACAACTGCTGTGAGCAAGTCCTATCAAGCTTCCAGCAGCTCTTCCAACTTAGATATTTCTTGCCATGAGTTTTTTGATACATAAGATTATTAAATAAACATCCAGAATAGGTCAGGGACTAGCGAGAAGGCTTATTGGTAAAGGCGATGCCTGCCTGGCAGCCTGAGTTGAATCCCCAGCACCCATGTGGTGGCAGGAAAGAATCGAGAGACGCCCTTTGGCACCTGCCCCCATAGGAAATAATGTTTCAGAAATAAGAGTTTGATACTTGGACTTGCCATTTTTATTCAGTTTTAAGCTTTCTGTTAAATTCAGTTGACGAGTACCTAAGTAGCTTATGGTAAACAGTTCTCCACTGTTCACCCAGGGTGAGGAGGCGTGTTAGTAAGTTAAACTAAAATGTATACTTCCTACATGATGGATACTTAAGTGAGCTTCCTAAATAGCTGTACAGTGAATATTCTCATCCCTGCTTACACAATAAGTCACTTATTCCTAATTCAACAAAATTAATTTGGAGACACATCAGCCCATAGTAACCTAGAACTCACTATGTAGTTATACAAGTTTGACCTTTAACACTGCCATTCTCACTGCCCGGTTCCCTCAAATGCCAGGATTGTAAGCATGAGGCACCACTAAACTGTTAATTTTTAAATGCAAAAGCTTAAGATCACCATAGCTGTAGCCTAACAGTTTACTTGTGATCTGAAGCTGCTGCTGTCAGATATGTACACATGTACATAAACTTTTTAAGTTTCAGGTTCTACTTGTATTAACTTTAAAATATGCTAAAGATGAGCCAGTTGATTCTTACAGACTCAGACTAAAAGGAAAGGGAAAGAAGTCGCAATTTAGGGGGTTAGACTAAGGTGGCTCCAGGCTTTTGTCTTGCTAATTGTTGTTTTCTTCTGTGACCTCAGAATTCTGCACCTGTGCTGCAGTCTGTCCAGGATGTTGCCAGCAGCATATCACTGCCTGGGGACGGGAGGAGTTATTAACTGCGTCCCACAGTGAAGGGTAACAAGGTGCTGTGTGAGGAAACAGACCAAGGCAAAATGAAGGAGCCAAAGTCTAGTGTGTAGACTTTTAGATTATTGATTATCTGGTGAGACATAGATAGCAATGCATCATGTGAAATTAGAGACAGGTCCATTTAAATTGAGGATCTGTAGTGTGGCCTCCTTCCCTCAGAGTGCTTATCATTGTCTGACCCTTTCTTCCAAAAGAGATTTTCAGCATCACTTCCATAGTCAGGAGAGATACGGCAGTTGGGGACAGAGGAGGCTGAAAATCAGTGAGAACACATATCCTCCATCTTACCTCATTTAGCAGCCCATGGCCTTCCCCAGTGTAGAATGTGGTGTTGAGAGGAAATGTTTCTTTGGAATCACCTGTCTTTATCTATCCATCCATCTATCTGTTCCTCTGCCTTATCGAAAGGCCTTATTTTCATGACAGTCCCCTGCCTCAGTCTTCTGAGTGCTAGGATCACAGGATTACACTGGCTCTGTAGACTTCTTTTTCTTTTTGTTCCATCCAGAGTATGCTGCTGTGGGACAGGCAATGCCAGTATTTTGAAGGTTGGAGGGGGGAATTGGATTGGTTGAATTACTTGTTTTCAGTATTCTGATCAGTTAAAGATGGGGGTGCTTGCCCGGGTGTGGCGGGCTTTTATCCAAACACTTGGGAGATAGAGGCAGGTGGGTCACCAACCTAGTCTCCATAATGCATTCCAGGACAGCCAGCCCGACAAAGTGAGCCTGGGGGTGGGGTGGTGTTATTTTAATTATCTTAGTGGGGAAAAAAACTGCATTGCTTAGTTGTATAGCATATTAAGTATTGGCAAGCAAGCTATAAATGGGCAATAACATTAATTCAGTCACAGGGTTAGGGCCTTGATTACCTCCCATGTGTGCCCTTTGGGACAGGATCTCACTGTGTACCCTCTAACCCACCTGGCCTCAGCTTTCCGAGTGCTGGGATGTCAGGCGTGCACACCAGCTGTGGGTCCTGATCCTTGCTAGGCCTGTTCTGTGCCACAGATTTTTATTACTGTGCCAACTTAGTACATTTTTTTTTTTTTTTGGTGGCCAATTCAGCTCCTTCCATCATGTAGAAAGCCAGCCATGGGCGATTTGTGCTTCAAAGACAACAAAAACATTTGTTTCTTTGGAAGGTCATTCCTTCAGCAAGCATTACACAAAATACCTTTTTTGTGAAAAAAATTTATGTGGATTAATGTTTTTGTTTTTTTAAATATGACTTTAGATTAGATTTATATTTCCTAAGGTTGCTAGAAATTAATGATCCTTAAGCTAACACCTATAATTTCTCTCTCTCTTTTTTTTTTTTTTTTTTTTTTTTTTTTTTTTGGCTTGGCTAGATTTCTTTATTCTCATAGTTCCGGAACCCTGTGTAAGGGGTGACACTTCCCATGGTGGGATAGATTTTTTTTTTCTTTTCTTTTTTAATAATTACCGTTTATTCGATTTGTATCCCAGCTGTGGCCCCCTCCCTCTTCCCCTGCCAATCAGCCCTCCCTCCCTCTTCTTCTCCTATGCCCCTCCCCTAGTCCACTGATAGGGGAGGTCTTCCTCCCCTTCCCTCTGATCCTAGCCTATCAAATCTCATCAGGATTGGCTACATTGTCTTCCTCTGAGGACTGATAAAACTGCTCCCTATCAGGTGGAGGTGATCAAGGGGCTAGCCCATGAGTTCACGGCGGAGACAGTCCCTCCAGGATTGATGGCAGGTTTTCTGGCTTCCCTCTTGCTCCCTAAGCTTTACCTTAGGTGTAAAAATTCAGACATTTACTAGGAAAGCTAAAGGCCACCTCTAGCTCCTTAACAACCATGTGCAGTTTGGGGCACGTACTTCTGTCATCTGAGCAGCTCCGGCAGGATTTTAGCAGGCTGGTTAAAGCTGAAGGTGGGGGTGCTTCAGGAGTGGTCCTCAGGGAAGAAGTGTGGAGAGTCTTTGCCTGTCCCTGCCCCGCCCCCTCTCCCTGGAAACAAAGCTTGTTCTGTCTCTTTCCTGCTGTGAGGTCCCTCTGTACCTTGTGTGCATTGGTGTGTCTGCGTCTTGTTGGAGAGCAGGCAGAAGTGCACCCGCCCACCCCACCCCCATTCTGTCACATGTCTGTTTAAGTCTGTCAGTCCTCGGAGGACTGGTTCTTCTAGTCTTTTGATGTCCTATCTCTTCTCCTTTTGGTATCTCTGAGCCATCAGATAAGTTTAGGTTTGAAGATCCATAGTAAGCACTCCAGCTTTAGCTTGCCTGCAGCACTCCGCATTGGAGATTGTGGCTTGAGTGTGCATCTGTTAGGGTGGTGGTCTAGAAGCCGGTGCTGAGAAACAAAGGGTGTTGATATTTAACTCCTTTTTTCCATGCAGTTTTGTTTTTGTTCAGTTTGTTCTCGTTTTCTTGGCCTGGTTGTATTTTATTTTGTTTGAAGCAGAGTTACATTCCATAGTGCAGGCTGGCCTGTCACGCCTTGTGTAGCTCCAGCTTCCTTCAGTCTTCGGTCTGTGGTGATCCTCCTGCTTCAGTTCCCCTAATGCTGGGTTTGCGATGTGAAACACCATTCCCAACTCAATTTGTTTTTACCAAGTATGTTTTATAAGTAACTTACTTAATCTATTATTACTGATAACAAAAAACTCTAGTATGAAAAACTCAGTCATTTTCTCTAATTTTTAATAGATGAAATGCTTAAAATCTGTATTGATACTGTATTTCTTAATCCCAGTACTTTCCAGATTAAAAAGGTCATTTTCTAGTACTACTTATTTATTGAAATTGTTTTAGATTCATTTTATTTTCATTTTTGTTTAGTCTGCAGAGTCTAGAGAGGGCATTGGATCCCCTGGAACTGGAGGCCTGAAGTAGGTGCTGGGAATCAGAATTTGTCCTCTGGAGGAAATAGCTAATGGTCTTGCTCTCTGTGCCATCTCTCCAGCCACTTGTACTCTTTTAATTAATTAGTATTAAAGACATCTGTCTTCCCAATGGGTATTGGCTCTTGGCCTTGGCTATTTTTTTTTTGATTGATTGATTGATTGATTGATTACTCTACCTGCATTGTGTCAGCAGGCCAGAAGAGGGCACCAGATATCATTACAGATGGTTATGATCCACCGTATGGTTTCTGGGAATTGAACTCAGAACCTTTGGAAGAAGAGCCAGTGCTCTTAACCTCTGAGCTATCTCTCCATCCCTTGGCCTCAGCCTTTTTTTTTTTTTTTAATTAAGATTACATTTATTCGTGCACACATGTCTCATGGTGCACATGTAGAGGGCAACTTGGAGGAGTTGATTCTCTCCACCATGTGGGTTTCAGAACTCAGACTCAGGTCTCCAGGCTTGTGGCAAGCACCATTCCCTGCCAAGCCATCTGACTGTCCAAGGCCTGGGTTTTGACTTGTGTGCTGTGCTTCTCAGACCAGTCCTTGGGTCGTATTTAGCTCCTGCTGTGGAGCTTGCCACAGTGGTCAGGAAATGTGAAAATGTGCTGCATGGTTTCATGGAATGTCTGCAGCAAGCCTCAGGAAAGGAAGGGCCCACCAGTAACCTCTGCTGCCCATCAGTGTGCCTTTAGATCTTGCAGAAAAGATAAACATGAATGTCTCTGGGAATCAGAAATACGTGGACACAGTGAACAGCATGGTGAGGTGGGAAGGTGGGAGGAGAAAGAGCTACAGGTGAGATGAGGAGCCAGTGTCTACAAAGTGCTTCCGAAGAAGGGAAGGGCTTCTGTAAAGCACCTGTGGAAACAGCCTGAAGACTCAGTGAATTACTGGTCTCATTTGATTCTAAAGGTTAGGGGTAGGTGTGAGGAGGTGAGATCTACTGCGGAGCCTGTCTTTGTCTTATATAAGTGACACAGAATCCTAATAAGTATGGTTATTGGTACTTGGCAAATCTTTACTTTCAAAAACGGTTATCTTCTTCCTGTCCATTCCTCAGGAAAGCACCTAACTTACTGCACAGTCATTTAAGTAATGTATTCTTTGTTAAGAATTTTAAGGGTCTATTTTATAATGTGTGTGTGCCTGGCTGGAGGTGTGTACAGTGTGTGCAGGAGGTGAGCAGACTTACTGCGTTCCCCGGACTGGAGTTAGAAATGGCGTGAGCTACCATACGGGTGCTGGAAACAGAACCAGATCCTCTGGCAGAGCAGCCAGCGCTTGTAACTGCTGAGCCAGCTCTCCAGGCTACCTCCTCCCCCAGTTATTCTTTAAAGGAGTATTTTATAAGTCTAATGTGGGTTTGTTGTGTGGGAGATGAATAGACTTTGCGGAAGCCAGGGCAGTTGATTGTGCTTTGAGCTCCCCTCTCTGCTCTTGAGACAATATTGTAAACAAGATAACCAAGAGAACATCACTGGGACACATCCCCACCATGTGGAAGATAAAAGGACACGAAACAATGGAAAACAGTGTTGGAATCTGCCAGGCTCAAGGCTAGCTACCCTTGGATACAACAAACCAAACATGTTAAGAACCGGGGGGAAAAATGCTCTGGTGAGAGCAGTCAGACAACTGGCCCAGACTTGCCCTAACACAGACCTAAGGATTAACTAACTGCAGGTGAAGGCTTCAAGAAATCACAGGTTTTTCAGACTCAGTAGCATACCATGGGGCCTGGAGAAATGGCTCAAGGTTAAGAGCCCTTGTTGCTCCTGAAGGGGGAGTATTCACAAAGTGATCTGAAATCATCTGTCATTCCAATTCCGAGGGATCTAATAACCTCTCCTGACCGCTGAGGGCTCCAGGTATGCACATAAAATAAAAATAAATCTTTTAATAGCACACCCTGTTTTTTGTTTTGTTTGTTTGCTTGCTTGCTTGTTTTTTTTTGTTTTTTTTTTGTTTGTTTGTTTGTTTTTTTACCAATAATAGAGTTAAATTAAAACTCTGAAACAGGAAGTTAACTTTTAAAATACCACCTGACCTCCTTATCAGCTCTTCAAATGTGAGGTTGTCCTGGTATTTGGCTGTGCACTGTGTGACAGCACCAGATAGAAAGGTAGTGCCATAGTCCGTTAGACTACCCAACAGAGGAGATAATCCAGAGGGAAAAAATTAAAAAAGGACTAGTGTAAATGATTAAGTGAAAGCTATAACCCATGAAGAAAATGTAAGGGGAGTTTAAAAGATGGCTGAAAAGCTGAGAAAATTCATGTTTGTCTTACATCACAAGCAAAAGATTCCCTAGCTCTGCCTTGTAGACTGAGAAAGGTAACAGCCAGGCCAGGCATGCTTGGAATCCCAGCACTTGACGAGGCAGAGACAGGAGTTTGAGGCCAGTTTGGGCTATATGGTGATGAGATCAGAAAACTAAATTTAAAAATCATTCATTGAGTAGAAAAAAAAAAAATAGGACAGTGTGTGTGTGTTTCTCTGCTTCCAAGTGATGTCAAGGTTGTATGAAGTACAGGGAAAACGCACAAATTAAAACCAGGAATTAGAGCTCTGCTTCCGTGTATTCAGAAAGAAATGCCTCTATGTTCATGTAGACTGGGAAGGTGGTAGTGAGGCGCTCTCTAACCTGCAGAGCGCTTGCACTGACCTGAGAACCTCTTCTTCTGGAGGGAAAGAATGGGAAATCTTGAGTTATGAATATGAATCAGAAGTATGCATTTTGAGCAGGGGACCCTAATAATGACAAGCAGCAGAAAAATACTAGTACCAATAGTGTCCCAACTGGGTTCCACTAAACTGCTTTAATCTCTGTATGTTTACTTAGTAGAGTAAATTAAGAAAAAAATGGAAAAGAAATGTGAACTGATTTTGGGGTGGGGAGAGAGTGGGAAGGGTTGAGGCAGCATCTAAGGTAGTTCATCTAGGCTGTCCTCAACTCACTGCGCAACCAAAGACGACCCCAAACTCCCAGGTCTCCTGCTGAAACGCCCCCAGCCAGTAGCCTGGGACACTGTAGTGTTTGTTCATCATGAGTGTAATAAAACCATGCTGTTTGTGCACATGGCTGCACTTATAGCTTTTATATAAGAAGTTTAAAAACAAGGAAATAAAACATTGTTCTAATCCCTGGAAGCTGGAAAGATGGCTCAGAGGTTGTAGGAGCACTTGGTGCTCTTGCAGGGACTCAGGCTGCTTGTCTGAGGAGAATTCAAATGCCATGCCCTCCTCCAGCCTGGGAGGGAATCTGCAGGCACCTGGTCTACCAGTAAGGCTCGCACACATAAAGTTTTTTTAAAAAATTAAAAAAATTCTTTCAGTGTAAGTGATAAAATTAGTAGTAATAAGACAAATAATCTATGTAAAATCTTGGGCTATAAATATGAGTCAGAAATTCACATTCTGAATGGGGGACCCTAAAAGCAATGACAAGCAGGAAGACAGTACTGCAGCTGGCAGCGTCTGTTTATTAGTGGAGGAAAACGGGTGCCTCAGGATAGGCCTGACTGAAATGTGGGGTAGGGTCAAGGTGAGCCTGGAACCACCCTTTCACGACTAGAAGCAGCAAAGCTGCTGCTCAGCTTCCCTGTTACAGCACTAGGACACAATGCAAAGGCTTCCAGTATATGAATCAGACATTTGCTCTTAGCCTGAACAAACTAAAATTAAGATGATCAGGATATATGGGAAAATTAACTTCAGATTAACACCTGTGAAGGAATGAGAGAGTGTTACCATTTGGAACTTTTAATGAAAGAATGAATTTAAAGAATCTTTTTATTATTGTAACACACTTAGGATTTGAGTCTGATGTTATCCTGTGGACATTGTTTAGATTCTGTTTTAGACAAACTAAGTGTTTTTAAATATCTAATTGAAAGATTAATATAAACACGATAAAAAGCTGACAGGTTTGGGCAGTGGAATCATGGTTTTTGTTCGTGTGTGTGTGTGTGTGTGTTTGTGTTTAGTATCCTGTGTGTTAGAGGCAGGTTCTAAAATATAGCGTGTAAGTTCCTCATTGTCGGGGGCTGATTAGATGGTCTGGTGAGTAAATTGTCACGGGAGCTGATGAGCCTGAGTTTAATCTGTGGAACCCATGTGAAGGACAGGATGCCATGGTGTATGTCTGTAATCCTAGTGCTCATACTGCAAGGTGAGAGGTACAGAGAGGAGATTTACTCCAAATCTTAGGAACCAGCCATCTAATTTGGAGAACACAGCAAGGAGAGACTGTGCTAGGAGGAAACCTCCTTTGGGGGAAATGCCTTCGTAAGTTAGGCTGTGGGCAAGCAAGCTTGTAGGGCATTTTCTTACTTAGTGATTGATGGGGAGCCCCCAGCCTATTGTGGGTAGTGCTACCCCTAGGGTTCTATAAGAAAGCAGGCTGAACAGACAATGAGGAGCAAGCCAGTAAGCAGCTCCTCTCTGTGGCCTCTGCATCAGCTCCTGCCTCCAAGTCTCTGCCCTGCTTGAGTTCCTGTCTTGACTTCATTCCATGATGAACTATGATGTGGAAACATAAACCAAATAAACCCAAGTTGCCTTTGGTAATGTTGCGTCACATCAGTAGTAACCCTGACTAAGAGAGACCTTGCCTCAAAACTAAGGCAGAAGGAAAGAACTGATTTGAGAACTGTGTGTGCACACTCAAGGTCACAGTGTCTGTCTGAAAACGGGAAGGATGGGGGTACAAGATAGCTTGGGAAGCGGCCATTGACATGCAGGGCTCACTCTGTTATTAATGTTGTCTACATGCTTATTGAAATTATCTTAAAGACCCAAACTGTACACTTGGAACCATAGAAATGTGCTTCTAAATAGTGTGTAACTTGTAAAAAATCATAGTAGGAGATATTTGTGCCAAATAGCAGTGAGTGATTATGTTCCAAAATACAGTGATGCAGCAAGCAGGTTATACGGGTAAGTTTACTAACTTGAATTGTCCCCAAACTAAGTAAATGTAACTGAAAAAAAATATTAAGAAGTGGTAGAGTAAGTAAAAAAAAAAATCTGGGTTGGAAATGGAACAAGAGAAGGAAATAGAAATAAAATTAACAAACCACAGTCTGACAAATGACTCCGGCTTCCTCGAGTCTGGCTCTCGATTTCCTTCTTCCAATGTTCTTAGTTCTCTCTATATATGCTGTTGACAGCTGAAAGAAGAGGTAGGGTTCCTGGTTCATATTCTATCCTTGTGGATAGTGGATAGTCCCTCAGCTCTGGGCTTCGTTCTTGCCTGTGTGTCAATGCTGCCTTGCTCCTGTGGTGTTAGATCACTCTTCTTGGAGCTTTCACTGGAACTGGAGCAAGGGTTTCTCCTGGCTCGCAGTCTAGGGGAGCAGGCCATCATGCAGGGGAAATTGCTGGAGAGAACGGCTCTGGCAGGAGGATGAGGCTACTTTTGTCACCTGCAGAACAGCTCTCAGAGTAAGATGAAGGCTGAGCTCTGCAGGCCTTTTCCCCTTTCCATTCAGGCTGGGCACCCAGCTTGTGAACTGATGCCACCCCTATTCAGGTTGGTTCTTTCATCGTTAGCTGAACCTGTCTGGAAGCACCATCAGAGCATGTACATGAGACCATCAACATGACAGATAACACTTAACTATCACAGGGATTGACCCCGGACCTTTCATAGACAGGCAAGTGGTCTAGCCATTCAGCTAGACCAGCAGTTCTCAACTTGGGGGTTGAGTGACCCTTTCACGGGGGTCACCTAGGACCATTGGAAAACAGATGTTTACGTTACAGTTCATAACAGTACCAAAATTACAGTTATGAAGTAGCAACCAAAATAATTTTACAGTTGGGGTCAGCATAACCTGAAGAACTGCATTAAAGGGTCACAGTATTCGGAAGGTTGAGAACCGCTGACCTAGACCCGCAGCCCTGCAAGAATCGTAAATGGGCCAAGGGAGAGCCTGGTTTGCACAAGACAGAGGAGCTTACCTTGGAGCCAGAAGCTTAAAAGTGCTCTCAGTGTGAATAGGACTTGTAAGCAAAGTTTATCAGAAAGAGTGGTCTGGTTTTCCTCTCTTTTAATGCCCCTGTGAAGCATCAGGCTGCCCCTCTTATTGTTAGGAGCTGTTTTCTTGTTACACTCTTGAAGTGGTTCTGTGAGACTGATAAAAGATGGCTAACGCACTGCTGTTGAGCCTGATGGCCTGAGCTTGATTCCTGGGAATCACATTGTGGAGAGAGCAGACCCCTGCACGTTGTCTCCTGACGGCCACGGACCCACAGTGGCACGGGTGCACAGAGAGATGAGTGGGTAAATGAAAACAGTAGTCCAGATGGATTATATAGGTTCAGTGACCAAAAAAAATTGCCTTTCCCAGTGATGAGCCTAGTTATGGTGATTTTCGGTGAGACCCAACTGCTTTCAGGTTTAATTGGAAGGGCACATTTGCTTTCTGGAAATACATTAGTAGTCAGGGTTGGTTATTTTGTTCTCAGAAAGTGCTATTTGATGAGCTGTTGATTAAATTCATGTTTTTTTGTAGAAAATCTCTCTCCAACTTCGTTTTTAATGACTGTGGTTTGGTTGTGCCCACAAGAGTGTGTGCTTGTGTGCACTCCTGCCCAAGAGTCCGTGTCCAAAGCACCAGCTTCCAGGAGGTTCTGCTTCTGCCTTCTGGCCTTCTGTCTCACAGTGAGAGTGCTGGGGTGCAGATGTGTGTTATCTCGCCCTGCTTTACATGTGGCCTCCATGGATTAAACTCTGGTCATCCTGCTTGGGTGGCAAGTTCCTTCTCCTCCCCAAACACCTTGCTGGCCCCTCTGTCTTCATACAACTTGCATATGCTTTGATTCCTATTCTCTGGTGCTGCACAAGTTCTGAATGACTCGGGGATCTCTAACAGTTGTGGTGGCAGCAGTGAGTCACAGCCATTGCACTTGTGGCTTCTTAGGGACTTCTAGTTGACCATTTGTCCTCTTGCATACATACCTAAGTTATCCTTTGCTGGCTTTTTTTTTTTTTTTCTTCAGGATAATCTTTGTTTTGTTTCAGCCATGAACCAGAGAATCACCCAGAGTGCTCCAGTGAAGCAGCCCCCACCCTTGGCTCCCCAGAGCCCACAGGGAGGTGTCCTGGGTGGAGGCAGCTCCAACCAGCAGCAGCAGATACAGCTGCAGCAGCTGCAGATGGAGAAGGAGAGACTACGGTTGAAACAGCAGGAGTTACTGCAGCAGGTGAGGCCACAGGTTAGAGTCCAACCTTTCTCTTTCAACCTTTGCTTTCCCGCACAAGAGCCTGTGCTTTTCATTTTAGCTTTTGTTAGTTGCCAAGGAATGTTGGCTTTATTAAATCAGGGTCTCTCTTCCTGTCTTTGTCCTGTTCCTTGGCTGGCTTTGGGTCACTTGCACTGTATCTCATGGTCCTATGCCATAAAGAACTGTATTAGCTAGAGTGGTGGCGCACATCTCTCACCCAGAACTTGGGAGGCCAGTGCAAAAAAAGATCAGTTCAAGACCAGCCTTAGCTGTATAGTAATTTGAAGGTCAGCCTGAGCTTAATGAGATCCTGTCTCAAAAAATAAAGAAAGAATGGGTGTTTTCAGTAGTCATTGCAGTTGATCAGAAATCAAAAAAAGCCAGGATGCTTCCTCCCAGGTGCAGATGGATTACAGACATTGCTTTTGAGAGCTTGACAAGTACTGGGGCCACTCCTTGGAGAAAAACATCTTCTACCTTAAGTGAATTATCTGTAGAGAGTTTACCAGTGTGACATTTTCTTTAATGACGAATGCCACAGTATTGCTAAAGTCAAAGAATTTCACTTAAAACATTCTGCAGCTTATCCTCAAGTTTATAAGACCATACATGTCTTAGATTTGTCTGGGGCATTTTTCTGTTGATGGCTCCTCAGCTAGGAGCTTCAGACCGGTTTCTTCAGAAAACATTGTTGGTCTTCAGGCTGAATCAGAAGTTAGTTGTCTCAAAACAAGTTTGGGACTGAGGTGTAGTCTAGTGAAGGAGCATTTGGAGAGCATGTGTGGGTCCCTGGGTTCAGGAGATCCCTAGCCCCACCCAATTTGTTTACCTTATTTTAAGTATTTAAGTTATTGTTGATAGTAGGGAGTTAGCCTTTGGTTAAGCAGTAGATCTTTTTAAATTTGTATAGAAACTTTGAATAGATGGTAACAGCACCACTAATCAAAATGTACAAAAGGAGAAGACTCGAGATAAAATTCTTCTTTCCCCGGATTACCTAGTTTTCTTCTAGTTGTAAAATATTCAAGTTTCTTTTTTATCCTCGCCCTCAAGATGTTTACAAACACAAAATAGTTTCTGTACTTCCTAAATTGCTTTTTCTAAATCATAGGTAGCTACTGTGAATGTTTAAAATTAGTTTTACATTACACTTCTATTTCTAGAATGTTGACCTTAAAGATACACTACGTTAAGCCATAGAATCCCAGACAGACTCCTCCTTAAACTCTTGGTGCTCCTTAAACTCTTGGTGCTCATTATGTGTCTTCACACTCCAGATGCCGGCACATGATGGGAGAATTGCCTTGAAAGACATTTGCAAGGGAAGCGTGCTAGCACGGGTGCCACCCCTCGCTCCTCCCTCACTGCCCTGGAGGAAGGGTACTTGTCACACATAAAAGGCCCAGGTAGCATAACAAGGCTTTCAGTGTGTGGCAGTTGAATTAAATTAAAAATAAAGCCTCGTTTATTGTCTTTATTCTGTTGTGACCAAGTACTAATTGGTGGAAGTAAATGCAAGTCCCAATTTCATATGTGGGCTCCCAAACATCAAGAGGGTTATTACATAACAATAATGCAATTTCACTTAATTTATGATGTCAATGTCTTCTCCTTGTCATTATGTCAAGAAATGTACCATTGTCACTCTGTTGTGTTATATCAGTTAGCCTGGTTTTCTTGGGCCAATTCTGCTTGTAAAATTCTTTCTTCCAAAGAATTTTTCTAACTGTTCTTGGGTGGTGGGTCCTAGGTAGAATGGCCTTCCTTCTTTAGACGTGACCTCTGCTACTTTTCTCTGCTACCTACTGTGTCACCTGTTGGAGGGTTAGATCTCTCTGTTCCTATGCTAATGGACCGTTTAGAACTGTTTGTTTAGCAATCTATAAATTGAGCACATCCTCAGGCCTCTGCCTTCCTGTGAACGTCTTCCATCCACAGCTGTGTCTTATTACTGAAGCATTGAAAATTATTTCTACCCGCTTCATCTAACACAGAAGCAAAGAGCCTACCTGACTGTTACTAAATTTTGCCTGACTTGGCGCCAAGTCTTGCTGTCTGTCTTCAGTGCTGCTAGACTGTGAGGGGCAGTCTGTTGTGTGGTGACTTCCTGGCTCCTGTCCTTCTTAGCCTGCTGTCTCTTGGGTAGCTTGGGAATTCTGTGCTCTGGTGAGATGTCTGGATACAATTTGTAAGTCAGCCTACACAGCCAAACCGTGTGGCTCAAAATAATTTTTATCCGTCTTATTTTTACTCTTAGGCAATACGGAATATCAATCCCAGCACAGCAAATGCTCCAAAATGTCAGGTAGGCTCTTATATGATGTTTTAGCATTGGGGAAAAAGATAACTAAATTAGGAAAGAGAGACACCATGTTCCTGGCCCTGTTCTCATTGGAGATGAGCCAGAAAGGATATGTTTGAGTCATCTTTCTCCCAAGACTCTTAGCATTACCTCTCTAAGAGACTGATCTGCCCATGCCGATTTTCCCAGGGGGTGTGTGGCATTTGAGGCCTTCAGGACTCTCTGTGTCACGCACAGTGTGTTTCTGTGGTCTGTCTGCCATCCTCTAAATGTATATGGTTTTTCGTTGAGCGGCTTAAAATAGATTTTTGTTTGTCTCTCTCTTGTTTTTAAAGAATTGGTAAGTTGAGCCATAGCAAAAGAAGCTAGTTAGTTTATATACTTGCAGGCCTTTTTTGGAAATCATAATAAATACTTTGTTCTCAGTTGCCCTTCTGAAGGGGTCATTTTAAATGTCAAAGAGCTCAGGAGAAATCGAGCTCTGCACTTGTCCACGATGGGCTTCAGGGCACACTGTCCACAGAAGCACCAGCTACTGCTGTGGCTACTCTCCTGCTTCACACGACTCCTGTCTGAGCGTGGGAATAGGTGCAGTCAGGAAACGAATGTGATCCTGTACGTTTCTGCTCTATAAGACTCAAAGAAATTAGGGGTGAGAGTCCATGCACCCTCTCAGATAAGCCTCCTTTATAAGTACCCATATCATACTCTCCTTCCCTTGCTCCACCCCTCCCCACCTCTCTTTCTTTTGGGTCATCACTATATATATTATAACTCAGGCTGCCTTCAGTTTTTCCAGTGGCTTTCCTGCAGCCTCCCGAGAACTAGGATTACTGCCACACCAGCAGCCAAACGTCTCACGTTCTTTGTGGCTCCTCTGTGCTAAGTGGAAAGAGAAAGTGCTGTTACCTGGACCGATGGAATTCCTTGGTGATAAAGTCAGACACCACTTTCATAGAGACCCCTTAACTTTGAAGAAAATAAACTATAATTTTTCTTTTCTTTCTTTTTTTCAATTTTTGAGTCAAGCTGGCCTTGAACTCACAGATCTACCTGCCTCTGCTTCCAAGTCTTGGGATTAAAGATGTTCACTATGCCTGGCCTAAACTCTTTCTTTATCTCATAAATGCCTTCATTTAAGCAGAACACCAAGTAAAGGAGTGAGAGCAGCACTAGAGCAGGGCACAGCCGTTCTCGGGGTGAGGGACGCTGCCACATTAGACTGGAAAGCTTCATACACAGCACTGGGTCTTACAAACTGAACAGTCTCTTTTTCTGCATTTCTCCAAAGTAATGGCTTCTGTTAGTGACTCTCAGGAGCCAAAGGTCACTCATAAGTCCTGCCAGTCTTAAATAGAGGCTGAAACTCTTGTTCTTGCTCATATCTAAACACCCAAATCTGGTAAACATATACTTTTAGGTCTTCATTTCATCCTTGAATAGAAAACCCGTGCTACAGTAAAGTCATCAGGAATTCAGAGATAGTAAACATCTTCCAGTCTTTGCTTTGTTTGGTTTATTTGTTTTAAAGAAAGGGTCTTACCCTATGCACAGGCCAGGATGGCCTTGAGCTCCCATGGATCCCCTGCATCAGCTGCCCAAGGTGCCAGGTTACAGTTGTGTACCATGGCACCTGGCTTGAGCTATGGCCCAAGTCAGTGATAAGTCATCTGCTCTGTAGACACGATGATCTAGGTTCAGTTCCCAACACACACACCCAAAATGGTGAGATGTAAACAGTAAAATCTTAAGGTGTTAAAATTAGAGTTGATGTATATTAAAAAAAAATATTTGAGAGAGATAAATTTTGAAAATGCTAAAGATTAAAAATAATAGCTTTGTGGGCATGGTTGTGTAGCCCTACCATCCCTGTGCTTGGGAGTTGAGAGGAGAGGATAAGAGTTTAAGGCCTGTTTTGGCTACATAGCAAGTTTGATACCAGCCTGGGCTTCCATGAGACCTTTTCTGAAAGCTATGGTTTGCTATACATGTTTTAGTTGTCAGTATATGGACTGGTGGCTGTCAATCAACGTATTCAATTGTGGTGGTGTGTGAGTTTGAAACATCAGTGTGTTTTTCTCTCTTGTCCTACATATTTTCTCCATGACCTTAAGATATTAGATAGGGAGGAAAAAAAGGTGACTTTTCTCAATTATCATAAAGGGTGTAGTCATTACTTCTATAACAAAAGCCAGAACACTAGATAGAGGAACACATATCCAGTTTATTTAATTAGTGTTTTATTTGTCCCAGGAGCCTTTTAGAAGTGATAGCCTAAAGATCCAGGGAAACTCCAGCAGACTTTGGACCCTTCCGGGTGAGATTTGGTGTCCTTCAGGCAGTTGGGCTTAGAGACTTAGACTTCCCTTGAAGAGTAAGCGGCAAGTAATATTGCTGGGCTTTCATGGTTTGCAGGAGAAGAGTTCTGTTTGCTCTGACTCTCCTTGGAGAAGAGGAATTCTCAGTCTGGCCTGCCTTTGGGAAGAGAGGAAACAGGAAGACAGGCGGGAGAGGGTCAGAAAGGGACGTGGCTTCTGAGGCTACTCAGCTTGCCAAACCACCGTGCAACCCTCCACAACAGGGGAGATTTGGGTGCGGTGGGGGTGTCTTTGTTTGTTTGATTTTCAGGGTTTCTCTGCATAGCCCTGGCTGTCCTTCAACTCCACGTGCCTCTGCCTCCCAGGCGCTGGGACTAAAGGTGTGTGCCACCACGCCTGGCAGAGAAGATCTTAAGTGAAAGTGGTTTCCCCCTGGGTTTTCAAAGGTCAGCCAGACAGTGCTCACCAGTCTAAGAGGAAGTGGGAAGGACTCGAGCTGGGCAGACTTCACCCCTGTTGCTTTTCTAGTAGAGAGATGTGGCTTATTCATAGTGATAGCACCTTATAAACTATAGTTAGTGTCAGTGGCTCCAGCCTCCAGAGTGTGCATTGGTTTTGCTTCCTTCCTTCCTTCCTTCCTTGGACAGGGTCTTGGCTGTGTAGGTCCGGCTGTCTTGGAACTTACTGCTTAGACCAGGCTGGCCTTGAACTCCTAGCAGTGTTCATGATCTATGAGTTACGGGATGACAAGGCGTACCACCACTGTCAGCATTTTAAAATTACTGAAGTCAAAAACGTTTTTAGTACTTTTGATGAAGTTAACAGATGATGTCTGTATTCTGGGATCTGTGGCGTATGTTGCTTAGGTCCCTGTGGGCTAATGAGAAAGCTCAAGGCATGTGGTGTGAATCATACTGAAAGAAGAAAGACCTTTCAAGGCATTAAATATGAACCTTGTCACCATAACTTATCACAGTGTGTTTACAGGATTCGGGGAATTGTCCTTACATAGAGCTTAGGCTCTCATTTCCACGATCCAGAAGAAACCTTAGCTCTGTAAACATCTCTGCTTTGCGTGTGAGTGCCCACTGTCTGTGCGGGATCTAGCCAGATCTCCCTCAAGGCAATGTTGCTGTGTAATTTGGACAGGCCTTGAGCACATTCCAGCTCTCATATGTCTTCTGAAAGACACATTTTGAGGAAAGAATGATCTTCCAGAGTACACTTTGCCCTCATTCTCTGCTGGAAATAGGGTTCAGCGTATCTGGGCTCTCCCTTGCTTGCAGGGCCCCCTGGCTCATGGTTTTGTGGTCAGTAGCTCCTCTTAATTTGGCTAGCTGCTCTTGACCAGTGAGATCCTTGCTGATCCCCTTGTCTCCTACCAATTAAGGCTCTCCTGTTTGCTCTAAGACCAAGCCTCCCCAAAAATCCCTCATCAGAATTGGTGAAATACTCAAATAAGACAGTCATATAAATGTTTTACCTCAGATTTAAACAGTCAAAAGTCAGTTTTATTCTTCATAGACATAATGTTGTCAGTGTTTTGTGGCTGTGGGTTAGACCAGTTTCCCCTTGATCCTGGAACTACCCAGTGTGCCTTGGGGGTACTCCGTAATTTAGTGTTGAGACATTGGCTAGCTACACGCTAACTAGTAAAAAGGAAAAACAGCCCATCTGCTCCATGTTTTTAATCAAGCACAGCAAAAGCACACCACTGTTGAGAGCTATGTGAAAACAATTACCAAAGACATTTCTTTACTGTGAATTTAGTAATAGCAAATAATTTGGCTTCCCTCAGCCCAAAGCTGTCTTTCAAGTTAGCAGATATCGGAAATCGTAATTTAGAATTCTTTTAACACTTTTCCCAACATTATCTCTCTTCTCTCTTGGAAGCTCCAATTTTTCAAAAATCCTAGATTTGTTTAACTGATTAAGTTTTATTTTTGGTGGGCATCTGAGAAAATTCTGTAGAACAATGGACGGGGCGAGCTGAGCTTGGTGATGAATATCCATAATTGCAGAACTTGTTTAGGAATCCAGCACTTAGGGAGCAGAGGCAAGCAGACTGCTGTGAGCTCAGGGCCTGCCTGGCCTATAGACAGTGGGCTGGGGAGTAG
Source organism: Meriones unguiculatus (assembly GCF_030254825.1). Classification (NCBI taxonomy): domain Eukaryota; kingdom Metazoa; phylum Chordata; class Mammalia; order Rodentia; family Muridae; genus Meriones; species Meriones unguiculatus. Next base: position 148,956,701 of record NC_083349.1, on the reverse strand, counting down.
TTAGCCTTAAGTCCTGCACACCACTATGAGTTTACTTTGTTTTTTATTAATTAAAATTGTCTCTTAAAGAAATGATGCCATAAGGGGCTTTCTGAGCTGTTTGTTTGTTTGTTTGTTTGGTCCCAAGTTACAAAAGACCAAACTCTAGGAATGTGTCAGAAACCTTCCTGAACCTCAGGGTGATACTTTGTGGTGTTGCCCGACAGAGCCAAGACTTACTTAGCCGCACGATGCTCCCAAGGTGTGCTGCATGCTTCCACCAGTCAAAAGATTTGTCTTGAGTATTTGAAAATAATTTGGTAGATGACACAGACATTAAGAACCAGGACAAGGAGGGTAGCAGAGCACTTGGCGTAGCACATCTAGTGTCCCAGATTCGGTCCCTCATGCCAGAAAATGAATAAAAAGTGTGGGAGCCAAACCTGCTGAAGGTTATGCAGCCCTGGCTGCTCAGGAGGTAGAAGAATCAAGTTTAAAGCAAGATCACATCTCAACATACAGGGGGTTAAGGACTCATGAGTCACTGGTGGAGTATGCTTTCCCGGCATGCATGGCTTCCTGGGTTCAGGGTCTGGTACTAGGAAACAAATCTCTCTCCACCTGCCTTGGGGGGCTGGGAATTGAACCCAAGACCTTGTTGTATGTATAGCCAAGAGTCCTACCAGTAGGCTACATCCCCAACCCAACTCTGACTTAAAGATGAGTTGGAAAATGAGCCTGACAAGACCCTTGTCTGTCTTGGTTTGGTTTGTCTTTTGAGACAGGGTTGGCCTGGAGCTTGGGTCACAAATATGCACCATCACACCTGGCTAAGACTCCTGTCTTGAACAATGAAAATGGCTTGAACAATAAATGGCTTATGCTATTTTTAGAATTGTTGATCCAGGCTGCTATCATCAAGACAGACTGTTAAGAATGTGTATTTTTGGAGTTCCTTTTCATTTCCTACATTTAGATTTCAGTTCATAAAGGTGACCTTCCTTGAACAGATGATTGCTGACTTGCCCACACCCATGTCCACGCAGTCTCCAAAAGCACATGGTCTGTAGCATAGCTCAGTGCTGCCAAAGACAACAGTTGCTTTAAGAGAGTGTAGGTTCCCTTGGCTGTCCTTTCCTCAGATGGCTAATCATAGTATTTTCATACGCCGCAAATGTGAGTCATTGCACCAGACTTGAGTGAAGTTAAAACTGTTGGCTTCAAGAAATTGTCAACCGCATGGAGGGTCACTTTGCTCTTGATTTTTTTTTTTTTTTTTTTTTTTTTTGCACAAATAATACTGTCTCCCTGTTCGTTCTCTCCCCACCCCTATCTTCTTTTATTCTGTTTTGTTATCTGTGACCCTCCTGGGTTTGAACTAGATGTACTCCTGCCTCAGCTACTGGAGCATGCCTGTCTTCCTCCTCACCCATTTTTTTAAAATCACAAAAAAGGAGTGATTTTGGGAGTTCACTGAGTCTAAAAACAACTTCTCCTTGTTTTCACATTGACATGCACCCACTGCCACTCTGGTGTAGATGTTACTGCTCAGACAAGGGTTGCAGCAGAGTTTGCGTGTTTCTTCATCTGCATATGCTTTTAGTGAACAAGCGTGTTGTGAAATTGAAAGTACTTAGGTAAATGGCCCATGACAGTCACACTTATACACAAAAAGCATTCTGCCCGTTGTCAGCACTTTTGAGAAGGCATAGGGCAGCGCTTAGCATAAGTGGGAGTGCAGTGTGTCCTGCTCCGTGTGTTACCTAGTCAGATACTGAAGGAGAGTGCCCTGGAACTCAGCTGTTAGCTGTGCTATCAAAGCTCATGTTGGCTGTGCTTGTAGCTTCAGCGGTGGAATGCTTGCCTCTCACCAGTTCAATCCTTACCACAGAAACAAGCGCACGTTACTGAAAGCACACCCATTCTGTAACTGGGTCAGTGTGGAGTAGCTGTTATAACAGCCTGGGATGAATTGGATAGTTGACAAGAGTGATTTCACCCAAAGTATTTGATGTTGCAAGTTGCTTCTGTCTCTGAGGAGCTTGGATTATTTCATCTTGAACACAGCGCCTAAAATTAGACTGCTGAGCTAAAAATACAAGTTTGTCAAACTTCTCTTTTCCCAAAGGTAGTTGGAAAAGTTTGTGAAAGTCGTTCAGAAATGGGGAAGTAAGCAACTCAGAAGAAGTTTGGCCAGAGCCTTGTCAGGCTTTTGCTCTGTGTCAGAGGTCAAATATTTCTTCTAGAGTATTTGACTTCTTCTAAGTCAAGTAAGTATTTTTAGCACATTTTCTTCTGTAATAACTCAAACACGCAGTAGCTTTTCCCAGTGAGCCTGTAAATCTCAGCCAATCTGGGACCTGTTTAAAATCATCTCTGCACTGTGAGCAGAGTCAGTGGTCCCAGCCTTCTCTGGAGGGAACTTTCCATGCTGGTTCATAAGGAAGCCTGGTTTGCCTGCTTTCCAGGATGGACTTGAGTTTCCCAACCCTGGAGTAGTGGTGTTAATTTCCATAGTGCTTGCCGGCAAGTGTGGGGTATTGGACTTTATCCTCAGTACTACCCAGAAAAAAGGAAGGCACTTGGTATGTGGTTCCATATTAAATAACAGTGTCATCTTTTAAAAGTTAAAGAGAACTAATATAGTCAGACATTGAAGAGAGAGTTTAGACTAGTTCTAGGTTTTGTTTGGTTTTTGAGACAGGTTTCTCGTAGCCCAGGCTTTAGGACTTGAAGACCTCTGCCATAACCTACCAGGGACTGTAATTACAGGTGTGCACCATCACCTCACTGCGTGTGTAGGTGTGTGTGCTTGTGTGCGTGTGCAACTTGATCTAAACACTAGATCAGGTGAAGGGATTGGCAGGAAGCACAGAGCCTTTTTTTCTGAGGACAGGAATGAAAATGAAAACAGCAGCAGGAGAGAACTGATAGTGGTATTAGCAGTGGCAGTTACAGACCTGTGTATGCAGCTAGAAGGCATGGACCTGCCAGGCAGCGATGGCGCACGCCTTTAATCCCAGCACTTGGAAGACAGAGGCAGGTGGATCTCAGTGAGTTGGACGTCAGCCTGGTCTCCAGAGTGAGTTCCCAGACAGGCAGGGCTGCACAGAAAAACCCTGTTTGAGGGTGGGAGGTTGCACAGAAAAACAAAAGAAGGTATGAACCTGCCCTGTGTGAGTCAAGGAAAAGAATGAATGAACAAGAGAGATGTCTCAATTTGTACTCTCAAAAGTACTTAGGGTACCTAATCAATTCTGTTCTAGAAGTTTCAGAATTTAGCCAGATATTCTTGCCCTGAGTATAATGTCCGGTCCTGGTTTCATGCAAATTAATACTAACCCCATTTCCTACAGTGCCGTCATCTGTTTTTATTGATCCTCTCAAGGTTAGTTTAACTGGTGCTTTGATCATGGCCCAGGTACTCTTCTGGAGGCTGGGTTCCTTGGGTGACTAGGAATGAATGGCTGGCTTCACTGCTCCAAGTTGCCTTTCTTGTGAGGCTAGACTGCTGGATATGCAGTCTGCTGAGGAAAGGAACTGAGTCGTTAAATTAATCGGGAAGTAAAGACAACCATGGTTAAGAAGGACTAGCTGCTCTTCTAGAGAGCAGGGATGTGATTCCCAGCACCTACCTGGCAGCTCGCAGCTGTCTGTACCTTCAGTTCTAGAGGGTCCTACACCCTCAGAAAGATGTGCATGCAGGCAAAACATCAATGCAGGTGGAATAAAAATAAGTGATTTTTTTTTTTTTTTAAGAAGAAAACAATGAAACCAAAAGAACAGCAGAATTCATGTAGCAAAAATGTGGAGGCTATTTGTTTTGTTCCATTTTGGGTTTTTTTTGAGACAGGTTTTCTCCAGAGTCTTGCCTGCTTGCAATTCAGAGTCCACCTATCTCTGCTGGGATTTAAAGGTGTGTGCCACAACAATTGACTGAAGGCTGCTATTAGTTTTGACCTATGCAGTAATCTTGGAAAAGAACACTCATCAAAAGAGCCAAGATAAAAGAGTATAAAAGCACTGTGAAAATTCAACCCACTACAATTATTTCTATTGTTTGTTGGCTATGGCCATGCTTCTGTTTGCTGAAAGTAATTCAAAACCAGGCAGACAGAAATAAGTCTCTTTGATAAAATGCTCCTGAGGTGCTAGGACATGGGAGTGGTGGCACTTGCCTGGCATGCCTCCTTAGCTTATCACAGGACCCTGGGCCCCTTCAGCTTCAGAATAATATAGGTTAGTCAGTATGTTTATTCAGTAGCAGAGTCTGTTTACCCTGTCCTTCCAGAACATGGGGTTAACACAGTGTGATCAGTACTGCGAGCCTGCTACGTGCTGGGGTTTTAACAACATGGCGTGCAAAATGCAGATGGGCCCGTCATAGGAGTTACATGAGGAAAGCATTGCCTTCCTGGAGCCCTAGATAATAGAAGTGTCTTAGCAAAAAACACACGTGGAAAAGCAGTCTTGAGAAAGTACAGGAGTATACTTCTCATGTTTCAGGATGATGGAGGGACAGGCAGTGATGAAATTGTCAGACACAAATGGAGGCCATCACTGGACCCCCGAAGGAAAGTGTTGGCCTTTGAGCAGAACAGGAAGAGATGGCAGAAACAGCCAGAAAATCGTAGGCTGGGCCTGATAGTCTCAATGTTCTTCTTGAAATGAGAAAGCAGTGATCATGTGCTTGACCAGCTAGAGAATATGCAAACACTGAGCAAGTCGGAAAAACAGACATACACACACCACCTACATAGGTACAGGGCCCAGACAAAGCCTTTCATCCATAGTAATTCCATTAAGGATCACTATGATTTTCCCCTTCCCTGCCCCTGGCAGTTCTTAGCAATCTTGGCATAAAGTTGAGTACATTTGAGAGCCAGGCACCCAGCTCCAAAGTGAAAATTTCTGGATGTCAGAACCTAAAAAGTCCATGATAATACTTCATTAATTAGTCATCAGTTCAGGAGCAGCTAGTGGGAGAGTGTGAAGGGCTAAATGGGAGAAGACGTCATCCAAAAATGGGGCTCAGCTAGAAGTCACACATGGAAAAAATAGTTTTGTGAAACTGCAGGAGTTTCACATGCCTCACCAAATACATAAATGTAATAAAAATAATTCATGCATGCCTTTAATCCCAGCATTTAGGAGGCAGAGGCAGGTGGATCTCTTGAGTTCAAGGCCAGCCTGGTTTACAGAGCAAGTTCCAGGACAGCTAGGGCTACACAGAGAAACCCTGTATCAAAACACAAACAAACTACATGAAGGATAAAATGTTTAGTGGGCTTCATTTCCTACATGTCTGTTACTATGTGCTTTTCTTCATTTGCCCTACACACGTGGCTCTGTCCTGCTGTTTCCTTGTTGGTCTCCCTGACCAAATAACCTGCCTTTCATTTTCATGCCTGTGTGTGTGTGTGTGTGTGTGTGTGTACACGCATGTATGTTTGTTTGTTTTTTAATTGAGATTTTTCAGTGGGAGAAACCATATGATACCCCTTTTTGAGTAGGGCTTGTTTTGTTCGCCATGTTGACCTCCATTTCTATGTGTTTTCCTTCGTGGCCGAGGCAAAGCCTTTGTGAATGTATGTCACATTTCCTTTACTTACACCTTGTTGCTGTTGGGTCTTTAGACTACTTCCCCTCACTGTCTTGGCTGTTGTGAATAATGCAGCATTAAACATAGATGTGCAAGTGTCTCTAGGAATTAAATTCCCAGGGGTGCTACATCTGGCCTGATGGTCCTTTTGTCCCAGTGTCTCTGTCTTGCACTCATTTTCACTGTGGCTGTACTAACTGACATGCCCTTCTAATATCACATCAGATTGCCTTTCTTTCCTGCCTCAGCCTTTATGGTATTTGTTGTTTGTTTTCTTGATGGTAATTTGGACTAGTTTTGGTCTGCATTTTCCTGGTGGTTGAGGAATGAAAGTTTTATTAATAATGTTTATCAAGATAATGAAATTATTATTTACTACATGGCTTTTTCATAATATGTAAAAATATTTAGAACTCTTAAATTGTGAGCATAAATAGTACTTTAAGATTTGAAGCAGTAATGTGTTGACTGTTCATAATTGAAGAAAATATAAAATTTGTGTTCAAATTTACCAAAAATTTAAGGTGATCTTTCCCTCCAGTATCCCCACACAAGTTCACACACCTGAATACTCAGTGCAACTCTCTTAAGGATCATCAGTTTAAAGGATGATATGGCCAGAGGTATAAATAAGCCTGGGTAAGAAGTGGAGTTCACAGAGAAGAACTGCCATTTAAGTAGCTGTGGAGAGTAAGGTTTCACCAGCCCTGGGCTCTGAGTGCTGATTGGGCAGGAGAGGCTGGAGGAGGACTGTGCCTTAGATGGGCCTTGGCCCTGGGAAACTGCACAGAAGCTGCCAGGAGAATGCTTTGTGACTTACAGCAAAGTCCATATTGCAAGTCAGTTAACAAGAGGGGAGTGAGGAGCTGTGCTCAGGCAGGAGTGATGTTCATTCAGGAAACAGCCACAATGTACAGGGTTACAGTGTGAAGGCATTATTGAGAGACCCTGGCCCAAAATTTCTTAAGTGTCTCTAGTACTGGTCAGCTGTGAAGATTTCCAGGTCGGATTCTATTAAGCACTGTCGGATCCCCGAAGAAATGTTAACTCAGTTCCTAAGTTGGTGAGACTTGATGGCAGAGGGCAAGCATTGCTGGGGCTGGGGCGTGGGGATGGCGTTGTCTGACAGCAAATCATCACATGTTCTTTCTATTCTGTTTCCATTGCTGGCCCCAGACCTTTGAGAGCTGGTAAGTAATGACACAATCTAAGAGTTCTTGTTCAAAACCTAGACTTGCCTTAGGGAAGATTTAGGGCTCTTTTGAGAAAAGTGGAATGGAATAGTTATGCATGTTTGGGGTTAGTACAAATAGGCAAACTTTACACCCTGCGGCTTAGTTTCTTTCTAGTTATGTGACCTGTAGAATTTGGTTATTCTAATTAGGAAGTGTCTTAACTTTAAAATGTTAATGTTTTACCTTTGTGTGTTTTTACCTTTTCTGTGACATTTTATCTCTTTGAAATCTAACAATGTTTGTTAATTAGCAGACCGATTCTCTTTACATTTGTTTGTTTGCTTGCTTGTTTAAGGAATTAGCTCTCCGAAGACAGTTGCCCACACTGGAGCAGGATGGGGGGACTCAGAATGCAGTGTCTTCTCCCGGGATGTCTCAGGAGTTGAGGACAATGACAACCAACAGTTCAGATCCCTTTCTTAACAGGTTGGTGAGAATGCCGTCCACTCTGGAAAGGACCCTTGTCTCATTGTTCTGCTTAGTGTTTGTCACCCTGTTTTGAACATCTGTGTCAACCATCTCTCCACAAATGCCAAGTGCAAGCAAAGCTGAGGATTAAAGGGCCTGTATCCTGCAGGAGAAGGCAAGCTGTTCAGGCTTGTGGAGAACTGGGTCAAAGCCCAACATGCTCTCTTCTGCTACACTCTATGCTAACGTTGCTTCAGATTGAAGGAGCGAGTGACTGCCTCTCTGTGAAAGCAGGTACAGGTACGGCCCCTTGGCCCCTTCAGGTGCTGGGAAGGACCAGTGGCTGGAGCTTTCCACACAGCTCTTCACCTAAGGCCACGTGTTCTTTAAGGCTCTTATTTAAACAGGTAAAATATACAGTTATGCCCTACCCCAAACTTTCAAACCTAACTCTGGTGGCATTATTTTTAAACAGTGTAACTTTTGCAGGTTCACAGTCCTTGGGTTTGGACTTCTGTTGTACTGGTACATAAACTGCTGTGTTGAGAACTGCTGCCAGTCATGTATTTTTGCTTTGAACCATTTATAATTAATACTTAACCAAAGGCTACCTGCTTTGTTATAAAACATTTGCAGAACTTAACTTTTTAAAAAGTTGGAGCACTCTGGGATAGTCTCTCCAAAATGCTTTTAAGCAACATACTTTTTCCTTCCTCTTCTTCCCCACCCACCCCTTTAAGTCAGGGTCTCTCTTGGTAGCCCAAGCTGGCCTCAGGATCAGTGATCCTCCTGCCCTGGCCATCAAGGTGCTGGGAGTACAAGGATGAGCCATCATGCCCAACGTATAGCCCCCTTTTTAAATTGGCTTAGGAAGCCAGGTGACAGTGACACATGCCTTCTTAGTTTTGTGGGGTTTTTGTTTGTTTGTTGTTGTTGTTGTTTTGAGACAGGGTTTTGCTGTGTAGCCCTGGCTGTCCTGGTACTCACTCTGTAGACCAAGCTGGCCTTGAGGTTATAGAGATTCGCCTCCTTAGGAAAACTGTAAAATTCTTAACAGTTAAATTGAAAAACATTCTTAATTTTAACAAAAAGTGTTTTTATCCTGTTAGAATAATTTAAGCAATTGAATTTTCCATTGTCCTGATAAGAGTAGACCGGTGCCAGACACGCTTTTACTCCTGGAACTGAAGAGGCAGAAGCAGGGTTTGTACCTGTGAGTTTGAGGACAGCCAAGGCTATATAGTGAGATCTTGCCAAAAAAAAGAAAAAAAAAAAGAAAACTAGAGAGATGGCTCAGAGGTTAAGAGCACTGGCTGCTCTTCCAAAGGTCCTGAGTTCAATTCCCAGCAACCACATGGTGGCTCACACCATGTATAATGTTGCCCTCTTCGGCGTGAAAGCACACTTGCAAGCAGAATACTGTATAAATAATAAATAAATCTTAAAAAAAAAAAATTAAAAAAAACTAACTGAGAAATGGCCTGGAAGGTAGGTTTGCTCTCAGAGGATATAAAATGGTATTTCAGCCCAGGCCAGGGTGTGAACTCACACTGTGACCCCAGCACTTAGGAGGCTGACACAGCAAGATCCAGGACAGCCTGCCTAGGTGCAAAGTAAAGGGTGTCTTATTTACTGTGTACAGAGAGATAAAGAACCTAAATCTTTTCTAAAGTCAAGTCTGTTTACACAGCTTGTACTTCTAAATTGTAGCTGGAGATGGTGGGAAGAAGCCATTCCAGAGAATCTTCCACAAGAAAAATTCCAGATCTGGTCAAGTACCTGATTTGTTCTCGGAAGCAGGGGGACTGGGGGCGGGGCTGCCCATCTTCCTGACAGTCAAACCTCTGACAAGCTGCGTGCTAAGGCCAAAGGACCCCCCTGAAACCACAGTGGAAGTCTGTTAGGGTCGTCCCGCTCACTCGTGCTCTGTGCTCCCAGCTTCTTCTGTCAAGTGCTGTGCTCTACAACCCAGACTATCCTCACACTTAAGTCCTCCTTTCAGCCTCCTGAAGGCTGAGGTCCCAGAATTGATGCCCAGATTCCAAAATGCACTGAATGACAGTTTTCTTTCTTTAAAAAAAAAAAAATTATTCCATCTCTGTACCTTCAGCCCAGTGCTGCACCTGGGTCCACATCCCGCCTGTCTCTCGATTGTGCTCCTCTCTGAAGCTTTGCTTTTGACTTGGCAGGCTCCTTTCTCTTCACCTGCAAAGCCCTTCACTCACAGCTGCTGCAGCCACAGCTCAGGGCCGTTGTGGTATTGTTCCATGGTGTGTGTTCATCTTTTCCAAACCATCCTAACCCCTGTTTCCCGAGCTGCTCTGATGCTGTCAGGTTGCCTAGATGTTCAGTGCAATGAGAGGCCATTATTAGTTGGGATTCGGTGGAAAGCAGTGTGAGTGGTCCCCCAGATCACAAAGGGCTTCCCCTTGGGCCTCCCTGGGACTCTGCGGAAATCTAAAGTCACCTCCTCCGCAACAGACTCAAATGTCTGATGTGTGTCCCCGTGTGGGAACAGCATCCCTGCCATTTAGAGTAGGAGCTCACAGGCATCTTGGTAATCCACATGGCTGTCTTTTATACCAATGGTCTCAGAAGCAAGTTTGTTTCTTGGATTTGTGTGAGGCTTCTGAATTTTAATAAAATCTGGCAGATTCAATGTCATAAAACAGCAGCTGCCATGTGTCAGGGAAAGAGGTTAAAATAAAACTTTTAAATGCTGGGGTGGGATCCAGTGGTTGGTTGTTTGTTGTTTTTTAAACAAACACTTCAAATATCCATCCTATGAGGTTCGGTCTACACTTTTGATCAGAAACCAGTAAGAGAAACAGTCACCTTCAGGGCTTGGTTGGGGTCTGTTTGGTATAGATTAGGGTTAGTAAAATTCAGTTTCTATTTGATAGCAGCCACAGGTCTCTGCCATCACTTAAGAAAGTATTCTCTTTAGGAATTTCCCAGCTGTCTTCTATTGTTCTTGAATGCAATCTTGAGACTTTTCATTCAGACTTAAGTAAAATGCATGCTGGCTCCAATGTCTCCTGAAGGCCCTTTGCCTTGTTTTTGCTTACTTCTGAAGCTGGGCCTCTTATCTGGTGTTGAGATATTTTGGGTGTTCCCCTCCCCCAACAGAAGCAAGAGGCTCTTTCTGTGGGAATTCTTATCTTCAGTGACTCATCTGTTTTGGCAAAAAGGCATTCTGGCTCTTTATTTGAGCTTGGCCATCACTGCCTTACCATTTTCTGCCTCAGGAGCTGGAGAGTCAGCATGAGCTTGGGTTTTGACTCCTCTCTACCTGGGGAATTGAGACCATGGAGGCCCCAGGCTTCAGGATAGTTACCTTGTCTGGTTTGTCTCTCAGTTGCTACCAAGCTCAGAACCTTTGTTTAGCTCTCAACCCCTTAGCACCTGTCACTTTAGTTCCTGGTCAGTGTGTCTGTCCTATTCTAGGACAGAGGCTGTTGGGCTCTGAAGAGGCTGTGCTGTTCCTCTGAGAATCATGGTCTTGTCTAACACACGTTTTTGTTTGCCCTGAACTGATTAACTGTCTGTCTTTGTCGATGTTTTCGTAGTGGCACCTATCACTCTAGAGACGAGAGCACAGACAGTGGCCTCAGCATGAGCAGCTACAGTGTCCCTCGGACACCGGACGACTTCCTGAACAGTGTTGATGAGATGGATACAGGCGAGTATTTATTCATTTTCAGTTCATGAGGTTTTGTTTCTCCTTCCTTCTTAGACAGGGTCACACTGTGTAGCTATGCCAGGCTGGCCTTAGAGGCCCTTGAGTCCTGAGATTACGGCACGAGCTAACAACACTGGCTTTTCCTTTCTTGGTGAGATAAGGTTTTACTGTGGGTTTTTTTCTTTCTTTTTTTTTTTTTTTTTTATGTGAGCCACTGTCTATCTTTTCTCTGAATACTTTTGGTTCAGCTGAGGTGTTTAAGTGTTGCATACAGGGGCTAGGAGCCAGATTGTGGGGGTGACTAGGGTAAACCCTACTGACTTTATAGTTGAGAGACTTGCACAGGTACCGAGGAGCTAGATCTCCCTGTCGTGGAGGGCCAGGAGAGCGCAGGACCATGACATGGTCTCCCCAGAGTGTCAGGAGCCTTTCACGCCTGCCTTCAACTTCCTCTGGGTTCACCTAAATCATGAGTCCCTTTAGGGGAGCCCTTGGGCCCACCTCTCTGCACACATAGTGCAGCTCTAATGCTTTTCACAAAATGCTTTGTTCTTCCCTCCCTAAAACTAGGTGACACTATCAACCAGAGCACCCTGCCTTCGCAGCAGAGCCGCTTCCCAGACTACCTGGAAGCCATCCCTGGGACAAATGTGGACCTTGGAACACTGGAAGGAGATGCCATGAACATAGAAGGGGAGGAGCTGATGCCCAGCCTACAGGAAGCACTGAGTTCCGACATCCTCAATGACATGGAATCTGTGTTGGCGGCCACCAAGCTAGATAAGGAAAGCTTTCTCACATGGTTATAGAGCTGCCGGGTAGCCACTCTCTGCATCTGTGAAGGATCCACAGAGCCTAAGGCATGCATCCCTGAAATGCAATAAGCCAGCCACTGATTCTCTGGCTGATACAGAAAAGGTGAACACATGTCCAGCAGGGATCTTCCATCCACTGCTCTGTTCTTCTCTGCCCATCGCTGCTCTTAATGTTGCTGACCTCTTCACAGCCGGCTCTGAGGAATCAGAACCACAAAACAACAAAACCCCTTTGGTTTCCTTTGCTATGATAACTACTGCTCTTTGGGGTTGCTGAGGAATAGCCTGTTTGGATAATGGATACTCTTCATTCATTTTGTCCGCTGGTGTCTTCACCCATCATTTAAACTGAACACACAGACTGGGAACTGAAAAGCTTCATGTCAGCATTTGTTCAGAGGTGTTTTCTTCAGCTGCCTTTGGCCCTCTGGTCCAACAAGACAAAAGCATCTGATCTAGTACTCAGTGCTGATTGGGAGATGCTAAAGACTGGGCTGAAGACTGATGGACTTTCTATTTCTTCTCTTAGTGATCCCTTTAGGCACATAGTGACCTGGATTTTATCATAGAAGCTTATGAGGCATGAGACAGTTTCCATAGAAATATATTAATTATTGCCACGTACGCTAGGCTAGGTTTGAATGGATATTTTTGTGGGTGTTTTGGTTGTTTTTGTTGTTGTTTTTCCTTTTTTTTTTTTGGTGGTTGGTTTTGTTGGAACATAGACATAGTGAAGTCATTTATAGCTGTAGCTTGGGGTAGGCAATACTGTTCTTTTGGGGGGAAATCTGTATTTCCTTGCTTTTTACCATGGTATTTAAATCTTGGTTATCTCGTCTACATATGTACACACACTTAAAATGTCTATGGTAGTGTGGTAGCAGAATGTATCTTTTTAATGGTTTCCCTTTTTTTTTTTTTTTTTTTTAATGGTAGCCTTGAACATATCCATTTAGAATGCGTGACTGGCAGTTTATGTTTCACAAGCAGTGTGAGTTCTATTTGGGGCAGTCTGCAGGTGTTCGGGGTAGGGCAGTGTTCTAGAGGGGCTCTTGCCCTCTGTACGCTTGGACTTGGACAGAAGCGAACAGGTAGCCTCCCTCCCCTTGGACCGGTTCATGTTGCAGTCACTGAGCAGGCAGCAGCCTGAGAGGGGCGGGCCTCCATTTTCCTCCCCCTCTGTTTGGGACGCACATTCAGATCCTTCAGTTCACGTTTGTAGTGAACACAGTGAAGACCAGATTAAGTGTTACCTGTGAGATTGTCTCCAGGAAACCTGCTCACACGTCTCTGCTGAATCAGCCCTGGGGTAGGTAGTGTGTAGAATGCTGTGAGGCCATGCTTGGCTGGTAAAGTAATCAGACTAGTAAATGTGTGGGGGTAGTCGAACTTAGCAAGGAACTATAGAGAAGCATGATTATGCCTTTATTTTTGCGAGAAGAGAGATTCTTAGAGTGTGTCTCCAGGAGTAATAAAGGTTTCCAAAGAGTATTTTTAAAGGAACAAAATAAGCATGAATTAACTCTTCACTATAAGCTGTGAGTACTAGTTGGTTATGAGTTATAGTGGCACCAGTTGGCACCTCTGTCATTTAAGGGCCTTCGAATGCTTCTAGAAGAATCCCTTATTTTCAAGGGTTTATAATGAACAACAACAAAAAAAATTTTTCCTGGCTAAAGCTGCTACTATGAAAAGCCTCAGCTTAGGAAGATAGAAATCTAAGTGTTTTGGCCCTTTAATTTAGTGTAGCTCGAGAATGGAAGTAGAAATGTTTTATTCAGTACTTTGAGTGCTCAAGAAATGCAATCAGTGTATTATATATGATTCATAGGTCAGTCATTCGTAGCCATCGACTCTAAGGCTTTTTTATTAAGAAACTAGCCATCGACTCTAAGGCTTTATTAAGAAACTAGCTGATTCGCCCTTGAATTACGTCTGGGGAAATGGCCACCAGGAGGATGCGTTGACTTTAGAACAGAAATGAAATTCTACTCTGATTGAATTGAGCAGATGCATGCTACACAGCAGTGTGTGGTGGGCGCAGATGGTAGGGCATCGACGAGTGCCTGTGGTTTACCAGAAAGCTGCAGAATAAAAGTGCATCCTCTGTGTGGGCAGACTAGCTTTGGGGGGGGAGGGAAGGTGGGCGTGGGCTGGTGAGAGTTAGTGGGGCCGTGATAGGAAAGCTTTGATGAACTTACTTCCCTTCAATAAAGACTTCTCTCGCATCTTGTTCCTAAACTCCCAGCCGCTTAAGCCTCCCCTCCTCCAAGTGAGTTGTGCCACCTTCCTTCTCCCTCAGGACCGTTTGCCTGGTTATACCTCAGTGTCCATCAGCCCCTGGTGCCTGTCAGTGCTCCCTGACTGTGGGAAACCTGAGCACCCTTTCTCTCACTGAATTTGAATCACGGCCTCAATGTAGTCTCTATTGTTCTGTCCAAAGTGTTTAATGCTTCCTGGCTGTAGTGGGTAGCATGCAGATAAGAATTTAACTGGTTATTCTTGAATATCTTTTACAATAAACCAATTTTTATAATCTTAAAATTGTCAGCTCTTTTTCATTTGTGTTCTTTTCAATTAGAACTTCTTTTGAGTTCCTGGGAATCAAGGGAGGAGGGTGCTGTTTGGGGGTTCAGTGTAACCAGTGCTCTATATTAACTGTTTCCTAAATACAGAGACTTAACTTTTAAAAAGAAGAAAAGAAAAGGCCCTGAGGAAGCAGCTGTGGACTGTGTGCTGGTGCTGTTTTACGTACTCATATTAAATGAAAGTGTGCCCTAAAGACGGAGCAAGAACATCAACAACGAAGTAAATAATTTTATCGTGGCCAGCATGTTTTTATAAGGATTGTGGGTGTTCTCTCTTGATGTCTGTACTTTAAAAAGTATTCTCCATGTTTATTTGTTTCATTTGGTTTTGGTTTTTCGAGACGGGGTTTCTATGTGTAGCCCTATCTGCCCTGGAACTCACTGTGTAGCCTGTCGACTTTAGCTGTCCTGTGCAGATCTGTGTCTGAGACCTGGGATTTGTGGGCCTTAAAGAACGGGCAAACTACAGTCTGCTGTCACAGACAGCTTTACTTCGGTTTCAGTGTACTTTTATATGCAAATGTAACAAAGCAATGGTCAGAGGACAGTGGTTTGCATTCATTAAAACATCAGAAAAACAGGTAAAACAAAGCAGCCCTTTTCTCGGGACGGACTAATTTCAACACAGTGCCTGGCACACACTATAGATTTTATCTGGGAAAGCAAGGCAGAAGGCCATATCCAGATTCAGGATACACTGACCAGATTGGGTTCTACAGCTGTGTTCTGACACCAGCAGGAATAAACATCTTATAAATTGAATGTAATTGTTTGCATGAAATCACATCCAAGACCACTGGGGGAGGGGATAGACCAGAGGTAAAGGCCTGCCTTCTGCTTTTTTCCTCGGCGCCTCTCACAGTTCCCCAGGGGGCTGTTTACCAGGCACTATTCCCCTGGCAGTTCCAGGAGTAGAACAGGTGGTCTTCCAGCTCACAGAGATCTGCCTGCCTCTGCCTCATGGGTGCTACAGTTAAAACCTGCCGCCACCCAGCTCCTCCGTGTTTTTAATGCTTTCTTTTTGAAAGGTTTCTGATAATACACACTTGTCATACATGTGTATATATATGTATATGTCTATAATCTACATATTTTTATCTTAGATACAACTGCAAGCTCATATTAGATACTAACAGTTTAAAAATTATGTACTGCCTTGTTTGTTCATGTGGTTCAAATATATACCTGAACTACTTCTTAAACTTTAAAACTTTTTTGGCTTAATGCTTTTCTAGTAAAATAAATACTAAAAGTTTTTCAGTAGTTGCTGGCAGACAGGTACCAGGGTCAGGTTACCTCTCAGAAGCTTTTCGGAGCTGTCTCACCACAGAGGCTGTTCTTGACCGCCGTGGCCTGTGCGCTCCACATCAGAGCGCCAGGGTGCCATCTTCTCTAGAGTCCGCTTTGTTCTCATCCGTAAAGCGTTCATGTAGCATCACAGGAGACAAAGGTGATGATGGCACGGTCTCTACGATGGCCTTGAACTCCTGGTCCTTCACCTGAGTTCTGGAGGTGTGCCACCACACACCCACTTTCTGTGGAGCTGCAGAGGGAGCTGGGGCTTCTGCATGCTAGGCCAGCACTCCACCACCCAAACTTCTGCCCCACCCCCGGCCTTTGTTTTTCTAAAGCAGTCTTACATGGTCTCCAAAACAAACTATATTTGTGAAAGAATTGTCGTATAAATACACACACACACACACACACACAAAAAAAAGTATGACCTGGATTTTGAATAAGAAGTAAATCGGATTTATTTTTGTATACAATCGCAATGTCTAGAAAGCTTTCAGGTCTACCTGACCAAAGCATTGTTTTCTCCCTTTAGCAGAACAAACTACCTTGGAGCTAGAGGTGGAGCCCACACTTAGCCTGTGTGAAGTCACGTGTTCAGTGTGTTCGCACCAAAAGAAAAGGGGGGGGGGGCTTGCCTTGTGCTCACAGCTCAGGAGCTGCCTGGGGGCGTTTGTACACTGCCTGTGGGGCTCCTAGTAGAAAGCAGCCTAGGCGGTTGCGGGGAAAGGGCTCTGCCAACCTGTCTGAGGGCACCCAACCTCTCTCCCTGACCCGTCACTTGCCCTAAACTGGGCTCTGTGAGAGTAATATGAAAGTTCTCTCTCATGCTGGTTAGAGTCACATGGCTCTGGCAGTGTCCTCCATGTCCTCCTGCCCCCACTTGATGACTTTTATGTATCTGTTGTGTGAGAATGTGCAATTGCTCACAAAGGCCAGAAGAGGGGTCATTCCCTGCAGCTATAATCAGGCACTTTAAATGTGTGTTAGTGTTTGTTTTGCAGTCACGAGAAACCTGTGTTAAACACCCTTCCATTTGGGGAGCTTAACTGCTTCAGGAGGTGACCCAGCTGCTCGGGAGGCAGAGGCAGGGTCGCTGTCAGAGCTCAGGACTCGGATGATTCTCTGGGCAACACTCAGGCTCTGTCTCTAAAACACAGGTCATACATCAGCAACTTTGTCCCTTCCTTCTTTGGAGACAGAGCCAGGGGCCATGCAGGCTTTAGGTGAGCTAAGCCCTCAGCCTCCTTCCTCCCCTAGAGACATTAGCTTCAAGTCTTACGTTAGTGCTAAGGACCTGGACTTGTGCAAACAGTTGTCTCCCCTACAGAGAACTACAGTGACAGCCTGCCTACCTGACCAACTTAAAAAGAAATTCTTTCTGAAGCATGTAGATCAAGTGACCCCTTAGGAAGAGCACCGTGACATTTCACTCCCACCCGCCTGAGCTACTGGAGGCTCAAGGCCAGAGAGTCAAACCCTAGGAATCCTGCCTGAAATCATTTCTCCTTCAGCAAGTTGCGTTTAAGTATCCCTACTGCGGACGGGCATGGAAGCTTGGGGCTGGGAAAATGGCTCATCAGTTAGTAGCACCTACTGCCAACCTCACAAGTCAAATCCGAAGCAGCAGCAGCAGCCACACAACTCCAGTGCCTTTGGGGGCAAAGACAAAAGGATTATCGGGGCTTCCTGGGTACCAGCTCAGCTCCAAGTTCAGTAAGAGACTCTATCTCAGGAGAAAAAGGAGGAAATGACATCTTCTCTGGCCTACACATGTGTACACGTAAGAAGATGGGCTCCTGGGACAGAGTTTCAACAGATATCCAAAGTGGGCTACTTCTCCAGAAGGCCTAAGTGTTGTGTGGATGACCCCCAACCTCTTTTTATATGTATGTTGGGGGTTGGCCTGGGGCTGTCTATTCTGATGTTAATTACTGGCCCCCAAGATCTTGTCTCTGCTCAGAAGAGCACATTCTTACCCAAACTATCCTTGTTGTGTAAACCTGACTAAGTCTTTATATCTGATTGGTTGATTAAACAGCCTATACCTGGGCAGGGCAGAATGGGGTAGTCCTGGGTAAGGTTTCCTGGCTTTTGGGTTCAAGAAAGAATCGTGGGAAATGGATGGGAAGAGGAGGACGATTGGTTAGTGTGGAGGGGAAAAAAAATGATCTCAGAAGGAAGGATTCCAATAATGGCATGAAAGGGCCCAGATGAAGAATACAAGCAAGTACCATGGGATTATGGATGGAAGGTAGACCAGATGAGGATGATTAAGGTAGATGGCATTGGATGGGGGCTGGGAGATGGATGGTGAGGGTACATATAGCCCAACAGCTAATTTTTTTTCTTTACAACAACACCTGTACATTCTTTGTGTATGCATGTGGCCATTGAAGGGCAACTCGTGAGGAATCCTGGATCCTGGGGCTTAATTCAGGTCCTCAGCCTTGGCAACAAGCACCTTTACTCAAGAGCCATTGCACTGGCCCTGTGTGATCATAACTGGACACTGAGTCAAGATCTTCAGATTTGGAGGGCTTGTTGTTTATGTGTTGAAATGGTTTCTCTGTGTATAGGCCAGGCTGCCCTGGAACTCAGAGATCCGCCTGCCTGTCTCCCGAGTGCTAGGATTAAAGGCATGCACCACCGCACCCCAGCTGTCTTATGAATTCTTACTTTTAATTGTTTATGTGTATGTGTTCGTGAGTGCAGGTGCCTGTGGAAGCCAGAAAAAGGCATGGTATTCCCCAACGCTGGAGTTGCTGGGATTGTGGACTGCCTGCTGTCGATGGTGGGTAGCAATTCCAGGTCCTCTGCAAGAGCAGTGTGGGCCCTCAAACACTCACTGGGCCTTGTCTCTGGCCAACCTTGGATTTTATGAGATGTAAAGATGTGATCATGAGCAGACAGAAGACTAGCCTGAAGTCGCTCCCCACGTCACGTGTTCCTCATCTTCTCCAGCCCTAATAGGTTGCTCACAGCCTACAGAAGTCTGGTGATGTGTACAGAGGATGAAAACTCAGGCTTCAGTCTTTGGTGATCAAAACCATTGAATAATACAGTTCTATATTCCAGCTTCATCGGGCCGTATGAGGGTTATCAACCAGCTCCTGGGGGAGGCCACGTCTTGGCCTGGAGTGGAGAGGCCAGTATTGGCCAAATCTGGGGTGGTATTTTGGGAATTAAACACTGATTTGAACTAAAAATTATTGGCCAAAGTTGTATCAGTTTTCCAAAACCAATGAAGCAGAATCCCCAAGGCCTGAACATTTCCAGTTCTCTCATTGCTAAGAACCTTGTGCTACTGAAAAGGAGGAATTAGTCCAGTCAGGTTGGTGCCCCACTACACCGTCCACTCTGGAAGCTGAAGTCTCAGTTTCCTGCTCCGGTAAAGGGAAACTTCGGAGTGAGCCCCGCACACGCTGACTGTGACCAAAGCAGAGGCTTCGAGAGGAGGCCAGACACGTGGCTCAGTTAACAGTGCTTGCTGTTCTTCCAGAAGACCCGAGCTCAGTTTCCAGCACCCACATCAGGTGGCTCCAAGGGGCCAAAACCCTCTTCTAGACCTCAAGGGCACCAGCACACACACCCTCATATAGACGCATACACGTAATTTCAAGAAGAGGTGAGGAATAGTGGGTTTAAGGTTAGGGGTGATAATGGAGAGAGATGGGAGAAAGGGTAAGCTAACCAAAACATAAGGATATATTTAAAAAAAAAAAAAAAAAAAAAGACTTACGGAGACTCACTAATTTTTAAGCTAACTACAATATATAATTTTTAAAGAGTTTACGTGGAGGTTACCCTGCATCGAGGGGTGATGACAATGCTGTTCCCGGAAGACATGGACTGTTAAATTAAAAGCTCAGTGCCACCTGGGACGCTGCCTATGAGTTTTGGGTCAGGGAGCTGCAGGGATCCCTAGAACAACACAGGTCATTCCCATTGCTCTTAGTTTCCCGCTGAAGACACCACAGATTTCGTTGCGGGTGTAAGAGAACTCAACCTCAAGATGACCAGGAAACTTGCTATGGGCTAGTTTTTGTGGAGCTAGAAGGTACTGTGCAGGCCAGCGGAGGAGAAGAGATATCAGTGGTTTTACTCAGTCTTGGACCATTCTTGCTATAACAATCTGCAGGGTAATATGTGCCCGCTGGTACAATAATGACGTGATTGTGGTGGAGGTAAGTTACTGCTTTCTGATAGGATTTGGGGTGAGGCTAGTTTCACAGAAGAAAAAACTCATTCCTGATACTGTAAACCTGGTCAAAGTGTGGGCAGAGCTATAAGCCCCAAGGGCAGGAGAGCCTATGGTTAGTATTTTCCTAAATGGTCTTGCCCAGTGGCCCTCTAAATGTTCATGTTTATGCTCATAAATCTTTGCTGTGCTCAGCCATGATCAGGGGCTTCTGGTTTACAATTGGCAATGGCCAGGTGTGGTGGCATGTGCCTTTAATTCCAGCACTCAGGAGGCAGAAGCAGGTGGATTTCTGTGAGTTCCAGGCCAGCCTAGTCTACAAAGACAGTCAAGGCTACACAGAGAAACCCTGTCTCACAAAGCAAAACAATAATAGTAATAATAATACAGTTGACAAAATGTTAACGTAGAGAGTCACACTGGCCAACGGGCTGTGGATAAGTGACTGTGAAATGCTGAGACATGGAGCATCTACACAGTCTCATGAAGCAGAGGGGGCAGAAGGAAGGTAAGTGTAGCAGATGGCAAGGGATGATGTGAAATGCTGTTCGGGACACGGCTGCTGCACTCGTGAACTCACAGCAGCTGGAGTTACCTGCACAAGGTCAAGCCGGTTGAAGTGTGGATGGAGTGTGGAAGTAGCCACCAGGCCTTACGCCTGGCTGAGGCGCTATTGGCCACTAGTGTCTGCGGGGGAGGGGAGAGCCACTTTTCCCTAAGGGTGTGGCCACTGGTAGCCTGACTATGCTCCGATGGATGGCTCCGTACCGCTTCATCGTGTGCAAGGAAAGGACATAAAAGTTGGGAGGGAAACGTGTTGGGTAGGGTCTGTGGGAAGCCTTGGGGGAGGGGATAGGTGGTATGATCAAAATACATTGTATACCTGTATGAAAGAATACATTTTAAATATTATTCGATAAGGAAAGCGTGCACTCACGGATAGAGCTTTGGGAGAGGGGTGCTGAGTGCTGCTGAAGATCAGTGGAACAGGAAGTCGCGGTGCTGGTGGCTTCTGGAAGGAACTGAGGCAGGCCTGTCAATCAGCGGGGAGTCAGTAACCCCAGAGAGCAATGACTCTCAGAAGACAGATCCCCATGGGAGAAGCAACCGGTGTACAGTGAATACCCACAATGTAGTTTTGTTTTGTTTTTTAAATATCTTTTGGGAGATGTAGGATGTGGGGGAGCACTGGTTTGCATTTTTGGGAGGCTGGGAAGAAGCTGGTCTACATGAGTTACAGGCTGGCGAGCGCTGCATAGTGAGACCCTGTCTCAAATCCAACAAAAACATTGCTTTGGCTGCCAAAGGACAATTAGTCAGGCCAGAAAATGGGACAGAGAGGCACGGAGGCCAGTACCATCCCTGTGGTTCAGAGGCTGAAGACAGACTAGGTGTAGGAAAAGAGAGACATATTAACAAAAAGGACAACCAGTTCGGACAGCAAACATCATAAGCAAATCCAGAGCAATATATCTAATTTCTTTTCATCCTCCCAGATAATTGCAGAAATAGCATCGGAAGACACCAGCACCTGAGGAGTTACAGCCTCTGGTCTTCACCTTGGCAGGCAGAGTCCTTGAGGTGCTGAGTCTTCAATATCAGCTTAATAAGATTTAGCATCTCCATGGAAATACATCTTAGGTGTGCCTACTAGCACATTTCCAGAAATAGTCACCGGATTGGAGAAGAGCTGCCTTGCATGTGGGCATATGGGCCATCCTATGGGGCTAGGGACCTGGACTGCAGAAAAAGGAAGAGGGCAGAGAGCAAGCTCAACAGCGTGATCTCTCTGCTTGCTGACTGCTGACGTTATGTGACCTAACGTTCCTGCCACCATGGCTAACCAGTCCAGATACACTGTCTCGACAAACTTAGAGTCCGATTAAGCCCTTCCTCCCTTAAACTAACTTTGTTGGGTATTTTTGTCACAGCAAGGAGAAAATTAACTGTAATCCTTTACTATAAGAACTCCATGGGGCCTGGGCACATGGCAGGAGTCTGAGCTACAGCTGAACCTGCTCCTGGCCTTGATTTAAAACTACGTTGCTTTCGTTGGTGGTGATAGTGGGTTAGAAGCTGAGTTTGAAAGGCAGTTTTATGTATCTCTGTGTACCCTAGGCTGGCTTTGCATTCCCAGTCCTCCCGTCTTGACCTTTGAGTGCTGGGACTGTTGGTGTGTGCCTTTACAGCGAGCTGCCTGTTTCCCAGGGCAGATAGTCGGCGCATTGTTATAGGGAACCCACAGAAAACAGTAAACCACTGGCAGGTCCTGGGTTAGAAAATCACATCTGCCTTGCCCACCATGCCTCTAGGCTGACCTCTGCCACCCCACATCAGTGGTTTTGTCCCTTTGGAAATTAGCTGGGGTTGTTCTTCCTAGTGTCTTTCAAGACCTTGGTGTTAGTTCATCTAGTCAAAGTCCACTCCAACTTCCCTTCACTCATGACACAGCTTCAGTCTGTGATGGGTTGGGGAAGCAGTCGGATAACCCTGAGTCTTTCCAGATCCAGGGACAGAGGGGTGGCAGGGCACCCTAGCCCCATCCCTGCAGGGCCAATACTGAAGTCCAAGGACCAGCCCACCAACATTCTCACCCCCCCACCCCAAGCTTTGAGTTATTTCTTTTACATTACACCAAGGAATTTCTGGCATCTCAGCTTCAATTAGCAAGGGTGACAGAGGGCAGAGCAGGGAGGCCGCCCCACCTTGCACTTTGGTGAGAAACAACAAACTCTAGCCTGGAAAGACTTTTCCCACTTATTTTTACAGTTGCTTCAAAATATTCACAGGTGATTAAGGACACAGGTGGGCATGAGTCACTCACCCCCTGGACTCCTACTGTGGCTTCTAAGTCTCTGCTAAGCTGGTGGTCTGTGGGGTTTGGAAACTGGCCAGCTCATCCCTGGCATCAGCTCAGGCCAAGAGGAAAGTCACTCAGGGCAGTGTCGCTGGGGCATGCATCTGCTTTCCAAAAATAGACACCTTCTCCCCCTCCTCTGTCCTTTTCCCCTCATTCTCTTCATCTTATGCCTTCTATTTTTATTTGCTTAAGATTTTTAATTATGTGTGGATGTGTGTCTGTATGACGTGTTCATACTTGGCTGCTGGTGACCTCCTAAGCCAGAGCTGTCCCCTGGACCTGAAGTTACAGATGTGAGCCAGGATGTAGGTGCTGAGAACTGAACTCAGGAGAAAACCACTGTGACCTAAAACTAAGGGTCTCAGAGCCAACACTTGCGTACTGTAGACAAATTATGGAGAAAGAAAAGAGCTCAGGAGGCAGTTCTCAAACGCAGGCTACACTAGGAGACATACACACATTTGTGCGTTTGCATGTAAAAATATGTATATATGAACACACACCACTCTCCCCCCAACGCACATTTGTGTGTATCACACATACATAAACACTTTGATTGTATACTTATTTCATTTTTATGTGTATGAGTGTTTTGCCTTCATGTATGTCTCTACAACGTGTGTGTGCAGTGCACACAGGGGCCAAAAGAGGGTGTTGAACCCCCTGAACTAGGGGTTGTGAAGTGCCAGGTGGGTAACAGCTGAGCCACCTCTTCATCCCTGAAGGTAAGCTATAAAAGGTGATACAAGCATGCTTCACTCTGTCTGGAGTTAGTAGGTTTAAGAGATGTTGGCTATCTGTCTTCAAGGTTATTTAGCCAGCTGTTGACTAATTTTAATACATTACGGTGCAGTATCTTAAATAATATTTAAGGAAAGGAAAGCGTGGGGCTAGAGAAGTGGCTCGGTGTTTATGGACACGGCTGTTCTCAAATAAAACGCAGGCTCCCGGCACCTACGTGGTGGTTCGAAACCATTTGTATCTCCAATTGCCAGGCATCTATCTGGCTTTGTCTTCTGGCCTCTGCAGGCACACGCTGTACTTACAAACACGTAGGTAAAACACTCATACACGTAAAATAATGAATCTTTCAAAACA
The DNA here is from genome assembly GCF_030254825.1 of Meriones unguiculatus. Taxonomy (NCBI): domain Eukaryota; kingdom Metazoa; phylum Chordata; class Mammalia; order Rodentia; family Muridae; genus Meriones; species Meriones unguiculatus. The sequence goes on along the minus strand of NC_083349.1, from coordinate 148,932,940 downwards.
TTTTTGTTTTGTTTAAAGAAGTGAAGTCAGTTTTGGTGGCCACACTTTAATCCCAGAATTCAGAAGGCAGAGGCATGTGGAGCTCTGTGAGTTCAAGGCCAGCCTGCTCTACTTAGTAAGTTCTCAGCTAGGAGTACACGCTGAGACACTGTCTCAAAAAAAAAAAAAAAGGTAAAGAGAAGGTGAATAGAAAGTTGGGAAATGATACTGGTATTGAAAAAAATATATTTTTTGAAACTTTCTTGATTTATCATTAAAAACTTACATTTTGGCCACTGTGTCCTTTAGCTGCTATATAGCAGCAAAGATGAACCTCCAAGAAATTGTATCTTCTCCAGGGATCCCCGCTTTTGCAGCCTTTGTCTGCAGGAATCTGTGAAGTGTATGCAGTGGCCATTTGAGCAGATGAAGGGGCCTAGCTCATTCCAAACGCTGAGTCTGAGAACACCAACTTTCAGGTCAATCATTTAGCCAAATATTTCAGTGAGCTGATAAAGCCCTGGGGTTATAATGTGAACCTTTAAGTGAAGCTTAAGCTGAGAGCCTGCCTGGACTCCTGGCTGTGGGAGATGCTCAGCTCCACCAGAGGCACTGCCTTTTCTAAAAGCCTGGCCCACCCTGGGCTCACTGCTAACAGACACAGCGTGTCTCCTTGAGCCAAGTGAGGCCAACAAATCAAGATCATATTTGTTTCAAATATTTTGTTTCAATCATGCTCAAGGAACATTAATTGTCAACTTGGAAACCCTAGAAGGACCGCACGGAACGTTGGCAACAGCCGACTTGGCTATTTGGCTACTCACCTCACCTTATGAATTCAAGAGATTTCAGAAGTGGCATAAGAATTGGCTTTACTAACAAGGGGTGCAGTAAAGAAACTGCCAAGATGACTGTTCCATACCATAGGATGGTTAAGGGAAGGGTTTTATTGTAGGTAAAAAAGAAAATATCCAGAGGCACCTGGAAGAGTCCAGAGCAGAGAGAAGAAGAAACAGACTAGACATGAAAAGAAAAAAACAGCTGGAGGGGGAAGAGTGAGGGAGAAGTGAGCGTGGGCACAGCTTGTGTGCTGGGCTGGGCAAAAGGGGTGTAATGAAGGGAGCAGGGATCTGAGGTGAGAAGGGCTGGATGGCAAGGGTTGTGAAGTGTGTAACAAGTACTTGTGAGGGAGCCTGGAAGCCAGCCTGGGCTTTGGTGGGCAGCGACGGGTAGCCATATCTCCCTGCTGCAAGTGTAAGGGGAGCCACTCCTTTGGACTGCTGAGAACCAGTTTCACAGATCCCTGAGAAACCCTGCTGTAGCCAGCCTGAGCTCACTTCCGGATATATGGACTGCCCGACACCTAACAGATACGTCGTCACAAACTATTTAGAGACGTGAGACAGCCTTCGCTTGAGGTTTTTCTTTTCTCTCCCCCCCCCCAGGCATTTGAGTTTCTATATCTACCTACCTACTCCACCACAATCCCTTTCAACCCCCAACACTAGGTAGGCAAGAAAGAAGTTTAGAGGCAAAAGGGGCATAGACTTCTTTAGACTACTCATTGCTAGTTAGAGATAGCGAGTTCCTTGGGGTCAGTGTGGTCTTCATCATCAGAATACCAGAAAACAGAAACCCGGCAACAGCTAAAGCAGCAGTAGGAGCTGGCAGCGGCAGGGGATCAGCTGCTGCCTCGGATTCTCTCGGGGCTCTCGTAAGCCTTCCCTCTCAAAAGGCCCCAGAATTCCCAATGTAAACTATCTTCGGCTGGCAAAAATCATGCCTGTCCTAGAGCATGAGACGCATCATGGTGTTTGTGGACAATCTAAAGCACTGCCAAAGCCCACACCTGAGAGTAAAACAAAAACCTTCTCATAGGATATAACCAGGTTTTAAAGGAAACCAAAATTCTCATACATTTCTCCTTTTAGTCCCGTTAAAGGCCTTCTCTCTAATGTCAATAAACCATAATAAGAGCAATCATGAGGACTACCATGTAAGAATTCTATTCATGATGTCCAGGCAACCTTGGAGAAAGAACTCCACTATCTATCCTATTTTGGTGAGTACAAAGTTTGTTACCTAAATTACTTTTTTGTTTCGAGACAGTGTTTCTTTGTGTAATAGCCATGGCTCTTCTGGACTTGCTTTATAGACAAGGCTGGCCTCAAACTCAGAGATCTGCCTGCCTCTGCCCTCTTCTGCTGGGATTAAAGGCATGTGCCACCTCACCTGGCCTAAATCACTTTGTCATAACTTGCATTTACCACTTTTAAAACACCTTTTTAGACCTTCCATTCTTCACAGCTTAAGGTTTTATGTATTTATAAACTTACACCTCTTTTATGGGTTTACTTCCCAGTGCCCCGCTTGTCCACAGTTTGGGCAGCATGTTGTCAGCAATCGAGACAAGGGCAGTTTTTGCCCAGCAGCCAGCTTTGCTATGCTTGCAGCAAACTCCATGTGGAGGATCTTCAGTGCCCACAGTCTTCTTTGGGGTGCTGCCAGGAGCTGAAGTATCTCTTTGTCAGAAAAGCCTATTATTATTGAAACATCTTAAATGCCATATTCTGTAGATCTCTGAAGTGTTTGAGGACTACCTATGTATCTCATTATATCTAAATGGGCAAATGTTGCTTGTTTCTAGCTATTTACTTTCTGCTTAACTTTGAAAACATACAAAGAGCTAAATATAGCTTATTTCTGTAATGAACTAAAACAGTACCTAACAAGACTGTATATGTTTGGTTATTTATAGGTGATTACTTCTTAATTATCCTAAACATTTTGCAATAGCAGCTTTCGAGGAATAGAACTATATGTTACATTTAAATGAGTTGCATATGGACAATACCTTAAAAACTGAAACATATATACAGTATATTGTAGTAAAACATAACTTTAAATTTCTAACATTACACAATAATCCATACCAATGTAAAATATTTGAGGCTTGTTGCTTTCTTCATCTAAAAGGAGATACAATAATATACCTTTCTTTTTTCTTTTTCAAAGAGATACAATGATTTTTTTTTGTCCTTATAGCCCCTCTATAAAGGAATTTTAATTAAGAACATAGCTTCTCTGGAAATAGATCACATCCAGACCTTCTAGGTTTGTGTGATCCTGCTGGAATACAGATATGCTTTTAATCCTAGAAGACAGAGGCAAGCAGGTCTCTGAGTTCAAGGCCAACCTGGTATAGAGCAAATTTCAGGTAAAGAAAAGCTTATAGGCAGATGTGGTACATGTAATCCCAGCACTTGGGGAGGCAGAGGCAGACAGATCTCTGAGTTTGGGGCTGGTCTGGTCTACAAAGTGAGTACAGGACAGAAAAAAAAACCTGTCTAGAAAAACGAAAAAAGAAAAGCTTAGGTCCAGGAGTGCTGGTACACACCTTTAATCGCAAACAACAAAGGTAAAGTTAGTTTGTAGAGGGAAATAGACATGTTTGAAAGTGATGTCTAATTAAGTGGCAGGAAAAGTGACAAATCAGAAAGATTGACAGAACTGGATATCCAGCTACCATGAGAACAGCACAGGAAAGGGAGGCTATTTAAGAGCCATGTAGTGGGGGCTAGAGAGACGGCTCTGTTGGTGCACTTTTTAAAAAACTCTTTTATTTACATTTCTTTTATCTGTTTCCCTCCCCACCACCCCAATTCCTTCCAACACCCCAATACCAGGTAGGAGAAAGAAAGGTTTAGTGGGAGAGGAGGCACCACTTAGCTGCTTCCTGCTGGTTAGGGTTGTTGGGTTCCTTGGAGCCAGTGGGTTGTTGGGTTCCTTGGAGCCAGTCCAGTCCTCATTTCAGTAGATTTCCAACTTCTTGCTTCACAACAGCAACCAGGAGCAGCAAGAGGGAAGCAGGAGCAGCCTTGTTCCTTCTTGGACTCCTCTGTGGAATTTATTCTCTCTCCAAAGTACTCAGATTTAAACTATCTGCAGCTGACAAAGAGGTCCTTTCAGAGCCTGCATCAGGCAGATAGTCTGCTGCTGTGAACCATCCGAATCAGTCCCTCATCCCACACTTGGGACCAAAACAAAAATCATGTGTGTATCCACAACATGACTCAGTGATTAAGAGCACTGGCTGCTCTGCCAGAGGCGCTAAGTTCAATTCCCTGCAACCACATGGGCACACAACCATGGATAAAATGTGATCTGATGTCCTCTTCTGGCATTCAGGTATACACGCAGACAGAGCACTCATCAACATAAATATTTTTTTAAAAAGAGCAGTGTAGGAAGGGAGAGGAGGCAGTTTTACAGAGACAGGTTAAAGAGAAAATAAGCGAGACCCAGGGAAATATAGAATGAGCCAGAGAAGGAGAAGGAGCTAGAAGATTAGAGCAGATTGCTAGTTAGTTTGAGACCAATTAGAGCAATTCCGGGTGGAAAGAAAAGTCAGATTAAGTTGGCCTGAAGAGGAGTTTGAGCCAGAACAGCTGAGTTGAACTAGCCAGCCAGAGTTCAGAAAGAACTAGAAAGGGTGAGCTTATTCAGAAGAAAGTCTCAAAGGCTGAAAACTTTCTAGGCCTAGATTGAATCTAGAAGCTTCTAGGACTAGGCATAGATACCAGACAGAGGACCATTAAATCGTGTGAATAAAAGTTACTTTTTTACATCCCCCCTCTTATTCTTTTCATCCCCTTTCACCCACTGACACTAGATGGAAGAGAAAGAAGGATAGAGGGGAGAAAGAAAGAGATCCCTGAATCTACCCTCCTTTACCTTGTTGCCTTCCTGACCAAAACCATCAACAATTTGCAACCAACCCCTTAAACAACAACAAACATAACCCACCAATGACCAAAAACATCCACTCCACCTCTTGGGCATGAGGGCATCTTGTTTTTAAAATTGCCTCATGCTGTCTGGGGGCAAAGGCATCTTTTGGAGACCCTAAGAAAATTGGAATATTGGCCAACTCCTGGCAGGGCTAGCTGTTTCCCTTGCTGTCCAGTCTCTGTGTGATAGGAAAGTTCAGGACTTAACTGAAGTCCTGGCTGAAGCAGTCTGTGAAGCTGGACCATTTGGGTTAGCTGCTTTATAGTTGTCCTGGATGCCATTTCTGAGGAAACAGCAGCTGAGCAAGTCTACCTCCTGCGTTAATTTGCATTGTTTTACATATGCCATAATTTTAATTTCTTCTTTAAAAGCCCCGTCTATTATGCCTGGGTGCACAATGATTTGTATGATGACACCCTTTGCCACAAGGTTGGCAAACCCAAGGAAGCCTAGGGCTTCGAAGCTGTGGTGAAAAGTACCGTATTTCTCACAGTTACGGTACCAGATATTTTGAGATCTGAGACTTTTAGCAGTTTGGTCACTTTTTTTTTTTTTTTCGTAAATGGCTGAATTCTCTGCAATTAAAGCACGGGGGCATTTTGATATCTGAGACCACTTTGCTATAGACTGTTCTATGATATTGGTATGATGCTTATGAGAACCAATATCAGTCACCTCCCTTATTCACTCACCCATTGGCGCTGCTCATGCCTTAATGGTCTAATAACTCTTTTACATTCAGTGTTCACATTCTCACCAGGGTCTTTATCAACAGCTGTCTTGCATCAGGGTCTGATAGGACTTTGTTTACAGCTGAAACCAATCTTTGCAAAAAAAAAAAAAATCCGTGAAGGCTTTTCTCAGAGCCTGGTACAATCTTAGTAAATGAATGAGGTGGACCTTTTCCTGTGCTCCTCAACTTTATCCCAAGTTCTTTTTTTAAAATATTTTTTAATTTTTTTATATTAATAACAGTTTATTTACCTTGTATCCCAGCTGTAGCCCCCTCCCTCATTCCCTCCCAATCCCACCCTCCCTCCCTCATCTCCTCCCTGACCCTCTCTAAGTCCTCCTCCCCTTCCATCTCTTCCTAAATTATCAGGTCTCATCAGGACTGGCTGCAATGTCCTCCTCTGTGGCCTAGCAAGGCTGTTCCTCCCTAGGGGTCGGGGGAGGTCAAAGAGCCAGCCGCTGAGTTCATGTCAGAGACAGTCTATCTCAAGTTCTTATAAGGCTGCTAAGCGACATTGTCCTGTAGCAGCATGATCAAACTGAATCTGTTCTTGTAGGTTGGAGTACTGCCCTTCACCCAGCAACTGATCTTTGACAGGGTTAATTCCATTTGCTCTATTTCACTGTTCAATATTTTCTCCCTCCACCAAGATAACCATTGTAACTGCTGACTGGCCTCTAGCACAGACCTTTCTAGTCTTGGGAACAACTAACTCTATTTTGGGGAACCCAGCTAATTAATATCTTGTTTTACAGAAGGGGAATGCATCCAGAGGAAACAGCGGCCTCTTTTTTTTTTTTTTATTGTTTTTTTTATTTTATTTTATTTTTTTTTTATCAGTTACATTTTATTAACTCTGTATCCCAGCCGTGTCCCGATCCCTCATTCCCTCCCAGTCCCTCCCTCCCTCCCTCCCTCATCTCCACCGTGCCCCTTTCCAAGTCCACTGATGGGGGGGACCTCCTCCCCATTCATCTGATCCTGTTTTATCAGGTATCTTCAGGACTGGCTGCAAAGCCCTCCTCTGTGGCCTAACAGGACTGCTCCTCCCTTCGGGGGTGGGGAGACCAAAGAGCCAGTCATCGAGTTCCTGTTAGAAATAGTCCCTGTTCCCCTCACTTTGGGAAACCAATTGGTTACTGAGCTACCACAGGCTACATCTGAGTGGAGGTTCTAGGTTATATCCATACATGGTCCTTGGTTGAATGTCAGTCTCAGAAAAGACCCTGTGCCCAGATATATTTGGTCCTTGTGGAGCTCCTATCCTTTCCCCATCAGACTAACTCCCCTTCTTTCTTATGATTCCCTGTACTCTGCCAAAGGTTTGGTCATGAGTCTTTGCTTTGAAAACACTGCTAGTTAGAGTCTTTCAGATGCGCTCAGTAGACTCCTGTCATACGTTCAATGCACATCCCATCTGTCTTTCTAAATGAGAATTGATCATCTTACCCCATGTCTGCTCAATTGATTATCTTTTTTAGGTGTATAGATTTCATTATGTTTATCATATCTTATAGGTCTATATAAGTGAGTATATCCCGTGTTTGTCTTTCTCCTTCTGGGATATTTCACTCAGAATGATCTTTTCTAGATCCCACCATTTGCCTGCAAATTTCATGATTTCCTCCTTTTTGATTGCTGAGTAGTATTCCATTGTATAAAAATACCACAATTTCTGTACCCATTCCACCGTTGATGGACATCTGGGTTGTTTCCAGGTTCTGGCTATTACAAATAGAGCTGCTATAAACATGGTTGAGCAAGTGTCCTTTTTGTGTACTTGAACAAACTTTGGGTATATACCTAGCAGTGGTATAGCTGGGTCTGGAGGAAGCACTATTCCTATTTGTCTTAGAAAGCGCCAGATAGCTTTCCAGAGTGGTTGTACCAGTTTACATTCCCACCAGCAGTGGAGCAGGGTTCCCCTTTCTCCACAACCCCTCCAGCATGTGTTATCGCTTGAGTTTTTCATCTTGGCCATTCTGATGGGTGTAAGGTGATATCTCAGGGTCGTTTTGATTTGCATTTCCCTGATGGCTAATGAGGATGAGCATTTCTTTAAGTGTTTTTCTGCCATTCGATATTCCTCTGTCGAGAATTCTCTGTTTAGTTCTGTTCCCCATTTTTTAATTGGACTACTTGGATTGCTGCTTTTCAGCTTCTTTAGTTCTTTATATATACTGGACATGAGTCCTCTGTCAGATAAAGGGTTGGTGAAGATTCTTTCCCAATCTGTAGGCAGTCGTTTTGTTTTGATGACGGTATCCTTTGCTTTACAGAAACTTTTCAGTTTCATGAGGTCCCATTTATTGATTGTTGCTCTTAGAGCCTGTGCTGTTGGTGTTCTGTTCAGGAAGTTGTCTCCTGTGCCAATGAGTTCTAGGCTGTTCCCCACTTTTTTTTCCAATTGATTTAGGGTATCTGGTTTTATGTTGAGGTCCTTGATCCACTTTGACTTTAGTTTTGTGCAGGGTGATAAATATGGATCTATTTTCATTTTTCTGCATGTAGACATCCAGTTGGTCCAGCACCATTTGTTGAAGATGAACAGCGGCCTCTTTAAAACACCTCAGATCTATCATTTCTCTAGGACACTACGTTATCTCATCATAATCACGGTCAGCATTATTAGCAGGCGTGTGCTGTACAGTTACTGAGAAAACTGTTGTCGATTGTGTAATCCTAGGCCATCCACCCCTTCTCTGGCAGTACATTTGGCTCAAGATTAACCCTTCCTCTCAAAATGGGCTGTTTTTCTTTAACCCTGTTGCCCTGCATGGCCTTCCATGCCTCCTTGCTCCAGTTCAGGAGCTGCCAGGACTTGAAACCAAAAGTGCAGGGTAGTTGGTTGGGCCACGATCTGCCTTCGAGACCAATTAACTTTCCTCTTTCATACTTCGGGAAGCTCTCTGCCCACACAGCAGATCTGAGCCTTTTATTTTTCCCTTTTCTGGCGCTATTCGCTTTCCAAGTGATTCCACCTCTACCCGCAACAGCCAACTCTGCAACCCTTTCAGAAATGAGAATAGAGTGACACCTTTGGCTTTCCCAGTTTGTCCATTTTTGTTGTTTTTGTTTCTCAGACCCTTCCATATCCACTACATATCCAATTTTTCAAACTGCTCAACCATTCCCCCAACTTTTTTTTTTTTGAGACAGAATACAGGAAGAAGAGAAAATAGAAAAAACTCCCCCTCCCCGAAGCAAAGTGGGAGAAAACCCTGCAGTAGCAGCTGCAAAAAAAAAAACTTTTTGCTGACATCCTGAAACAGAATATTAATCCCTTCTTTCCTTTGCTGCATTCTCTATGGCATTAGAAACTGAATTGCCCATTCTGCCTGGCTGCACATTTGGGTGCCACTTGTAGCTGGGCCTTTGGCTACTTTATTTGGGCTCCTATATCTACCACCCTTCTCCACCCCAATCCCTTCCAGCTCCCCAACGCTAGGTAGGTGAGGAAGAAGGGAAGAGGGGAAAGGCAGCTCACAATTGCCTGGAACTCCAAGACATGACACCTTCATGCAGACATACGTGCAGACAAAACACCATGTGCATTAAAACAAACAAACAAACAAACACCCTGCAGCGGTGGTGGGAGCAGCCACCAGGGGCTCTCATGGGGCCCTCACACTTATACCATCTCAACAGTCCCCAGAATTCCACATGAAAACCACTTGCAGCTGGAAAAAATCATGGCCCTCTGAGAGCACGAGACAAAAATTATAGTTAGTGGCTGTGGACAACTTGAAGCAGCCCCATTTCCCACACCTGGTATTCAAACATGTTCACATAACTGGGTTTTTGTTTTTTAAGAAACCCAAATTCTCACTACAAGGGTCTTATTACCTAGTCCTGGCTGGCCTGGAACTCACTATGTAGCCTGGGATACCCTAAAACTCCCAAAGATCCTCCTGCCTCTGTCTCCCAGAACGCTGAGATTACAGGTGTGCGCTCCTACAAGCAGCTTACAAGTTTTCTTTTGAAAAATGAAGAATCATACTCACACCGGTCTGACCGGTAAAACTGTTTCCAAATTCCACACTGCTCAGTATTTAGGAAACACCTGGAAGAGAGTTGATAAAATCGATATATTTTTTTTCTCTCTCTGTCTCACGTGCTTGCTAGTGTGCCCATGTGTCGGTGTGTGTGTTTTAGCTGCTTACATTCCTGTGTATCCACGTGCCTGCCTGGTTTCCAAGGAGGACGGAAGTGACCATTGAAACCTCTGAACCTTGAGTTACAGATAGTTATGCGCCCATATGTGGGTGCCAGGAACCGAACCTAGGCCCTCTCTAAGAGCTACACGTGTTCTTAACCTCGAGCCTCCTCTTCAGCATCCTTTTTCCTCTTTTTTTTTCCCTGTTTTGTTTTGAGATCAGGTCTTGCTCTGTAGCCCAGGGTCTACCTGCAGGCTTTTATTGCATTCTCTGGGTGCATTCTGGAGTGGTTCTTTGTGGTCCAAGGAGAGGGCCCACGTCTGTAGGAAGGTGGTTTCCCTGCTGCACAGCCAAGCTTCCTCACCTACCTCGATGGCCCAGGAAGAGACTGTCTCCACCTAGGGAGAAAATCATCATCACCATCAAAAAAATAAAAGGCAGCTCCTTAAAGTGTGGGCTCACTGAATAACTGAGTGTGAGGGGCACCCGGAAGCTAGCAGCAATAAAAGGTTTCTGAACTCTCTTTGTCCAAAGATTCAGAACCAATGTGTAATGAACCCAAGGTGTTCTCCTGTATTGTGTCTGTGGTCATGTGTGCAAGCTGTGCACTTTGCACTGTGAATGCAATTATACCCCTCCATGCCAGTGATCTGCCTGAAACACGAAGACTTTAGACTGGAGATGACCATGGGCTATGAACTACAGTATCTGCTATACATACAAAGTTATCTGCTCTTATAGAAACATAATAATTTCTTACAGAATGCAAAGATTTCTGATATTTTTTACCATCATTTCTTAGCATGTAGAGGTAGGCATAAAGTCATTGTGTAAATCAAATGCTGATTTCTGCACTCTCCCAAATGTGGATATAAACCTTGTTCTGAGAATCTCCTGTCTCAATGTTGTATAAATGATGCTCCCCAATTGTCCCCTGATATTCCAATAAAGCAGCTGACAGCCAATCACTAAGCAGGGGAGAAAATAAGGCTGTGTTCTGCCCAGTTCACAAACCCCAAAAGACCAGGAACAACTGGACTCCTCTGTAAATACATGAGGTTCTTTTTATTGCAAATTACAAGCTGCAGCTTGGGCCCACACACCCCACCACCGAAGCGGTGAGAGCCGAGCACCCCGTGCTCAGGTTAGTTGGGTGATTTAAAGATTCTGGTCCCTCCCCGCAAGCCCAAGGCAGGGGCAATTCCTGCCTGGCAAGCGTCTATTGGTCAAAATGCTACATTTTGAATTGATTGGCTATAGGAAGGTCCCCAGACCATTAATGACCTGGTGTCCCTCCCTAGGAGGGGATGGGCCAGTTTCCTAGCAACTGTATCTCTAGTGGGTGGGGAAAGAATGCAGTAAGGTGGTTCTTCCCCTCAGGGCTTACTGGACTTCTCCACCCAGCTAGCCTTAGTTCAGGCCTTAAACTTTAACAATAACTGCTGATTTTTAATCTTTTGGTCTCTCAGCTGAACTTCCTGACAGCCAGGGGAAGAGGAGTTAAGAGGAGAAAGTAGGGGATTCAGCTAGAGGAGAGATCTAGGTGACATCAGGAGAGAGCTGAGCAGGAAAGCTACAAAGCGCAAGTACATCTGGGATGTAAGCTGCAAGGAAGCCGAATTAGGTTGGAGGGTTAAACATAGATTAATGACTGCTCAGTTCTTGTGCTGTGAAGGCTGTTAAAATAATAAAACAGAGTCTCAGTTATTTGTGTAATAGCCGAGTTAAGAGAGAAATAGAGAAACAAACACAGTTT